>NC_087202.1:135981163-136011163 GCF_015104395.2 Macrobrachium nipponense | reverse complement strand
ATGTTAATACTTCCCACAACTTTTTCCTTGCCTCTTCTGATTTTACGCCTTCTACCTAAAATAGTCTCTATTCGAATGTCTCATAAGGCTTCTTGTTTCAATTTCTGTCATCCTGAATGTTGATAGAGCTTGGCATTGGAAAGTGAGGTTGACAAGACTGGGAAGGATAAGTACAACAGAAATTCATATAGGAATTTTAAGACGAGGAAGTGTTTTATGAACATTCAAGTGATAAATCTACGTTAAGTGATGAAGTGATCAATTCTATAATACACACACACCACAGGATTATATATATATATATATATAGATATATATATATATATATAAAATATATCTATATATATATATACATACATCATATATATATATATAGATATATATATATATTATATATATACATATATATATATATATATATATATATATATATATATATATATATATATATATAGAGCTTCTGCTGAAACATTACTATACATGTCCATTTATTTATTATTTATTTGATTTGCCTTAATTTTCGCTTGTTTTATTTGTTCCTCAACACTTTATATACACCATCCTATCCCTAGTTATTCTCACTCATATTACATTATCGTTCCTCAGAACGCCTCCAGATATAGATGATTAGAAGCAAAGGAAAAATAAAGTAAGAAAATGCATCTTTATTTTTTCACAAGGACTGAAAATAATATATATTTTTTGACAAGCCAGTCCTAAAGTCACTCTACTATTTCATACCCATAATAAGCATCACATTCAGGTAACAACGTTGTAGTTTGTTACCTTGTAATACCTTGATGCATACTGATCTTAGGTGCATTTGGAAATGCATCGCGACCTGCATTAGTTCACCCCAACAGGACTGTTCTCTAATACACTTGGGAATTATGAAGACATGTTTCTTTGTAAATTATGGATGGGGATTATTCACATTTCGCCAAATTTATCTGATAATAATCAAGCTAATTGGTTACTTTATTTTTTGTTTTCATTATGGGAGAATATTTTCGCTCATGAACTGCTGAAAATGGAACTGGCCTATCATAGTATTTACGCAATTTCTTTGACCCCAGCTGACATCGATACCCATTTTCCAAGTGATTAGAAGAAGCCAGTTTATAAAAAATCAAAATAAATGACAGGTGATGATATTTTCTCTCTCTCTCTCTCTCTCTTCTCTCTCTCTCTCTCTCTCTCTCTCTCTCTCTCTCTCTCTCGAAGTAGGAATAGCAAACTTGCCAGTGGTTAGTAACTTTGCATAGTTTCAACACTGACAACTACAATCAAAAGAGGTTACCAGGCCTAAACCAATTAATGTTTTAGTGGTTGGGCACTGGACCTTTTTTTTTTTAACTAAGTCATCGCATATAATATATCGTACGTGTGTACTGTACATTTATTTCAACTATATGTATAACTTATCAATAATTGTTCATACATAATGAAAATGTTTAATAAACACTTTTCATGTCATTTTAGTGGATATTTTTATTAGAAATAGTACAAATAATTTAATATTCTGTCATTTTCAGGAAGTAGTGTTTAAGTTATATTTAATCATCTATACAGACCGTTTGGGCGAAATTAATTTAGTAGGTGGACAATTTATTTTTGTAGGTGGGTAGCCACCCACCCAGTTAAGATGATACGTTTAGGCCAGAAGGTTGCAAATACACTTTTATTCCTCCCATCCTCTTCTCCCTCCTCTATTCAATCAGGCCCCCTTGCGGACAATTGTAAATCATCCTGATTCCACTAAAAACCCTTTTCATGATGAATGACCCTCCCCATGAATAATTTAGGGAAATGTCCTTGATCTGAAAAGCATTCGAACACCACCCCTGACCCCATTAATCCGGCAGTAAATTCATGAAGAACCTTTTCAATTTATTCATGAGGATACAGGGTGCCAAGTACAAAATCATTGTGATACAGGGTATTCAGTATAAATCATTATAAAGCTGAAGTTGTTCAACTACCAATTAAAGTATAATGTGGGAGCAAGGTAGTTCGTCTATCTGCTGCAAACACATGACATCCACAGTCGTTTAAATATCAGGTACATAATTCACTACTTTTTCGTTGGTCAACAAAAGCACAACAATATTTAGCAGAACCCCTTGATACCCTAAATGAGTAACAAATTAAGATATGAGACATTGTTTTTCTAGCATTAGAATTCTACCTTTGCTTTGCATTTAATCTTATATAGTAAATACACGACTAACCTCGACTGGTGTGATATTCTTTTTTCAATACATCCAAACAGTTATTTCCAGATTACGTTTTAGATTCCCTTCAGCTTCCTCCAAAATGCAGAAACACGTCCCCTTATTCTATATTCATCTGTAAGAAAAAAACTGAAAATTGGAAAGGCTAAAGTGATCGCAAAATCAAGATAAACTGGAAACCCTTCCAGTTTCATGGAAAGTGGAATCCATCAAGTGGGGTTTCGTTTAAAACAAAAGTCCCCTGTCGTTTTCGATAGCATCAATTGATGACTGAGGCAGAAGCAATGTTGCAATGTTACCTGATGCTTTCATGATGGAAATTCTCCACGAACAGGAAGTTTCATTTAGTTTTCAATAACAATTACGAAAGTTCTCAATCTCGTTAGAAATTGTGCCCACTGTAAGGCCTCTTCATGATATAGCATTCATATATATATATATATATATATATAATATTATATATATCTATTATATATATATATATATAATATCCTTTATAAACTTATTAACTTCAGATCTACATTACTACTTTCCATTTTGTATAATGATTCGTGAAACTATCCTGGATAAGATAGCCTGTGATGTATAAGGAAAAAAGGCCACTTTTACATCGTATCCTCTACAACAAAGTAAAGAAAACATTCATATATTTCAAATAAGATTCTAAACACAAGACAGCACACAACTTTCCCAGTATATTTAGTGATTCCTTATGCGTATTATACAAACATCGGTCGAGTATAGATACAGTAATGGATATTTTAGCTTATCCTTTCAAAGCTCAACATAGGAAATAAGACACTTAAGAGTAAATATCTAATTCCGCTGCATTAGTATTCACAAAACTTGTAATTTTTCATTTATTAAAATTCTAGAAGATTAAAGTTAGTAACCGCTTACAAATCTGTAAGGCTCTTACAATATGGTAAGGAGCTTAAACACGCAAGGAATGTGCTCATGGAAAATCTCATGAGGATAATGGCAATTTTTTCCACATCATTTGTGATCGTAGTTCAATACACACACACACACACACACACACACACACACACACACATATATATATTATATATATATCATATATATATATATATATATAATATATATATATATATATACATATATTATATACATATAATATACATATGAATGTATATCATGAGGCCTTACAGTGGGCACTGGCTGCCATTTGATGAGTCGCCACAATTTCCAAACGAGATTGAGAACTTTCGTAATTGTTATTGAAAACTAATGAAACTTCCTGTTCGTGGAGAATTTCCATCATGAAAAGCATCCAGGTAACATTGCAACATTGCTTCTGCCTCAGTCATCAATGATGCTATCGAAAACGACAGGGGACTTTGCTTTAAACGAAACCCCACTTGATGGATTCCACTTTCCATGAAACTGGAAGGGTTTCCAGTTTATCTGATTTTGCCCGATCACTTTAGCTTTTCCAATTTTCAGTTTTTTTCTTACAGATGAAATATAGAATAAGGGACGTGTTTCTGTATTTTGGAGGAAGCTTGAAGGGAATCTCAAAACGTAATCTGGAAATAACTGTTTGGATGTATTGAAGAATCACACAGTGTCGAGGTTAGTCGTATTTACTATATAGGATTAAATGCAAAGCAAAGGTAGAATTCTAATGCTAGAAAAACAATGTCTCATATCTTAATTTGTTACTCATGAAGGGTATCAAGGGGTTCTGCTAAATATTGTTGTGCTTTGTTGATAAAAAAAAAAATAAAGTTGTGAATTACGTACCTGATATTTAACGACTGTGGATGTCATGTGTTTGCAGCAGATAGACGAACTACCTTGCTCCCACATTTATACTTAATTGGAAATAGTTTCGAAACAACGTTCAGCTTTATTAATGATTTTCTACTGAATACCCTGTATCACAATGATTTTTTGTACTTGGCACCCTGTATCCTCATGAATAAATTGAAAAGGTGCTTCCTGAATTTACTGACGGATTAATTGGGGTTCAGGGGGTGGTGTTCGAGTGCTTTCAGATCAAGGAATTTTCCCTAAATATTCATGGGGGAGGGTCATTCATCATGAAAAGGGGTTTTTAGTGGAATCAGGATGATTTACGATTGTCCGCAAGGGGATGATTGAACAGAGGAAGAAGAAGATATATTTACACATAAATATACGTATATATATAATATATATATATATATATATATATATATATATATATATATATATATATATATATATGTATGTATGTATATATATATATACACACACACACACACACACACATATATATATATATATATCTATATATATATATTATAATAAATTATTAATTAATATATGTATATTACTTACTAATCCAAGGCAAGAACCTGTGCTGACAAAAGGCCATCTTTATCAGTAACAGTACATTTAAATAATAATTCTCACGCTTACATTCTTTCCATGGAATTTTTTAAGATTAGAAATGTGTATGTTTATTCTAATGGGCTGCCACATATTCTAATCCACTCTCGGTAATTTTTTAGCAAGATTCAAACGTGATTTTGTATTGCAATGCAATTAACATGAGTGGTTTCTCTGCAGATGTCAATGGAGGCCATTACCAAATGAAATACTTATTGGACCAGTACGGTATGCTGTTGCTTCCTTTTTTTTCATTTTTCCACCAAGCTGTGTTGCCACAACAGTGTTTTGGAAAATCACGAAGTATTGTATTTGACTAACTTTGGCTGTACATGAAATCATGAAAACGTAACTTTATGTACCTATATGAACCTACTCAACTTGGCTGTTTGAATCTTACGGGCGAAATATCAGATTTATTTTTATATTTTCAACGTTATTTCAATGTATGATAATTTACTATTCCTTTTGTTACCCACACTAAACTTGTATGAAATTTTGCTGTAATTTTCGAATTTGAGAGGAAATGATCTCACTTGGATGGAAATGGAAAAGGTTGTCAATATTGAATTCCTTTAATGAATACAACGTTACCTCGACCGGAAGAGAACAGGATCTTCGACATGTACTTTTAACAAGTAAGCGTTCGCTGGGAGGATATTGCTTTCTGACTACATTTCCGATTGCTATTTCTTTTCATATCTCTTCCAGAAAGCCTCCAGAAATAGTATGTTTGCGGATGAGAATGACAGGAAGATGGAGAACTGAAGAGGTGGTAGGAAAAAATCCCCCCCCCCCCACCCCTTCTCTCTCTCTCTCTCCTCTCTCTCTCTCTCTCTCTCTTCACACACACACACACACACACACACACTCAAGCTAACAAACGTGTATGAATAACCGAAACAAATGTATTGAAAGAATAAGTGAAATCCCGTTACTATATAGTATGCGCAGCTGAATCATCCTGAAGACAATGAAGGATATTTATATATATATATATATATATATATATATAATATATATATATATATATAATATTATCAATAACGTGATGGTAATCTTCGTTCTCATTTTTAAAAAGGTAACGATAGGCCCAAGAGCGGCCAAAGACAACTGGTAAAACATTTTCTCCCTCCTCTCTCTCTTGAGACTGGCAACAACACTTCTCTCTCTCTCTCTCTCTCTCTCTCTCTCTCTCTTCCTCGTCTCTCTTCTCTCTCTCTCTCTCTCACTCTAACCTAAGGCGATCAAATCAGAAACGGGCTACAAAAATACATTTATTCAAAAGCAAAGCATTGATCAAACAGTTTGGTTCTCAAAGTTCAAAATAGCTTAATTGATCACCAATAACCAAACAAATAACTAACATTAGTTTAATCATGACATTAGCAGTCAGTCAACACCAACTCTATATATATTGTTCCTCTCCAAAAACCATTCCCCTTTGTCAGAATCGCCTGTTAAAAAGACAAGAGACAAACTGATAAGCATACACAATTGTAAATAAAAGTCAAAAGATCAAATGAAACAGAATATCCTTGAAAAGCATTCAAATACAGTTAAGCCACATCTTTGGCCAAAATACAGTAACTCTTACCCATTTCACAAGGGCAAAAGCCTCCATGGCTTGGCCTGACTCCCACAACAATCTCTCTCTATGGTTTAGTTACATTGCTATTATGTACGGATATAGCTTGTGCAAAACGCACGAATTTCCACACACACAACTGTTCATGCCCAGAAACCACTTATATCCAGTTCTCAAAGGCACCTTCGACAAACGCCCATAACGACAGGAGAAGGCGTTGAAACCTGCTTAGGTAAGGATTTTAATATCAAACCCCACCCAACCCAAGGAAAAGACATGTCAGCCATTTCTAAGGTCTGGTGTCGCTCGAACACTTTGTCTCCAGGAAGTTAAAAACGATGATTCCCAATTTCTGAGGAATGTCAAAGCACGAGACATACAACGATGTCTCATGCATATCATATCATACTATATTATTAGTCTTTATTTGTTGCATATATATGTGTGTGTGTGTGTGTTTGATTCCAACTCACAAAAAATTTAATTCCGTGATGAATTACAGCCACGAAGGGAAAGTGAAACAGTTGAGATGCTGATTACTTTCGTCTTATTTGCTGTGACCATCTCTTGGAAGCAAGGCCTAGCTTGGAAGTAAGACGAAGCTGCTTAGCGTCTCAATTGCTTTACTTTTCCTTCGTGGCTGTTACCTTGTTCATATATATATATATATATATATATATATATATATATATATATATATATATATATATATATATATATATATATATATATATCGAGCTACAATGTCCTTTAATATCTAATTCGCTCTACCTCGGAATTAATATATTTTCATATATGTTTAACCGAAGGGGAATTTTTTTCTCGATAATAAACTTACCTCGCTGAGCGTTCACTGTAAGATTCATGTTATGAAGTGATGGCGTATACGTTGATCTTTACCGAGACGCATTATTGTTGATGTGACTATAGACTGGAACAATGAACAGAGCTACTAAAAGTACGATTCTTTCTCTCTGTGTTTCACGCTGGGTAACAACCATGTAAGTGTTTGCGTACAGCCGCCCTGAATATTGCTTCCATGCACAATCCATGTAAGGAAAACGTTGCTTATTATGGGTAATTAATGAGCTTTGCAAGTAGTAGATAAGAATGTTCAAGGTCATTGTTACGTTCAGGAATGTTCCAGGGTATGGATTAAAATCCAAGGATGATGTTCAACAATACCTCATAAAAGTTTTCTGAAACTAGTCCACATTTGGGCCTGTGATATATGGGGTACAGTGGTCGTCATTGGATTATTCGGTATACGGTCACTAATAGTCTCATAACAATACCCAGGATATAAGACCTTTATACCTCCTGAGCACCATTCGATGCACTCACCAACCCATTCATATTGGGTTCTTTGTGAAGTTTATTAAATCTTTTGTGAAGGGATGGGCCATTTCCGAATATCCACAGTAGTGTCGAGGTACCCGGCAGATTTATATTTATCAGCTGACATTCATGTCCATCACTCTAAGGTATGCTTTTTTCTAAGAGTGATACTAAACTTTCCTTCCTTCCACTGATAGCATAATTTGTTTTTTCTGTTTTGCATTATATAATCCTGAACCTCCACTGATGTAGTTCGTGACTTGCATTTGCAAGATAATTATAACAGCAAAGGGGAAGTGGATTATGCTGAGAAGTGTGGAAGATTGTTCGTAAAAGATTTAGTATAGATTTAATATTGACATTTAATCATAAAATGTTACCTACTGCGGTTATTTTTGCAAGCTACATTATATATATATATATATATATATATATATATATATATATATACTATATATATATATATATACATATACATATATATATATTATATATATATATTATATATATATATGATATATATATATAAAATCCACGTGAAAGGTGAGTGAAGACCGGGACTTGAAAATGTAGAATAAACTACAAGAATACTTATTCATAGTCCCGGTTCGCATCACTTTCTTACGTGGATGTTATGATTATATATATTAGATATATATATATATTATAATATATATATATATATATATATATATATATATATATATATATATATATATATAATGTGTGTGCGTGTGTGTACATGTGTGTAGTGTTTGTATATACAACAAAACCGAAGGTGGAAAACAGCCTGATGCACTGATGATTTATGAGTTGTCAACTCCCCTTTAGGATTAGCTACTGACCGATGTCAGATTCCGAGAAGGGTCACCTATACTTTACGGACCTGTGCCCCTTTTTTCATTGTAGTTTGTGTCCCCAGACTAATATAGCAGAAGCCATTAAATCGAGAACTTCTTGCCCAGTCACGAAAATGTTCGCGTCTCATGGGAGGTCTCCCTGGCTTAAGTCCAACCTTCTACCTGACCTCGCCCCTTTTTACCTGACCTAGTCCCTCACCATTTCCATCGACCCTCGCGTCCCGACTCCGTTTCCTGTCACCTACATGACCCTCGCCTCTCTCAACGCACGTGACTTTCATTGTTCCCCCTATGTCTGCACCTCTCCGCTGGGCGTTCACCGTTTCTTTAGGCCCCTGTGAAAGATTAGCGGCAGAGATGAAAAATTCGACACGATTCACACCCTCCGGGACTTGATCTTGTTATGAGATCAACAATATCCAGTTAGGACAGGATGATTCCAGATATCCAACTCGGGTATATATACGGCCTGATCCGGCCTATGAAGTTGCATTTCGCCACAGCCAGTAACAGGAGGCCTATCGTCCTGCAGCAGTACGGCAACCCGAAAGCAGTCCCATGCCTAACGACTCAACCTGCTGCCCTCCTCAACCAGCGTCTTGAAGCTGAAACGGCTAGTATCTTCAAGTAACCATGAACTGTGCATCGGAAATCTGCATGTGAGTCCTCCTGACAGCCACCCACCTGCTTGGTTCTTGATAGATGAAAGCATTGTCTTTCCAACCTCCGGTGAAGTACTGCAAGTGACCCACGTCCTTTGGCTGTTACTAGCACTCATTTCTATTTTCAGCTGTAAATTCCTGCTCCTAGAATTCCCGTCTCCCTATGAGACCCCAGCGGGGGATTTAGTGTGGAATAATAACATCAGTGATCATACTTTGCTGCTTTTAAATCGAGTTATGCTCAGCGCACTTCATATAATATCAACTATTTAATATCTTAAGAAATTTTATAATCAATGTGTAAATTTCATTGTAAAATACTTTGTTGATTCGTCTAGACTGCCCCATTGAGTTCCTACCCCTGTAGATCAACAGTGCCACTCACTTAACTCTGCCAGTGCCAATCTCAGGATGCCATATCTCTGAATGGCAGCGGCACTCACCCCCGCTTACAATGCTCCACTTGAATAGTTATTGCGTATTGATAATCTTAAGTTCTTGATCGGTACTTTCATGCACTTACGTGATCCCGTAGGACAAGTGTTTTGGCTTCCGACTTGGTGGCACTTTGCATTTGATATTGTGAGTTGTAGAGTTAAAGTTACAAGTGCCATTACGGAGCCAGGCAGAGCTCCTGTAATTGTATATATTTTCGATTGGCCCTTTTAGAAATTAAATTGATTTGTGAACAGAATACATGTTACATCCATACCTTTTCTTTGGAAAACGCGATTCTGATTGTTCTTAGAAGGGTTTTATTCTGCGTGCCATTAGCCAGGAAAACAATAGATTGCGCACACGGAATAACTTAGAAAATCCAGAATTTTGGATTTGGTCATTTTACTTTAACCCGGGGCTACAACTATGAATCTATATATATATATATTATATATATTATATATATATATATATATATATATATATATATATATATATATATATATATATATATATATATATATATATATATATATATATATATATATATATATAGCTATATATATATATATATATATATATATATATATATATATATATATATATATATATATATATATATATATATATATATATATATATATATATTATATATGTATGTATATACATACATACTTATATATATAAACATACGTATACATATGTATATACATACATATACTATGATATATTTATTATATATATATATATATGTGTGTATGTATGTATGTATGTATGTATGTATATATATATATATATATATATATATATATATATATATATATATATATATATATATATATATATTACTATGCATGTGTATGTATAGAGCGGGACTTTTGCTGTATTTCGAAATGTTAAGCCAAAAATTCCATTTAATATCTAGTTCACCATAACAAGATTGAATTATAAAAGTGAGAAGTGGCCTCATCTCTATTGGGATTTGAACAGAGGGAGTATAAAGGGCACACCCAGAGAAAAAGAGAGAGTTGGTGATGAACGCGAATTATAGCCGCCATGCTTTTATTTCAAAATGAGTTAAATGAGTTTGTATTCATATAGCTCTTAATTAAGAATTATTAAAGGCTAGTGAGGTTGCCTGGGAAGACGACTCCTCGTAGCAATATATATATATATCTATATATATATAAAATATATATATATATATATATATATTGATATATATATATTTATATATATATATATATATATATATATATATATATATAAATATAATATACACATACATACATACATCTAATAAAAGGAGCCCATAAAAACGTCCAAACGTTAGAAATCAAATACTGCATTTCAGAGACCAAACTGTCTCTCTTCTCTCTTTAGGTAGGGGGCTGACCTGTGACCTCTTGCTATAAATACTGTTTTTTTCTGGAACATTTCTCATTTAACCCCTAGTTTATCCCCCAGGTTGGTCCCTGAAATATATTATTTAATTTCTACATTTTGGTATTTTTATGGGCTCCTTTCATGAGAATCCGGTTGTAACATAATATATTTCACAGGCATGTATATAGATATATATATACATATATATACATATGTGTTATACGTACACCTTACCTCTTGAGATGCGTCAGGCTTCTCTGCACATTGCATGGGCACAGGGAGTGGCAGTGAACCTTGTGGAACTTTCACGTTAGAATGATTCACAAATCCCTTTGGGAGGATACAGGACACGTGTCGTTGATCTCAATCAGAAGATCTTCAATCCCATTTCGTCGAAGAGGGAATCAAAACGGCTTAAGACGAGGACGCTTCCGGGAGGAAGAAGAAGAAGAAGAAGAATACGACGATGAATTACTAGAAGAAAGGAGAGCAAAAGTTTGAGCGAATTGAAGCGATTGTAATAAGACGATATTTTTATGATTGGATTGGGGGATGGTTTGCTGTCTCCTTTCATCTTCCTTTTATCTTTATCTTATCTTATTCGCTTTAAAACTTCATGTTTTTCCTAAATCTCTTAGTCGCCCTCATAAACTGCTCAAGCTTTCCTCTTCTTTTCTATTTCCTTGTTTGATTATTTGTATCGTTGTAACTATGACTCGTTTTTATCTCGGTTATTATAGAAGCATTCTTTCAAAATAAGAAACATTTGTTTAAAATTAAGTATAGTCTTCTTTGATTCTATCTTCCCTTTTCCTTTTCCTTTAGAATTAATTCACGATTCTCGCTTCCTATTACGTCCTGTTGGCAATCGTTAATCAGAATTAAATTACCACCACACTTATGAAGAAGGACAAACCAGTCAGTGGCAAGGGTTCCATATGGAAAAGATTCTTCTCATTATGCAGTTCAAACGTTAGAGGAATTTTCTCCCCAATCCCTTCCTTCGGTACTCTCATATTTACATTTTCTGTTTCGTACCTCAATTCTATAAGTTATATTTTCAGAGAAGATATCCCGCGGAATTAGGGTATGAATGAATTCTTTTGGAATGTATGTAATAATGGGTGTATTCTTAAATAAAGAAACAAATATTCCATCAAGGTATTTATATTACCTTATTAGGAATTACAGAATGTCCTAGGAAGGAACGTGCTGCAGAAAAAAAAATAGCGATGCCATTAAAAACAAGTGATGTCATCAGATATGAGTGACGTCATTTTGTTTATTAGTTCGATAATTTTAGGGAAATTTAGGCCATAGATAGCGATATATATATATATATAATATATATCATATATATATATATATATATATATATATATATATATATATATATATATTTACCTGAAATACCTAATTATAATGATGTAGTCAACAATCCAAAACTGTCCAAAAATTACTATATAAGATTCTAACTAGAAATGTGAAAACACATTCAAAATAGAATCCCCCTCGTGATAAGAAGTAATATTACTAAATAAATAGCCTGATCATGACGTCACATTCTATCTCAAAACCAAATTGTTTAAAAGAATAACATTATCTTGATCGTTCATAATCCTTAAATAGAATCAGGTACACTTATAAAGGAGAAATGTTCCCTACCAGAAATAGATACAGTTCAAGGCTTTGTACGACATGTTTGTAGCTGTTTAGCTGCTGCATGCTAGATTAAGTAATCTCTGAATATCAAAACGTTTTCCTCGAATTGACAAATGACTGAAAAATATAAACAGACCATTGAGGCTGTATCAAAGGATTAAAGCATTTCCATTGAGTATAAAAAAAAATTACACGGATTTCAATGGAATACGTATACGAGTGAGGTACTCTCGTAATAGACCTTTTGGGGTTTAGTGCCTTCAGTACAACCTCCCTCGGTTTATTGTAAGCGTTACTTAAGTTTATTTGCTTTGCGTTCCTTCGGCCCCCAGCTGCAACCCCTTTCATTCCTTTTACTGTACCTCCGTTCATATTTCTCTCTTTCTTTGATCTTGCTCTTCACCCTCTCCTAACAGTTGTTTTATGGTGCAACTGCTTTAAGGTTTTCCTCCCGTTTCGCCTGTGAAATTCCGTTTCAGCATTGAATGACCTTCTAGATCCCAGTGCTTGCTTGGGCCTTTGCAAATTGGCCTAAATTCTATATTCTATTCTATTCTGTTATGATCCGCAGGGACTGAAAAAGGACAAATCTAGGTTAAAGATAGCAAGAACCTTCGTTGATTAGGCCCACCTGCCCAAAAGTGAAGCAATTTTTAACTTCAATTCTTCAAACAGAAACACAGATTTCAAACATTTTTCATCTTAAATCCTAGAAAATCAATCGTAGTGATCTCCACGCACGACCAGTTGCAAATAACTCCTCCGTATTAGCTTCATCTAAATTACGTCACTCATCAACAGCCGCCTTTCATATGCTTATCCGGTTGATATTTACGCGGTGCA
Organism: Macrobrachium nipponense; assembly: GCF_015104395.2. NCBI lineage: Eukaryota > Metazoa > Arthropoda > Malacostraca > Decapoda > Palaemonidae > Macrobrachium > Macrobrachium nipponense. The sequence continues at coordinate 135,997,755 of NC_087202.1, read as the reverse complement.
TCTCACTGTGAGAGTGACGTTGCCTTTGCAGATCGAGGTTCACAATCCCACGTTGCTTCACATCGGAACGTTAATATATATTACCTAAATATAGCCCGAAAGATACATTTGGTCAGATGGGGAAAGTAATTCTATTTGTCCATATATACATTATATACATATATATATATATATATATATATATATATATATATATATATATATATATATATATAAATATATATATATAATATATATATAATATAATATATATATATATAATATATATATATATATATATATATATATATATATATATATATATATATATATATATATATATATATATATATATATATATTTAGGTATATATATATATATATATATATATATATATATAAATAAATATCATTGAAATAGTTGTACAGCAAGTACTGTAGCTGATTTTCCAGTTTAAAGGAATGACTATCATTCCCATTAGTCGAGGGTTTATCGTCGGCTGCAGCACCAAGAAAGAGAAATTTCAGAAATCGTGCAGACGTACACATGAAGTGTCTCGCGTTTTGCAGGCATAATTCATAAACTCTCATTCGATTCAGACAATGATTTCCCATCTTCATCTTCCATCTGCGTTCTCCTAAGATCATTTAAAGCGGTAATGTCTCAATTAGCAACTGTGTGGTTGGTTACCAAAATGTTTAATTATTATTATTTACTTGTTCTATATATATATTATATATTATATATATATATATATGATATATGTAATATTATATATATATATATATATTATATATGTGAGTGTGTGTGTTTGTGTGTGTTTGCGTGCGTGTGTGCATGTGTGTCTTTTGTTTGCGTATGTTTGAATATCTATATACTATATATATATATATATATATATATATATATATATATATATGTGTGTGTGTGTGTGTGTGTGTGTGTGTGTGTGTATATATACATATATATATATATATATATATATATATATATATATATATATATATATATATATATATATATGTATATATACATAATATTTCTAAATTTTCTCCAAAAGACCTCCCATGAAGTATTGCTATCTTATAGCTCTTCCTAACCCTAATAAATTATTTATGTGGCATTATGTATTAGCTCAAATTCTACCCAGCATAAACCTCCCTCGGCATTACGTAGATCCCCTGGGAAGATACCGAGGGAAAATCGTTGCTTAAAGGTAAGGTCAGTGAACCTCGACATTTATCTTCTTGCTTTAGGTGGGATAGAAGATGTGAAGAAAGTAAATTGGATTTTCTCTTATATACGTTAGTATATTTGTAAGTAAAATAATTCCTTCGTCACGGTCATTACTCGAACTTTTTTATATGGAATGAAAAAGAGAAGCAGATATACAATAACCAAATTTTTCTCTCTGCCGCAAATGAAAATAGCGTTTTTAAAAATACAGGTCAAAAATGCGCCTCTGTCGAAACCCTTACCTCAAGTCATCTCGGGGCAAAATGTAAAATCATGTCGGTGCCCGGACGAGCAATGTCAACACACTGAGACCTGTACCACGTTTAAGCAAAACACTGGCTAACGGATTAGCGGCCAGTGACGATCCATGGGTATTTTATTTTGTGCTAGATAGGATATTATTATTATTATTAATTAAGTCTTGTTGAAAAGGATTGCTGCATCAGCTCCATTAATTTTGTATAGAGTCTTCTCTATTTTCCTTATTAAGGATTTCTCAATGTTGCTGAAACTGGCAAGCAACGTGCCAAAGGGGATCGTCAAATCCAGTGTAGTCATATTGAATTATCTTTATTACTGCTATATACATATATTACTGCTACAAGTTTCTCTCTCTCTCTCTCTCTTTCTGACGTTTCGCCCAGATCTGCCAGGGCATGGTCACAGCGATGGTTGCTGGAGGACTGAATCTTAGTGTTGTTGTTGTTGATTAAGCTGGCTTTATGCCAGCACGGGCTCTTGCTCACGGAGCAGCCCGCAGGGAATCTTAGTGTTGTTGTTGTTTTTGATTTAGCTGACCTTGTGTCAGCACGGGCTCTTGCTCACAGAGCAGCCCGTAACATCTTAGTGTGAGTCCTTCGCTATATATCGTGGTCGTGCGGCGCTCACGGATGCTCCTGCAGGACCAGGAGGGTGCTCGACTTTTCATTGGCTGGCGGCCAGGCGTCGGAAATTCTCGAGGCGCGTTGATCTTCTCAGGTGTGTTGCGTCACCTGGAGCGGGTTTTCATTGGCTGCGACCGTGGTGACGTAACTCCTGGTATTTCTACCAACCTCTTCGATATTGGTCCCGTCCTGGGCGCTGGTTGTTTCTTTCTCGTCTGGAGGGGGGGGGGGGGGGGGGGGGAGGGGGGGGGGGGGGGGGGGGGGGTGGGGGGGGGGGGGGGGGGGGGGGGGGGGGGGGGGGGGGGGGGGGGGTGGGGGGGGGGGGGGGGGGGGGGGTGGGGGGGGGGGGGGGGGGGGGGGGGGGGGGGGGGGGAGGGGGTGGGGGGGGGGGGGGGGGGGGGGGGGGGGGGGGGGGGGGGGGGGGGGGGGGGGGGGGGGGGGGGGGGGGGGGGGGGGGGGGGGCTGGGTCTTCCTTGCACAGGTGGGCAGCAGGAAGGGTTCCTGTGTCGTATTAAGGGAGGGTTTTTGTTCAAGGATGAATAAAGCCTCAAGGAGGCGTAGGCGTCGTTGATCGGGGGCTCTTCGTTTTTACGATATCCTCACGCACGACGTGCTGTTGGTGGGCGGTGAGGGCGTGTGTTTTATGGCACCGTTCTGGGCGTGACAGGAGATCCTCTTAGACAGTCGTAACGTTGTCATACCGATATAAACTCCAGGACATCCTTGGATAGGGCATGTGTACTGGTAGACGACGTTATTCTGCTTCAGGGGATCTCCTGCAGGCGGGGTCGGGGTAGGGTTATTTCTCATGATCAGGTCCTTGTTCGCCTGTTCTTATAATAGATTATAAGAGAGAGCCTCTTCCCTTCCTCCACGGGGGTGACGTTCTCTTCTACAATCTTCTTAAGGCATCTCTCCTCTTCTTTGTATCCGTGGTGCATGAAGGACTTGTAGAAAATACGTATATCTCGGAGGGGGGATTCTCTTTATTCTCTCCGTCCTCCATGTACCATTTGTTTAAGGCTGTTCTGATCTCCCTGTTGATACAGCTTGTTGGAGTAACCGGTTTGTTGATCATCTTTTGTGAGGCTCCGGTCCAGTTCTGCGTGGGTGTCCTGCCACGCTGAACAGTGCGTTAAGGTCCTCCTCACGAAAGCCCTGACGGTGGTGGTCTTGAACCTCGCAGGACACTCACTCTCTCCATTTAAGCAAATTCCCAAGTTAGTAGATTTGGTGTAGACGGTGGCGGTCATCTTCGGGGTAGTCTTCGTAATTAGGACGTCGAGGAAGGGGAGCCGATCTTCGCTGCTAAATCAATTGTGAATTAAGGGCGCGTGTTGCGCAGGAACTGCTGCGAAGGGCTTTCAACCTCTTCCTCGGAGTCAGCTTGAACAAATATGTCATCCATGTATCTGGCATACGTCCAGGGACATCGATGCTGCGATGTCCCCGAGACTGTTTCCTTCCCATTCTGGAAGTCTATGACAGGTACTTGCACATCAACTATTGACCCAAAGAATGCTTTCTCAGAACGATCTCTTAATTGCATGTACATTTAAAATGTACAATATTCGTTCCTCGTTGTAAAAATAAGTTCGTAATAAATCATTTCTGTTTCTGTGAACTGTCATTTATTCTTCTATCCATCCATGTGTACATATTTGAGCGTCAGGTTTATCCCTCAGCCTTCAGTAACCCCGCCCCCCACCCCCCAAAAAATACAGCTCACTGTTAAGTATGAGTATTGGGAAGTCATAGTTAGGCTTAAAGTTAGGCCTATTGTAAAATGAGAGCCGAGGTGACGCCTTAATGAGGGAAGGGCTTTCGGGTTCTAATACCAAATCCCTGAGGGGCCTCCATTCTGCAGGAAAAACAATGAGAAAAGGTGAATGGCCACTCGCCCTGTTCCAAAGGGCTCAGACGAGAGAGTTTCATATGCTGAATAGTACACCACAGTACTCTGTGTGGTGTACATATAAAGAATAAAATTGAATTAAGCATTTGAGAATGATCAAATATGACTGTGGTTCGAGTTCTGATCTTTCTTTGCCTTTTAAGTTTCGTAGTTTTGCGTCGACTACTTTGAAAATAAAATCACTGTCATATGGTTAGGAAACATCAAATATCTTTGTTATGGAACACGTCAAATTATTGGTTATTACTTGCAACACTGCTCTGCTTAAAGTGAAATGCAGGTTTTCATGAGGCGCTTGTTCGAATTCTGGGATCCACAGAGAGAGACACAACGATGTAAATGACGTTCAACACATTTCTTAGAAAATGCCAGAATTCAAGGGTCTATTAAAACGTTTATTTTTAAATTTTTTATTGAAATTTCAAATAAAAGAGAGAGAGAGAGAGAGAGAGAGAGAGAGAGAGAGAGAGAGAGAGAGAACTGCAGTAATTAATCAACTGAACATTGTTATGGTCCATGATATTTAAAGATTGCAAAGTTAAATAACGTGAGTTATAATTTATTCCAATGATCAATTTTAAATACTTAGGCTTAATAAAACAAAAGATCAGCAGTATCAGATGGCCATCATTGCATGGCCCTCCTATATTGTGACTGAAAAAAAAAAAAAAAAAAAAAAAAAAGGAAATTCGAAGCATTGAGCTTCTGTTCGTCAAGGTTCTGTGCTACGAGATTTAAAACGGTACGCAACGTCCGTAGGATCAAGACTTACACTCCGGATCCTCTCGTATATAACTGATATATTTTGCAGTGTGGCTTTTCTTGTTCATAGTACTTCTTAAGAAATACACTGTAGCATTACTTAAGGTTCTTTACCTTCGACCCCTAGCTGCAACCCCTTTCAATCCTTGTACTGTACTTCTGTTCATATTCGAAGACTTGCATCTTGCCTCCTTCCACCCCTCTCCTAACAGTTTCTTCATTGTGCAAGAGCGAGGTTTTCCTCCTGTTACACCTTTCACACATTTTTACCGTCAATTTCCAGTTCAGCGCTGGATGACCGAATAGGTCCCATCGCTTTTCCTTTGGCCTAAATTTTATATTCTGTCCGTGTTCAGAGTATCTCTTACAGAATTTACGACAGAAATAGGAAGTAAATTTTCAGCTATCTTTGAGGAGACGTTATACAGTGTCATACATTGTTGTATAATAAACGTTAGTGTCACTAAGGAGCGAGAAGTGTAACTCCCTTTCTTGTACGTTAAATTCTGAAAAAGAAGTCCCTCCTCAAAATCCTATGCTGAATAACACTTTCAGTTTATGAGCAAGGGAGTTTGCTTCGTTTTCCTAAGCGTATTTCTTAATAACTTCATTTTCTTGAAATTGCAGCGGATTTTTTGACAGAAATAATGTCCATCCAGAACAAAGATCTCTCTTGGAACGCGCGTAATCAAAGCTCAAGTTTTGTTGGTTAGGGAAAATTCGGAGGTCAACACCAGGCTTCGTCTCACTCACTTTTGCCCTTTTGCCACATTTATGCAGTGATAACGATTTGAGTTCTGTTTTAACACATTTTATAGTAATAACTGATGCTGCTCTCCTTTCGACACACACGCACACACACACGCATATATATATATTATATATAATATATATATATATATATATATATATATATATATATATATATTATATAAATATATGATGCCTCTGATCTTGACTTTACGAAGAACAACTAGCCGTCCTGATAGTATTTTTATATCCAGAGAGAGAGAGAGAGAGAGAGAGAGAGAGAGAGAGAGAGAGAGATACATAACGACCAGATTCAAAACAACTGTTTTTTTTTATCAAAGAAGATGAGACAAACATTCATTCTTCGCCGAGCAATGTTCAGCGTTTGAGAAGTTGAGCAGCGGGTATGAATATGAGAAATTTTTCCGCCAATGAATTTACGTTCGCATCACTGCTTTGTCAAATCAAACGGATATCTCGACAAAAACAAGGAAATAAAAATTGATTACGTTAATTCAGAATCTTTATTATGTAGAGTAATTATTTGTTGAAATATGGCAGTGAGGGTGATCATAATGTAAAGTGAATGAGGGAAATGGAAGAAGAAATATTGTTTATTTACTTCAGGTTTTGTATACGGTGACTTAGACAAACGATATAATATTACCTACTTTGCGTAAGTTTTTATGTTATATTGAACAGACGTACAAAGCTTAGATTAGATCACTTACTTTCACTTTCAATTGAAGTTACATTCAGTTAGCACATAAATTCACAACCGTGCTGTCGCTGCTTTTTACTCTCAAAGACTTTCACACTTTTTTCTCAAGTCGCTGCAGCTTCTCTTCAAAACCCACACAGAATTAAACGTGAATGTAAATACTGTGAATAAAATCATGTTCCGGAGAGGTCATTCATTGCTGATTTCTCATTCCAGGTTTGATGTCCACATTTAAAATAAGGCCATAATTCAGGATATGGAAGATATTTTTGCCGCATTAATTATCATATTACACACACACACACACACACACACACACACACACACAACACACATATATATATATATATATATATATATATATTATATATGTGTGTGTGTGTGTGTGTGTGTGTGTGTGTGTGTGTGTGTGTGTGAAGATTCTACTGGTCACTTTTTTTTACCAGACCTCTTTGTGATTACGAGACCTGGGTTCGTTTCCCGGTACCGGACATCACTATTTCTTCAAATTTCTTTGAACTTGATCTTCAGGCTTTGTAGTGACAAACGTATCCAAAAAAAAAAATATATATATATATCATACAAATATACGTATATATATATATATATATATATATATATATATATATATATTATATATATACATATGAATTTTTATCACATCACCGTGATTCATATATATGCCATTAAGGTATAAATGTCCTTTAATATCTAATTTGCTTGCCTCGGAATCAATATATTTTCATGCATGTTAATCGAAAGGGAATTTTTCAGTTGATAATAATTTTTGTTCTCTCCATGGATTCGAACCAGCGCACAGAAGAAAAATCACGCTTCAGTGGTTTTACCGACTAGGCCAACAATATATATGAAAATATATTAATTCCGAGGTAAAACGAATTGGGGATTAAAGGACATTTGTAGCTTAATGCGTATATATGAATCACGGTGATCTGAATAAAAATTCATAATATGGCTACATGCAGCAAACGTATAACATTGTTAACATAGCAGAGCTGGGTGAATATTGACTCTAATTCACAAATACCCAAGTTCGACAGGGATTTGTAAGTTCGGAATCGGTATCAACTTATACCTCACTTGTTGGCCGAGTTGGTAAATTCAATGAAGTCCTAATTCGTCCTGTGTGCGCTGGTTCGAATCCACGAGAGGACGAAATTATTATACATGAAAATATATTAATTCCGAGATAGAGCTAATTGGATATTAAAGAACATTTGTAGCTTGTAGTTTAAATGCACGGAGACATATATATATATATATATATATATATATATATATATATATATATATATATTATATATATATATATATATATATATGTATATATATATATATATATATATATATATATATATATATATATATATGTCTCCGTGCATTAAACTACAAGCTACAAATGTTCTTTAATATCCAATTAGCTCTATCTCGGAATTAATATATTTTCATGTATAATAATTTCGTCCTCTCGTGGATATATATATATATATATATATATATATATATATATATTATATATATATATATGTATATATATATATATATATATATATATATATATATATATATATATATAAATGATGGAATCGGCCTTAATAAAAGAGAGGGCAGGTAATGTACATCTCAAAGGGAGCATGGGATTCAGATGTCATTGACAAGATTTTCATTCAACCAACGCTTAAGAAGATTTAAGGAAGATTATCAGCGGAGGTAACCTAAATTGGCTTACCTGTGGACTGGATCTCTTGGTATAAACTTACCACCATTTTCTGTAAACCTTCTCATTCATAATACCTGAAATAGGGAGACAGCAGTCTCTGAAATATAGTACTTTTCTCTCTATATTTTGGTGTTTTTATGGGCTCCTTTTATTAGATGGAATTTTGTTGTAACATTACATTTTTACCAGTCATATATATATATATATATATATATATATATATATATATATATATATATATATATATATATATGTATATATATATATATATATATATATATATATATATATACATACATATATATATATATATATATATATATATATATATTATATATATATATATATATATAATTCATAAAGTTTAAGAAAGTTAGTAACCTAGAAAAATGTATGAAAATACAAGAAAAATAAAATTAATGTTTGCTCTGTAACGCAGTTTTATCTGAACACATCTATTCCTACTACTTTTCAAGAAAGAATGACATTTTCATTTTCCGAGAGAATAACATATTTTTGTTTGTCGTTTCATATCATACAATCTTCCGGAAGCACGTCAATTATTTCCATGTACAAAATTTATTCTTTTGCAAGAAATGAAATATAGCGAAACGAGATGCTTGCAAATCACTGCCGACCTAGAACCTATTCACAGCTTATTAAAAGGCATGTCTATTCCTCTAGAACCTTTGAGGTTCAGATGTTAATGCATTAATGCAATTTTTGGGTAAAGTTTATGCATGGCTTTCCCACTACCATTCACTATACACTTCAAAATTTATCATATGACAACAAGGAGGGAAGGGGGTCACTCTGTGAATACTAATGATGATTTTTAATCTAAAGAAATTCATGAAGATATTATAGATCTCTTTTGTCTTGTACATGCTATTATTATTATTATTATTACTATCATTATTATTATTATTATTATTATTATTATTATTATTATTATTATTATTATTATTATTGTTGTTGTTGTTGTTGTTGTTGTTGTTGTCAAATCATAATATAAAATTAAATAATATTAATATTAATTTTAATATTATTAATAATAATATTAATAATCAATATGATGATCAAAAATATTAAATAATATTATCAATATTGATATCAGTGTCATTAGTTGATATATTAATAATGATAATAGTAATAATCATAAATAATAATATTAAATGATGATGGTAATATTAGAAGAATAATATTGATATTTATATTATTGATATTGATATTGATTATTGATATAATATTAATAATAATATTAATAGTATTGATATTTAATATTTTAACATTAATATTATTGATATATTAGTATTAATAATAATAATGATAATAATAAAATTAATGTTAATAATATGAATATTATTCATAATTATATTAAAAGTAATGTTAATATCATTAATAATACTAATATTGATTGATATTAATATTATATTGATATTAGTATTAACGTTATTAACAATAATAACAATAATAATTAATAATAATAATCATCATCATCATCATCATCATCATCATCATCCAGTATGAGAATGATTTGTGCATATGAATGAATTACTTGTAGGCCAGTAAAAATTGACAAAGACCCAGGCATTTAGTATAACAAGGATTTTATGTGCTCAAAGTAGATGGATGACAAGTATGTCTAAAATAAATTCAACCTAAATCCATAAGGAAATAAGGAAAATGGCCGCCACCGGACATGAAAAATAAAACTTTTTCCAGACAAATAATTCAATTGCTTCAATTTGGCGCTTCATTTTTGCTTTAAATATCATAGTTTATAGCATATGGTTTGTGTGATACGAAAAGGAAGGAGGTAGATGTTTCAAATTAAAGACAATTGATACATTTGAAGTGGAATAGAAAAAAATAGATGCATTATTATTTTGAATACATGTTTCCTTATTCCTAGCCCTCTGATCATCAGCACCTGTAATATTAGCAATCCTAATCTAAGATAGAACCCTTATTTATACAAAAATAATAACAGAAAACATAATTAGACTGTTTAAAGAAAATTGATACATTTGGAAAAAATTTTTAATATTACCAATCCTAATCTAGAATAGAATCCTTATTTATGCAAAAATAATAACAGAAGATAATTAGACTGATTAAAGAAAATTGATACATTAAGAAAATAGAATAAATAAGTATATGCATTTTTCCTTAATCCTAGATGCTGATCATAAACGCCTGTAATATTATCACTCCGAATATAGTATAGAAGCATTATTCATACCAAAATGATAACAGAGAACATGTTGCTGTAAACAATACTGAAGGCTACTACACATCATCAAAATTTTCCTCCTCATCATCATCATTATTTACTTAGACTTTAGTGTTTGCACAGTTATTGCACTCTCCACGACTTATACAAAACGCTTTTTAGAACAGCTACATGAAACACATGTTTACTTTGCAGTTACATTTGATGTTTATTAGTAGTTCTGGAGGATCTGAAGGCATATCTGTCATTATTGGATCACTGATCCATCTACTTTAAGCCTGTCCCATAGTCCTCATATTTGAGAACTGTGTTCATGTTGCGACACTCACATACTTGAAAATGAACCTTTAGGCAATGAAAGTGGCCCGACCTTTCAGTTGGTGGTACCCTTTCTACTGGGACATATTTTGTGAGAGAAGTAATGTAGAAACACCAAAGCTCGTTAAGGGGTTTCAGTGCCTGAAAACTACCTCCTTGGTACAGCAGTGATATATATTCCAATCCTACATCTAAAATATCATCAGTGTTGGTATTACCGTCTCCAAAAGCAAGCACATCACATAGTTTTTGGGATGACATCAAGAGTTTCATGTATTTTACCTTTCCCATCCCAAAAAAGGCAGAGGTGGTGTCACATCCAGAATGTCAGAATGGAAGGTACATGCACATTTCACTTCCCAGAACCTCTCTAGCCACATTTATAGAAAGTGTATGTGGCTTGGTTTCCATGTATACTTCGGATGTTGCATGATGGAGAAGGACCAGTATGTCTGTATAGCAGTATATTTAATGGGAATCTTACTAGTAACTGTTCTATCAAGAACTCTCCTGACAATTTTTCTTTTCATGGTTACTTGAGAAAAGGTCATTCCTATCATTTGTTCTTGAATGGCTTCCCCATCTGCAGTGATGTTTCAACAGTGACCTGGTCATCTGCAATAATTCCACTCGCAATATTTAACAAATGATGTGCTTCTTCAAACTCTGGAAGGGTTGTGTTTCCTTAAGAAGCCTAGAAATAGGTTTTGAAAGGTTTCTCGCAACAGTCAGTGCTGGCATAATTACAGCTTAATCATTCAACGATGTTTTTTGCTAAAATTTTCATCTGGAGATATTTCCGTATTCGAAGTTTTGACTGGGTGCAATTAGGTTGCAATTGCACAGAACACAGATTACCTCAGATATTTACAGTTTAGGACAATGCTAATTCGCAGCCACTTACTACCCTATAAGAATTGGAATTAGAACTAAGCTAAGCGTTTATAGATAACCAAATGATTTGTACTTAATTGTACTTTTAGTAGCGGTTTCATCTGGTGTTCTTACTATCAAGTTTAGTGTGGAGCTTGTTTTATTTATCATTAAGAAAGAATCGTCAATTAAACATCATTAATATGGTTTGCAAACTGACCCATTCAAATTAAGAATTACATATGTTCTTTAACGGTGTAGAATGTATTGTGATGAACTTTGCTCTCTACCTAGAGAGATGTCAACAGTGATATCCATGACTTGGCTGTGGATAATACGGTTTTATATTTTATGTATGTATATATATATATATATATATATATATATATATATAATATATATATATATATATATATATATATATTATATATATATATATATATATCTGGTAAAATGTTCTGTTACAACAGAATTCCATCTAATAAAAGAAGCCCATAAAAACAACAAAATATAGAGAAAAAAAAACACTATATTTCAGAGACTGCTGCCTCCCTCTTCAGGTAGATGAATGAGAAAAGTTACAGAAAAGGTGGTATTTATACCAAGAGGTCCATCCACAGGTAAGCCAATTTAGGTCACTCCCGCTGATAATCTTCCTATAATATTCTTAAGCGTTGGTTGAATGAAAATCTTGTTGATAATATCTGATTCCCATGCTCTTTTTAATCAAGGCCGATTCCATCATTTGACTCTTGTACTGGCAGTTGCTGCTATAAATTATACGTGACAAACTCCATTTTATTCTATGGTTATGTTCATTTATATGGTTGAAAATAGGCCGAGTTCTGTGTCCAAACCTTACTGACCGTTTATGTTGTATTAATCTCTGGTGGAGTGACTTTCCAGTAAATCCGATGTAAGATTGGTCACAGTCCAGGCATGGGATTTCGTAAACGCCTGTGTCCTTGGAGGATGTCTTTTGTTGGACGTTAATCAGGGATTGGGCTAAGGCATTTGGGTAAGTAAATGCAAAAGGGTTAGATTTTCCAAGGGTTTGGGTCACCATCTTAATCCTGTCCAGGTGTGGAATTTTTTTATTTTATTGGTCTTGTCTTTAGGGGGTCGGTAGAATATTACGTTTGCTTTCTGAATTGCTTTCTCAATTATATTATCAGGATTCCTTAAAGACGAAAGTTGCTTACGAATTAGTTCAAATACTTTTTCCAGGAAATCTGGGGAACAAATTCGTAAGGTTCTTAAGAATAGGTTGTTGGCTACGCCTATCTTGATAGGAATGTCATGATAGCTGAAGTAGTAAAAGTATGAAAGTGAGAACGCTGGTTTTCTGTATATGGTAAATTGGTATTCTGTCGTGTCTCTGATTATTTAAACATCAAGAAAAGGAATTTTGTTGTCTGTTTCCCATTCAACTTTAAATTTGATGCTGGGCACTAATGCATTTAATTTTGAAAGGGATTCATTAGAATTGCCCCATCTATTATCCCAAAATGTTAGAATATCATCTACATATCTCATCCACAGCATGTTTTTGGGTTTTATTGCATTTATTACTGTAGTTTCAAAGTATGCCATGTACAGATTGGCTAAAACAGGACTTAAAGGACCATCCATACTACACCCGAATGTTTGCTTATAGAATGGTTCCCCAAATGAAAATACGTTATTAGATACACTAATTTTAACTAACTTTATTATTTTGTCAAGCGCTAATGGGAAATGATCTGAATAGGGGGATAATTTTTCCCTCAAAAACAAAAAATTTACGAACGTCCTGTATTGGTGCTTTTGTGAATAAGGAATCTACGTCAAGGCTTAAAAAGTTTTATGTTGTGAAGTGGTATATGTGCTTCTCTGAATTTGTGACCAAAATCTTCCGAATGTTTAATGTGACTGGGAGAAAAAGAGTGCCTAAAAGGGAGAAAGGATGCCAGCTAACCATTTAGAAATTTTTAATAGAAGGATGCCTCATTAGTTCTTTTAGGCTTTTTAAGATGGACGAATTGTTGAAAGGCTTTATTCTTGATGATTTAAAGGTTAAACGAGTTGTTAGATATTTTACAAAAAGAATTAGTTTTGTACCGGCGATTTGTCTAGTAACTGCATATTTCCGCTAAGTACAATTTTCTGTTTTGAACAAATATTTATTTGCATACTTAAGTAGTTGTTGCCTTGTTTTATTATTATTTGTGACCTCATGTTGCTTTTTTGTATAAGTTGTTTTCTTAAAATTGTTTAGTACGCTGAAGATGACGTTTGGAATAAAAGTTGAAGTGTTGGTACCTCCTTTCATTTTCACGTGAGGAACTCTTATACACTTCACCCACGGACCATTGGGGAATTTCAAGATATATATATATATATATATATATATAATATATATATATATATATATCTATATATATATATATATATATATATATATGTGTGTGTATGTGTGTGTGTGTGTGTGTGTGTGTGTGTGTGTATGTATGTGTGTGTGTTTGTGTGTGTGTACAGGGTGTAACACGAGTTTATGCAAATATTTAGGGAAAAGAAACGAAAAGTCATTCTAAGCAGAACATTTTCTATAAACATGTGCATTTTAAGGCGTCGTTTGTCGGTAAGGTGATTTTTTAGAATTATCGTTATCATTAAATGGCCAAGTAAGATGGCACACAAGGGATGTCGGACTACACAAGGCTATGGGAGGGGGTGGATGGGGAAAGGAGCTGATCATTTCACTTGTTTTATTCTAAACCAGACCTACTTTTCTGGCAAGAGTGTGTTCGGTTACAAGTGTCAGAATCCTTATTCATTTTGTGAGCAAGAAACTGCAGGCAATGCCTTACCGTTCCAGAATTGTGAAATATGCAGATGTGATGTTTATGTAAGGGTTTTACAATAGTGAACTCCACTGTTATAAAAAAGAAATAGGCAATTAGGCCGATGTGACTGAAATACTTTCAAATTGAATGTATTCTTTAGACACAGAACAAAGGGGGCAAAATGAAAGTATTATTAAAACCTTCTCCCATCTCCATCATGGTATTCACTGGGGAATCCGATAAAGGAAACGAAAAGCACAAGCCGAATGGAATCTCCTCTCCATCAAAGATAGGCCTATTTATTAAACACCGATCAAAGATTTAAAGGTATCTTAAAAAAATCTCTCTCTTTTCCTTCCATTAAAAGTATTCATCGTACACCAGTTGAAGGGAAAAACACACTTAAACGAAAAAATGCTTTCATCTCTGTCAGATAAATGAATGGAAACATTATGGAAAATTCACTTGTTCAGTCTTTCCTGAAAAACGTAGTACGGATTATATTCATGCAGTAATCGAAAGATTAAAAAAGCTGACATTGTTCAAAGCTCAGTGATCTTGCTACCTGCCTTCCCTCGTCATCATGATTACTGTCATTACCTATCACTCATTCACCATAGGCCTAGTCCTGACTCCTGATTCAAAAATTCCGTGACACTTACACACTTTCCTGATACGTAAAGCTAATCATTAAAATCAGATTACAATGAAGTCTGTTCACAGGTGAATTACTAATTGAAGGGACTGCAATGTTACGTTTTTCAAAAACCTCCGGGAAAAAAAATCATAATTAAAAGTCTACCAATCCAGCTGCCTAATGCTACTTCATTAACCCACCACCCCAACCCATTCCCTGACTACTCAGACATCGTGGGCGCCATGTTGGACCGAGGAGGCCAGTGTTAAGGAAAAGGGAAATGGTTATTTTCTAAAAAATCACCTTTGTGATAAAACAAAGCCTTAAGATGCATATGGTCTATAAAGAATAATTTTCTGCTTAAAATGACATTTTTTATTTTTTTCACGAAATATTTCGTATAAACATACCAGTAGAAACACATAACAGTAAAACAAATAGGAATCGTATAAATGCCTTAACGATAAACTGAATTAGACCGCTCTCGTATTTAAATTGAAGCAAGATATGCAAGAGAATTTTTCACCCTTTATAGTAACCTTAAGTAAAACAAGTGTGATTATACCAGAAACTTCAGTTAACAATGAAAATATATATTCCATTATGTTTATAGTACTTCATCCCGAATAACATTATTGTTTTGCATAAATCGCTACCGAAATATTTAGAACCTACCGAGTTTTATAATTTAATTGGTTAAAAGAAAAAAAGGGTTGTACATAGAATACCGAAGAGTGCATTCATTTTGTTTGGCTTCTGTCCATACAAAAAATAAGCTTTCCGTTCGATAATAGCTTTTTATTGAAGGGTAAAAATGTATTTTGCCAATAACATTGGTTTCCACAACAAACAGAATCCTTTAAAATTTTCGAATTTTGGATAAGTACTGGATATTGAATTGCTTTCGTTTGTGTTTAACTTGAAGCTTTATTAACAAGTACCTACTACTTTGGATACTGTTCAGTGTTCAAAAGTATTTAGAAGGAGCAGACAAGATAGGCCGCTGTTAGAGAGAATGATTTTTGGACGGGTAGCCTCTTTTCACTTTGATGTTTGTCCAGTGATTATTGATTTTTCTGATCAGCAATGATTACCGTTTTGGAACAGTAGTCAGAACAGCAATATTGAGGTCCGAAAAATACACGACTCTCTGGACTCGACATAAAATAAACTCTCGGAACATCCCGGTTACTCAGGATTATCTTGTTAAGACTATTGAATGAAAAAAAGTACTAATGTCCTTCACTACATTAAGGATCAACTTAAGAGAAATGTGCTGTACCATTCCATTTTGCATGTCTATCGTTAAGTCATTTTGATTGTATAAGTGTTTGAGACCTCCTTAAAGTGAGTTTCTTTTAATGCATTTCACCTCTGGTAACATGAACCTATGATGTCACCTAGTATATTCACATTCCAATTGTTTCAACAATACCCGTGTTTTGGTCTTTAATGATATTTACAACATATTTTATGTTGTGTGACCACACTGAACTTGCTGCAGTAGAGTATGATATCCAGGTTAAAAATATTATAGATAAGTGCTGATTTTTGGCACAACGTTTGAAATCTTAAAAGCCTGTCGTATTTCAATAGTATATATATATATATATATATATATATATATATATATATATATATATATATATATAATATAATATATATATATATATATATGCGCCATGAGTTCTCAGCTTGACCAAAAGTTACTTGGG
>NC_087202.1:135966163-135978663 GCF_015104395.2 Macrobrachium nipponense | reverse complement strand
CCATTTATTTATTATTTATTTGACTTGCTTTAATTTTCGCTTGTTTTATTTGTTCCTCAACAACTTTATATACACCATCCTATCCCTAGTTATTCGCACTCATATTACATTATCGTTCCTCAGAACGCCTCCAGATTGAGATGATTAGAAGCAAAGGAACTAAATGTAAGAAAATGCATCTTTTTTTTCACAAGGACTGAAAATATATATATTTTTTGACATTTCAGTCCCAAAGTCTCTCTACTATTCATACCCATAATAAGCATCACATTCAGTAACAAACGTTGTAGTTTGTTACCTTGTAATACCTTGATGCATACTGATCTTAGGTGCATTTGGAATGCATCGCGACCTGCATAGTTCACCCCAACAGGACCGTTCTCTAAAATACACTTGGAATTATGAAGACAGTTTCTTGTAAATAATGGGTGGTGGGGGATATTCCACATTCTCCAAATTTATCTGATAGTAATAAGCTAATTAGTTACATTATTTTTGTTTCATTATGGGAGAATATTTTCGCTCATGAACTGCTGAAAATGAAAATGGAACTGGCCTATCATAGTATTTACGCAATTTCTTTGACCCAGCTGACATCGATACCATTTTTCCAAGTGGTTAGAAGAAGCCAGTTTATAAAAATCAAAATAAATGACAGGTGATGATATTTTCTCTCTCTCTCTCTCTCTCTCTCTCTCTCTCTCTCTCTCTCTCTCTCATCTCTCCGAAGTAGGAATAGCAAACTTGCCAGTGGTTAGTAACTTTGCATAGTTTGAACACTGACAACAACAATAAAAAAAGGTTACCAAGCCTAAAGCAATTAATGTTTTAGTGGTTGGGCACTGGACTTTTATATTTTAACTAAGTCATCGCATATAATATATCGTGCGTGTGTACTGTAACATTTATTTCAACTATATGTAAAACTTATGAATAATTGTTCATACATAATGAAATGTTTAAATAAAAAACTTTTCATGGCATTTTAGTGGATATTTTATTAGAAATAGAACAAATAATTTAACATTCTGTCATTTTCAAGAAGTAGTGTTTTGGTTATATTTAAGTCATCTATACAGACCGTTTGGCCGAAATTAATTCAGTAGGTGGACAATTTATTTTTGTAGGTGGGTAGCCGCCCACCCAGTTAAGATGATACGTTTAGGCCCGAAGGTTGCTAATACATCTTTATTCCTCCCATCCTCTCTCCTCCTCTGTTTCAATCAAGGCCCCCTTGCGGACAATTGTAAATCATCCTGATTCCCACTAAAACCCCTTTTCATGATGAATGACCCTCCCCATGAATATTTAAGGAAATTTCCTTGATCTGAAAAGCACTCGAACACCACCCCCTGACCCCATTAATCCGGCAGTAAATTCAGGAAGCACATTTTCAATTTATTCATGGGGATACAGGATGCCAAGTACAAAATCATTGTGATACAGGGTATTCAGTAGAAATCATTATAAAGCTGAAGTTGTTCAACTACCAATTAAGTATAATGTGGGAGCAAGGTAGTTCGTCTATCTGCTGCAAACACATGACATCCACAGTCGTTTAAATATCAGGTACGTAATTCACTACTTGGTCAACAAAAGCACAACAATATTTAGCAGAACCCCTTGATACCCTCATGAGTAACAAATTAAGATATGAGACATTGTTTTTCTAGCATTAGAATTCTACCTTTGCTTTGCATTGAATCACATATAGTAAATACAACGACTAACCTCGAACTGTGATATCCTTCAATACATCCAAACAGTTATTTCCAGATTACTTTTCAGATTCCCTTCAAGCTTCCTCCAAAATCAGAAACACGTCCCTTATTCTATATTTCATCTGTAAGAAAAAAACTGAAAATTGGAAAGGCTAAAGTGATCGGGCAAAATCAAGATAAACTGGAAACCTTCCAGTTTCATGGAAAGTGGAATCCATCAAATGGGGTTTCGTTAAAACAAAAGTCCCCTGTCGTTTTTCGATAGCATCAATTGATGACTGAGGCAGAAGCAATATTGCAGTGTTACCTGGATGCTTTTCATGATGGAAATTCTCCACGAACAGGAAGTTTCATTAGTTTTCAATAACAATTACGAAAGTTCTCAATCTCGTTTGGAAATTGTGCCCACTGTAAGGCCTCTTTCATGATATCATTCATATATATATATAATATATATATTATATATATTATATATATATATATATATATATATATATATATATATAATGTCTTTATAGACTTATTAACTTCAGATCTACATATACTTTCCATTTTGTATAAGTGATTCGTGAAACTATCTGGATAAGATAGCCTGTGATTGTATAAGGAAAAAGGCCACTTTTACATCGTATCCTCTACAACAAAGTAAAGAAAACATTCATATATTTCAAAGATTCTAAACACAAGACAGCACAAACAACTTTCCCAGTATAATTTTAGTGATTCCGTTATGCGTATTGTATAAACAAATAATCGGTCGAGTATAGATAACCAGTAAAATGGCTAATTTAGGCTTCATCCTTTGTTCAAAGCTTCAACGATACGGAAAAATAGACACTTAAGCAGAAAATATCTAATTCCGCTGCATTACTATTAAAAAAACTTGGATTTTTTCATTTATTAAAATTCTAGAGGATAAAAGTTAGTAACCGCTTACAAATCTGTAAGGCTCTTACAATATGGTAAGGAGCTTAAACACGCAAGCAATGTGCTCAAGGAAAATCTCATGAGGATAATGGCAATTTTTCCACATCATTTGTGATCGTAGTTCAATACACACAGACAGACAGTCACACACATACACACACACCCACACACACACACATATATATATATATATATATCTATATTATATATATATATATATATATATATATATATATACTATATATATACATATGAATGTATATCATGAGGCCTTACAGTGGGCACTGGCTGCCATTTGATGAGTCGCCACAATTTCCAAACGAGATTGAGAACTTTCGTAATTGTTATTGAAAACTAATGAAACTTCCTGTTCGTGGAGAATTTCCATCATGAAAAGCATCCAGGTAACACTGTAACATTGCTTCTGCCTCAGTCATCAATTGATGCTATCGAAAACGACAGGGGACTTTTGTTTTCAACGAAACCCCACTTGATGGATTCCACTTTCCATGAAACTGGAAGGGTTTCAGTTTATCTTGATTTTGCCCGATCACTTTAGCTTTTCCAATTTTTCAGTTTTTTTTCTTACAGATGAAATAGAATAAGGGACGTGTTTCTGCATTTTGGAGGAAGCTTGAAGGGAATCTAAAACGTAATCTGGAAATAACTGTTAGGATGTATGAAGAATATCACACAGTGTCGAGGTTAGTCGTATTTACTATATAGGATTAAATGCAAAGCAAAGGTTAGAATTTCTAATGCTAGAAAACAATGTCTCATATCTTAATTTGTTACTCATGAAGGGTATCAAGGGGTTTCTGCTAAATATTGTTGTGCTTTTGTTGATAAAAAAAAAATAAAGTTGTGAATTACGTACCTGATATTTAAACGACTGTGGATGTCATGTGTTTGCAGCAGATAGACGAACTACCTTGCTCCCACATTATACTTAATTGGTAGTTGAACAACTTCAGCTTTATAATGATTTCTACTGAATACCCTGTATCACAATTTTGTACTTGGCACCCTGTATCCTCATGAATAAATGAAAAGGTGCTTCCTGAATTTACTGACGGATTAATGGGGTCAGGGGGTGGTGTTCGAGTGCTTTTCAGATCAAGGAAATTTCCCAAAATATTCATGGGGAGGGTCATTCATCATGAAAAGGGGTTTTAGTGGAATCAGGATGAATTTACGATTGTCCGCAAGGGGGATGATTGAACAGAGGAAGAAGAAGATATATTTACACATTAATATACGTATATATATATATATATATATATATATATATATATATATATATATATATATATATATATGATGTATGTATGATATATATATACACACACACACACACACATATATATATATATATATATATATATATATATATATATATATATATATATGTATAATTACTTACTAATCCAAGGCAAGAACCTGTGCTGACAAAAGGCCATCTTTATCAGTAACAGTACATTTAAATAACTAATTCT
This sequence comes from Macrobrachium nipponense, assembly GCF_015104395.2. NCBI lineage: Eukaryota > Metazoa > Arthropoda > Malacostraca > Decapoda > Palaemonidae > Macrobrachium > Macrobrachium nipponense. Next base: position 135,974,519 of record NC_087202.1, on the reverse strand, counting down.
CACGCTTACATTCTTTCCATGGAATTTTTTAAGATTAGAAATGTGTATGTTTTATTCTAATGGGCTGCCACATATTCTAATCCACTCTCGGAATAATTTTTTTAGCAAGATTCAAACGTGATTTTGTATTGCAATGCAATTAACATGAGTGGTTTCTCTGCAGATGTCAATGGAGGCCATTACCAAATGAAATACTTATTGGACCAGTTACGGTATGCTGTTGCTTCCTTTTTTCATTTTTCCACCAAGCTGTGTTGCCACAACAGTGTTTTTTGGAAAATCACGAAGTATTGTATTTGACTAACTTTGGCTGTACATGAAATCATGAAAACGTAACTTTATGTACCCTATATGAACCTACTCAACTTGGCTGTTTGTGAATCTTACGGCGAAATATCAGATTTATTTTATATTTTCAACGTTATTTCAATGTATGATAATTTACTATCCTTTGTTACCACACATAAACTTGTATGAAATTTTGCTGTAATTCGAATTTTGAGAGGAAATGATCTCACTTGGATGGAAATGGAAAAGGTTGTCAATATTGAATTCCTTTAATGAATACAACGTTACCTCGACCGGAAGAGAACAGGATCTTCGACATGTACTTTTAACAAGTAAGCGTTCGCTGGGTAGGATATTGCTTTCTGACTACATTTCCGATTGCTATTTCTTTTCATATCTCTTCCCAGAAAGCCTCCAGAAATAGTATGTTTGCGGATGAGAATGACAGGAAGATGGAGAACTGAAGAGGTGGTAGGAAAAAAAAAAAATCCCCCCCCCCCCACCCTTCTCTCTCTCTCTCTCTCTCTCTCTCACACACACACACACACACTCAAGCTAACAAACGTGTATGAATAACCGAAACAAATGTATTGAAGAAATAAGTGAAATCCCGTTACATATAGTATGCGCAGCTGAATCATCCTGAAGACAATGAGGATATTTATATATATATATATATATATATATATATATATATATATATATATAGTATATATATATATAATAACGTGATGGTAATCTCGTTCTCATTTTAAAAGGTAACGATAGGCCAAGAGCGGCCAAAGACAACTGGTAACATTTTCTCCCTCTCTCTCTTGAGACTGGCAACAACACTCTCTCTCTCTCTCTCTCTCTCTCTCTTCTCTCTCTCTGTCTCTCTCCTCTCTCTCTCTCTCTCTCACCTAAGGCGATCAAATCAGAAACGGGCTACAAAAATACATTTATTCAAAAAGCAAAAGCATTGATCAAACAGTAGGTTCAAAGGTCTCCTCAAAAGTTCAAAATAGCTTAATTGATCACCAATAACCAAACAAATAACTAACATTAGTTTTAACTTATGACATTAGCAGTCAGTCAACACCAACTCTATATATATTGTTCCTCTCCAAAAACCATTCCCCTTTGTCAGAATCGCCTGTTAAAAAGACAAGAGAACAAACTGATAAGCATACACAATTGTAAATAAAAAGTCAAAAGATCAAATGAAACAGAATATCCTTGAAAAGCATTCAAAATACAGTTAAGCCACATCTTTGGCCAAAATACAGTAACTCTTACCCATTTCACAAGGGCAAAGCCTCCAGGCTTGGCCTGACTCCCACAACAATCTCTCTCTATGGTTTAGTTACATTGCTATTATGTACGGATATAGCTTGTGCAAACGCACGCATTTCCACACACACTCACTGTTCATGCCCAGAAACCACTTATATCCAGTTCTCAAAGGCACCTTCGACAAACACCCATAACGACAGACGAGCGTTGACCTGCTTAGGTAAGGATTTTAATATCACACCACCCAAGGAAGACATGTCAGCATTTCTAGGTGTCGCTCGAACACTTTGTCTCCAGGGAAGTTAAAAACGTTGTATGTCAAAGCACGAGACTGACAACGATGTCTCATGCATATCATATCATACTATATTATTAGGTCTTTAGTTTGTTGCATATATATGTGTGTGTGTGTGTTTGATTCCAACTCACAAAAAATTTAATTCCGTGATGAATTACAGCCACGAAGGGAAAGTGAAACAGTTGAGATGCTGATTACTTTCGTCTTATTTGCTGTGACCATCTCTTGGAAGCAAGGCCTAGCTTGGAAGTAAGACGAAGCTGCTTAGCGTCTCAATTGCTTTACTTTTCCTTCGTGGCTGTTACCTTGTTCATATAATATATATATATATTATATATATATATAGATATATATATATATATATATATATATATTATATATATATATATATATCGAGTACAATGTCCTTTAATATCTAATTCGCTCTACCTCGGAATTAATATTTTCATATATGTTTAACCGAAGGGGAATTTTTTTATTTTTTTCTCGATAATAAACTACCTCGCTGAGCGTTCACTGTAAGATTCATGTTATGAAGTGATGGCGTATACGTTGATCTTTACCGAGACGCATTATTGTTGAGTGACTATAGACTGGAACAATGAACAGAGCTACTAAAAGTACGATTCTTTCTCTCTGTGTTTTCACGCTGGGTAACAACCATGTAAGTGTTTGCGTACAGCCGCTGAAATATTGCTTCCATGCACAATCCATGTAAGGAAAACGTTGCTTATTTATGGGTAATTAATGAGCTTTGCAAGTAGTAGATAAGAATGTTCAAGGTCATTGTTGCGTTCAGGAATGTTCCAGGGTATGGATTAAAATCCAAGGATGATGTTCAACAATACCTCTAAAGTTTCTGAACTAGTCCACATTTGGGCCTGTGATATATGGGGTACAGTGGTCGTCATTGGATTATTCGGTATACGGTCACTAATAGTCTCATAACAATACCCAGGATATAAGACCTTTATACCTCCAGAGCACCATTCGATGCACTCACCAACCCATTCATATTGGTTCTTTGTGAAGTTTATTAAATCTTTTGTGAAGGGATGGGCCATTTCCGAATTATCCACAGTAGTGTCGAGGTACGGCAGATTTATATTATCAGCTGACATTCATGTCCATCACTCAAGGTTATGCTTTTTAGAGTGATACTAACTTTCCTTCCACTTGATAGCATAATTTTTCTGTTTTGCATTCCTATAATCCTGACCTCCACTGATGTAGTTCGTGACTTGAAGTTGCAAGATAATTATAACATAGCAAAGGAAGTGGATTATGCTGAGAGGTGTGGAAGATGGTTCGTAAAAGATTTAGTATAGATTTCATATTGACATTTAACCATAAAAATGGTTACCTACTGCGGTTCTTTTAGCAAGCTACATTATATATATATATATATATATATATATATATATATATATATATATATATATACATATACATATACATATATATGTGTATATATATAATATAAAATCCATGTAGAAAGGTGAGTGAAGACCGGGACTTGAAAATGTAGAATAAACTACAAGAATACTTGTTCATACTCCCGGTTCGCACTCACTTTCGTACGTGGATATTTATGATTATATATATATATAATATATATATATATATATATATATATATATATATAATATATATATATATGTATATATATAATGTGTGTGCGTGTACATGTGTGTGTGATATATACAACAAACGAAGGTGGAAAACAGCCTGATGCACTTCTCCCCCCGATAATTCCACGATGATTTATGAGTTGTCACCTCCCCACTGGGATTAGCTACTGACCGATGCCAGATCCCGAGAAGGGTCACCTACACTTTAGGGACCTGTGCCCCTTTTTTTCATTGTAGTTTGGTCCCTGAACTAATATAGCAGAAGCCAATAAATCGAGAACTTCTTGCCAAGTCACGAAAATGTTCACGTCTCATGGGAGGTCTCCCTGGCTTAAGTCCAACCTTCTACCTGACCTCGCCCCTTTTTACCTGACCTAGTCCCTCACCATTTTCACCGACCCTCGCGTCCCGACTCCGTCTCCTGACACCTGCATGACCCTGGCCTCTCTCAATGCATGTGACTTCCATTGTTCCCCCTATGCCTACAACTCTCCGCTTAACGTTCAATATCCAGTTAGGACAGGATGATTCCAGATATCCAACTCAGGTATATATACGGCCTGATCCGGCCTATGAAGATGCATTTTGCCCTAGCCTGTAACACGCAAGCATTTTGCCCCAGCCAGTAACGGAGGCCTATCGTCCTGCAGCAGTACGGCAACCCGAAAGCAGTCCCATGCCTAACGACTCAACTGCTGCCATCTTCAACCAGCGTCTTGGAACTGAAAGGCTAGTATCTTCAAGTAAACCATGAACTGTGCATCGGGACTCTGCATGTGAGTCCTCCTGACAGCCACCTACCTGCTTGGTTCTTGACTGATGAAAGCATTGTCTTTCCAACCTCCGGTGAAGCACTGTAAGTGACCCACGTCCTTTGGCTGTTACTAGCACTCATTTCTATTTCAGCTGTAAGTACATGCTCCTAGAATTCCCGTCTCCCTATGAGACCCAGGGGGGATTTTAGTGTGGAATAATAACATCAGTGATCATACTTTGCTGCTTTTAAATCGAGTTATGCTCAGCGCACCTCATATAATATCAACAATTTAATATCTTAAGAAATTTTACAATCAATGTATACATTTCATTGTAGAATACTTTGTTGACTCGTGTAGACTGCCCCATTGAGTTCCTACCCCTGTAGATCAACAGTGCCACTCACTTAACTCTGCCAGGTGCCAATCTCAGGATGCCATATCCCTGAATAGCAGCGGCACATCTGCCCCGCTTACAATGCTCCACTTGAATAGTTATTGTGTATTGATAATCTTAAGTTCTTGATCGGTACTGCTCATGCACTTACGTGATCCCGTAGGACAAGTGTTTTTGCTTCCAACTTGGTGGGCACTTTGCATTTGATATTGTGAGTTGTAGAGTTAAAGTTACAAGTGCCACGGAGCCAGACAAGAGCTCCTTTAATTGTATACTTTCGATTGCCCCTTTTAGAAATTAATTGATTTGTGAACAGAATACATGTTACATTGATACCTTATCTTTGGAAACGCAATTCTGATTGTTCTCAAGAAGGGTTTTATTCTGTGTGCCATTAGCCAGGAAAACAATTGCGCACACGGAATAACTTTGAAAATCCAGAATGGATGACAGACAGATCACGTCTCCCTACTCCAATATATATATATATATATATATATATATATATATATATGTATATATATATATATATATATAATGAATAACTTGATCACAAAGTATATGTGATGCTATGTATAAATAAAGGTTTTTTGCCACGCAGGAAAAAATGAAAAAGCGAGATAGCCGAGTACTTTCGGTCCTGTTCGGACCCTTCAGGTAAAGGGTCCGAACAGGACGAAGTACTCGGCTATCTCGCTTTTCATTTTTTCCTCGTGGCAAAAAACAAAATGTATATTATATATATATTATATATATATATATATATATATATATATAGATATATATATATATATATATATATATATATATATATATATATATATATATATATATATATATAGATATATACATATTATATCTAATATATATATCTATATATATATATATATTAGCATATATATATATATATATATATATATCTATATATATATATATATATACATATTGGAGTAGGGAGACGCGATCTGTCTTTCATCCATTTATTAGCGCCGACGTTTCGTATCAGCTTGATACATTTTCCAGGCTGAAACGATTACACATCAATTGCGTATAAGTAAAAAGATACACACAATGTTTACCAACACCAAAATTAAAAACCTTTTAATAAATTAAGAATAAAACAGAGTAAAAACAGAAACACAGAACAACAGTGAAAGGGCTAGGAGCGAATACAGAGAAACTAATTAATAAAAAAAAAATAATGATAATAGAAAAATATATAATAATAATAATAATAATAATAATAATAATAATAATAATAATAATAATAATAATAATAATAGAACTGACATGAAAAATTGTAATGGAAGGGAGTGTAAACAAAACAACAGGTAATTAGGCAAAAAACAGTTGGGTGGAAGACGATTAGTGGTTAAGAGAAGGTACAGTTAGCTTAATCAGTATTGATTAAGCTAACGGCGCTAATAAATGGAGGAAAGACAGAAACGCGTCTCCCTACTCCAATATGTCTATCCCTGAGTAATTGCTCCTGCTCCATACTTATATATATATATATATATATATACTATAGTTATATATATATATATATATATATATATATGTGTATATACATACATATATACATATATATATATATATATATATATATATATATATATATATATATATATATATATATACATACATACATATAACATATGTATATACATACATACTATATTATGTATACATATATATATATATATATATATATATATATATATATATATATATATATATATGCATGTATATGTATAGAGCGGGACTTTTTCTGTATTCGAAATGTTAAGCCAAAAAAAAATTTAATTTAATATCTAGTTCACCATAACAAGATGCAATTTTTTTTTTTTTTTTTTTTATAAGTGAAACAAAAGCTCATCACTATTGGGGGTTCGAACCCCACCTGGTTAGAAAACGATGTGAAAGTTAAAGTTGCAGTACTTTCCTTTTTTATATATACTATAATACACATGTATATTGCTATAGATATACCTTAGACACTGGGATTCTGGGCTGCAATGGATGATCAGAGGGAGTTCGCTATAATTACCAGGAAAACTACCTTATGTTGGCTAAATCTGACCTGTAAGAGTGCCTAAAGCAGATCCATGTAATAGATCAAGGAGAAATACTGTCTTAGGGCCTTCTTCAAAAGAAGAGAATTATGTAAACACAAGGGTTCATTTTTATTGACTATATTTACATACAACACACAGGTCAGAAGATTGGGGAATTATATAGGTAGGTAATAAAAAGGTCTTGCTGAATATATGGGTTATACACAGATTAAATATTCTACGCCTATGATGTCTTCACAAAAGGAATATCGCAGACGGGTAGCATAGGGGGGTGTCATAAGGCCACTGCATATGGGGTAGAGCCGAAGAGTGGTTCCACAGCCAAGGCCACTCTGCAATGAGATGCAAGAGCACTAGCACAGGCAAAGGGAACAGAGATAGTGCATAAAAGATACCAAGTGCAACAAAAAATACACAGCCACGTTAACACTCGAGGTTCAGTACAAATTCAATAGTGGTATCACATAATGGAAATGGAAAATTACTGACAAAAAGGACCGTTATTCTGGTACATTACCTTAGTTAGGATACAGTGTCCTCTTCTAATATGGCGTCGGCAATGGAGGGAGAAAATGCAGGGGACGCTACTTACAAAAAAGTGCTGGCTTAGACGACGAGCATGTTTGGGGGAGTATAAGGGACAGGAAAAATGGACATGTGCCTGGGTTAAGTTGGGGGAACTGCTGGTCTGTGACCCTTATATAACTTCGGGGGGCGGCGGGGGGACGGTTAATGTCTCGGCATCCGTGTAGATGGGTTGGGAGTCAAATTCCTGCTCCGTTTTTTCTATAGGGTCACACGTGGGGTGGTGTGACCCGGGTGTCACACCGTCCAGGTGTCATGGCGACCTGGCACATGTTCAGCTGCTGTGGGCTGGATGCTTTCTCTTTGATTTTCCTCCTCTGTCGTTGTCCACCTCCGGCTAGGTTTTGCATCTTTGAAGGTTGCACCTGGGGATTAGGACCTTTGGCACACACTTTGAACAGAGGGAGTATTAAGGGCACACCCAGAGAAAGAGAGAGAGTTGGTGATGAGCGCGAATTATAGCCGCCATGCTTTTATTTCAAAATGAGTTAAATGAGTTTGTTATTCATATAGCTGTTAATTAAGAATTATTAAAGGCTAGTGAGGTTGCCTGAGAAGACGTGTCCCCGTAGCTATATATATATATCTATATATATATATATATATATATATATAGATATATATACATACAATACATACATACATCTAATAAAAGGAGCCATAAAAACGTCCAAACGTAGGAAAGAAGAAATCGAATACTGCATTTCAGAGACCAAACTGTCTCTCTTCTCTCTTCAGGTAGGGGGTGGGGCTGACCTGTGACCTCTTGCTATAATACTGCTTTATTCTGGAACATTTCTCATTTATCCCCCTAGTTTATCCCCCAGTTTGGTCCCTGAAATATTATTATTTAATTTCTACATTTTGGTATTTTTATGGGCTCTTCATGAGAATCCGGTTGTAACAATATATTTCACAGGCATGTATATAGATTATATAATATATAATATATACATATGTGTTATACGTACACCTTACCTCTTGAGAGGCGTCAGGCTTCTCTGCACATTGCATGGGCACAGGGAGTGGCAGTGAACCTTGTGGAACTT
>NC_087202.1:135943663-135953663 GCF_015104395.2 Macrobrachium nipponense | reverse complement strand
ATATTAACCTCTGCTAGTCTTATTCCAGAGCTTGTAAGTATTGTATTCCAGTTGCGCATTGTATTTTTGAGGAAGCTGATGGTGTTTTCCTCTGCCCCATATATTTTCAGGCATTCTATTAGCCATGTGTGTGGTATCATGTCGAAGGCTTTCTTATAGTCTATCCATGCCATGCTTAGGTTGGTTTTTTTTCCTTCTCCTACTGTTCTTCATTACCATTTTGTCTATCAGGAGCTGGTCTTTTGTGCCCCTACACTTCCTTCAGCAGCCTTTCTGTTGGTGGGGGATGGTGTTTGTCTCCTCTAGGTAGTTGTATAGCCTTTCACTGATGATACCTGTTAGTAACTTCCACATTATTGGTAGGCAGGTGATAGGCCTGTAGTTACTGGCTATATTTCCCTTACTCTTGTCTTTTTGTACTAAGGATGTTCTTCCTGTGGTCATCCATTTGGGTGCTTGGTGATTTGCGATACAATGCTGGAGTTGTTCTGCTATTCGTGGGTGTAGGGCCTTGAAGTTTTTCAGCCAGTATCCATGGACTTCATCGGGACCTGGGGCTTTCCAGTTTGGCATTTTCTTTAGTTGGTGTCTGACTGTGTCTGTCGTGATCTCTGTGAATCTTTGTTTTATTCTCCCTGTTTCTTCTTCCTTGACTTCCTGGAGCCATGTTGCATGTTTGTTGTGTTATTATTATTATTATTATTATTATTATTATTATTATTATTATTATTATTATTATTATTATTATTATTATTATTATTATTATTATTATTATTGTTGTTGTTGTTTAATGATAATATAATAGTAAATAATCTTAATATAATTTTAATATTAATTATTATTAATAATAATATAATAATAATAAGGATGATACTAATATTAATATTATCAATATTGATATCAGTATCAATATTAGTTGATATATTAATAATGATAATAGTAATAATCATAATAATAATAATAATGATGGTAATATCAGAAGAATATATTGATATATATCATTGATATTGATATTAATATAATAATAAGTATATTTGAATATATATATTAATGTATTATTGATATTAATTATTATTATTAATAATAATAATTTTGATAATAATATGAGTAATTAATAAAATAATCAGATAATAATAAAATTGATGTTAATAATATGAAATAGTAATCATATTTAATATTAAAAGTAAGGTGAATATATTTATAATACTAATATAATGAATATAAATATGAATTCATGGATATTAGTAAAGGTTAGGTTAGTTTAAAATAACTAACAATAATAATAATCATCATTCATCATCATCATCATCATCATCATCACTCATCAAACATCAGTATGAGAATGCTTTGTGCATATGAATGGAATTACTTGCTAGGCCAGTAAAAATTGACAAAGACCCAGGCATTTAGTATAACAAGGATTTTATGTGCTCAAAGTAGATGGATGACAAGTATGCCTAAAATAAATTCAACCTAAATCAACAATACATTTTGGCAATAAGGAAAATGGCCGCCACCGGACATGAAAAATAAAACTTTTTCCAGACAAATAATTCAATTGCTTCAATTTGGCGTTTCATTTTTGCTTTAAATATCATAGTTTATAGCATATGGTTTGTAGTGATACCAAAGAAAAGGAGGTAGATTGTTCAAATTAAAGACAATTGATACATTTGAAATGGAATAGAAAAAATAAATGCATTATTATTTTAAATACATATGTTTCCTTATTCCTAGCTGCTGATCATCAGCACCTGTAATATTAGCAATCCTAATCTAAGATAGAACCCTTATTTATACAAAAACAATAACAAAAAGCATAATTAGACTGTTTAAAGAAAAATGATACATTTGGAAAAAAATTTTATTTGTAATATTGCCCAATCCTAATCCTAGACTATAGAATCCTTATTTATTGCAAAAATAAAATAAACAGAAGATAATTAGACTGTTTTAAAGAAAATTGATACAGCAAGAAAAATAGAATAAATAAGTATATGCATTTTCATTTTATATCAATTGCCTATGTTTTTCCTTAATCCTAGATGCTGATCATAAACGCCTGTAATATTATCACTCCGAATATAGTATAGAAGCATTATTCATACCAAAATGATAACAGAGAACATGTTGCTGTAAACAATACTGAAGGCTACTACACATCATCAAAATTTTCCTCCTCATCATCATCATTATTTACTTAGACTTTAGTGTTTGCACAGTTATTGCACTCTCCACGACTTATACAAAATGCTTTTTAGAACAGCTACATGAAACACACATGTTTACTTTGCAGTTACATTTGATGTCTATTAGTAGTTCTGGAGGATCTGAAGGCATATCTGTCATTATTGGATCACCTGATCCATCTACTTTAAGCCTGTACCATAGTCCTCATATTTGAGAGCTGTTTTCATGTTGCGACAGGCACATACTTGAAAATGAACCTTTAGGCAATGAAAGTGGCCCGACCTTTCAGTTGGTGGTACCCTTTCTACTGGGACATATTTTGTGGGAGAAGTAATGTAGAGACACCAAAGCTCGTTGAGGGGTTTCAGTGCCTGAAAACTACCTCCTTGGTACAGCAGTGATACATATTCCAATCCTACATCTAAAATATCATCAGTGTTGGTATTACCGTCTCCAAAAGCAAGCACATCACATAGTTTTTGGGATGACATCAAGAGTTTCATGTATTTTACCTTTCCCATCCCAAAAAAGGTTGAGGTGGTGTCTCATCCAGAATGTAAGAATGGAAGGTACATGCTCATTTCACTTCCTAGAACCTCTCTAGCCACATTTATAGAAAGTGTAGGTGGCTTGGTTTCCATGTATACTTCGGGTGTTGCATGATGGAGAAGGACCAGTATATCTGTATAGCAGTATATTTAATGGGGGCCTTACTAGTAACTGTTTTATCAAGAACTCTCCTCACAATTATAACATCTGCATCTCCTTCTCCATCAGCATGCTCCACCTCAATACCTGCATCTTCTAGACTGTAATATTAACCTGATCAGTTCCTGCTCGTTGCGCTTGTTAGAAAGAAATCTTGTTTCGTCAGCTGGGATGGGAGAAGTAAGATTCAAGATCATATCTGGTGAAGATTTGTCTAGTCGACGCCACTTCTGTGCTCGATCTTTGGTCGTCCTAACTGTATAGCAATCAAAGATAATATAAACAGGTAGGCCAGGGCTTTTCCTCCTCATTACAGACCACACCTAACTCATAATGTGTCTATTGTTCCCAATTTTTTACCAATACTGAATGTGTAGCAAAGCACATCCATCAATCACCACTTCTGTTGGTTTACTGATTTCACAGGTAATATCAGGATCCATAAGTGCGATAAATTATGAGAGATGTGACTTTGGTGTTTTTCTCATTTCTCCATCATCTGTAAAGAGACAAGGGACAACAGCTGACAGCTCATAGGAGAAGGTTGCCTCCGTAGGTTGACCTTGACAGTAGCATATAGCTTGATATGAACAAATCCTCACCTGCCATTTTCACAGGTTTTTGCATTACCTTGAAAGTTTGAGCTTGGATTTTTCTTTTCATGGTTACTTGAGAAAAGGTCATTCCTGTCATTTGTTCTTGAATGGCTTCCCCATCTGCAGTGATGTTTCAACAGTGACCCGGTCATCTGCAATAATTCCACTCGCAATATTTACCAAATGATGTGCTTCTTTGGAAGGGTTGTGTTTCCTTAAGAAGCCTAGAAATAACTGGAGGTGCTCATTATCACGTTTCACATAACTGGCGTTCATCTCTCTGTGCTGCTCGGACCAGGTGCCAGAGAATGTGTTGGCCAGTGATCTTACTGCCTACTGTACTGGTCAGTAACCATTTTGTCTGAGCTGACTCTTTGTGTGTACTAATATTAATGAGACCTCCATCCGTCTTTTCGGACCTCATCAAACTTTGTTCAATTATTATTTCTGACCACTGACCAAGTACCACTCCAGAATAAATGGCTGTTCCTTCTGACTGTGAACTTCCGTTCTTGAAAAGGAATTAGAAGACAATTACATAATCCATCACTGTCTTGTAAATAAAGGCGGCAACACTTGGCATAATTAAATCGTCCAGCTGCCGCAAAGTAAGGTGACATCATTTGTGTTGCTTGCAAATGTAGATTCCAATCCCCGTCCTCTCAGCTCTAGTGAACATTCGTACTATTGCTGTCATAGCCAAGAACATTATCCATAATTTAGCTGTGCGTGAGTTACTAATTGATGACTTCATTTTGCAGATATATGCATGAAACATTATCAGATGCTCCGATGCTTGTTCAGGGAAACTATCGTTTTCACGCATTTCTTGATATATCCTCTCTGTCATGTTCCACATATTATCTTTGTTCTTGTTAGTTTCACTTGGCCGATCCTTTTGAAGACTAGTTCCATTACTAAAGGTTTCTTTATGTTCATCTGGCTCATCTGCTATCAACTCATCGTCTGCAGACACTGGAAAGGCAAATAGCTCCTATACTTTTGATGGTATCTGATTATCATTTGACATATGATCTGCACAGTGACGAAGTTCCTCGTTGGACGAGTGGTAGAAGTGCTTGCCTACCGATTCGGTAGTCCCGAGTTCTATTCCCCGCTCTGCCAACGTGGAATTAGAGGAGTTTATATCTGGTGATTAGAAATTAATTTCTCAATATAATGTGGTTAGGACCCCACAATAAGCTGCAGGTCCCATTTCTAGGTAACCAATTGGTTCCTAGCCACGTAAAAATATCTAATCCTTCGGGCCAGCCCAAGGAGAGCTGTTAATCAGCTCAGTGGTGTGGTTGAACTAAGATACACTTCTTTTTTTTTCTGCACACTGATGATCATCGTGCTGGTTTTTGGTGTCGAAAACATCACTAGTCATCCCGCCTCCAGTCTCGCTCAAAATATCCCCATTCTCGTCGTGAAACTCTGATTCCTCTTGAACACGTCCATTGCCTTCTAACAGCAGGAAGCACTTTCACATATGCTTTTTCATCCATCATCTTCAGCAAAGGTTTTTCTGCGTATGCTGTTCGCCATATTTCCTCGAGACAGTCCCCTCCAATAAGTTACAGATGGTCCCAAGAAACGCCATGAGTTGATGAAAGCCCCCCAGCTCATCTGCTGTTTTTAATCATCCTGCTTTTCTGATGTAGTGGTTGATCAAAAGTTAAAGAAGTGCAGCTGCAGCACATTTCTAACTGCTCAGCTTGATTGGTTACAAATTTCATGGTACAGGAATTCAATGGGATCATTGGACAATACACAACTGATGTAGATTGCCAATCTACACCGGTGCTTTATTACATAGAAGACTAGAATAGAGCCAAAGAGTATCAACACGTTCGAATTGGTTTTTTGATACATACGAAGATTTAAGAACCTTCACTTCAACATCAGGCAAGCGTTTGCTTTTTGATGATCCAGTATAAGTTAGGATTAGGTCAGAGAAACTTCCACCACTAATGATTTCCGAAGCTGATTTGTTTGTTCTTGAATCGGCTTCATTGGTTTGCTGTGAGACTCTTGCGTCTGGCATGCAAAGATTCCCATCACATGGATGCTTTCATGACCAGGGGCTGAATCTTCATTGTGATCAAAGTTATCGGCTACCCATTGACAGAATCCAACACCATCAGTGAGCTTTGTGAGAAGACCAGTTGGCAGACAACTTGCTGAAGTTTCACTCATAGCAGATTTCTGAAACATCATAATCTGGGAGTATGATGCGCAAAACCCAAGAGAAGATAGAACATAATTAATAACGTGTGATCTGATTGACTGGTGAATAAAAAAAAAACGCTAATAAAAACAATGGAGAAATGTTCGGATGTTTGGTGTGCAACACCATTCATTAGTGCTTGTGCTACTGCCTGAGATGATCTAGGGAGTGTTAACAATGACTTCATGAGATGCGTAAGGTTTTCTGATACACCATTTTGCAACTGCTGAAAGGTAACATCCTCAGGTGTTGTAAATACATTTGATCTTTGGTCGATCATTTTCATTTCTTCTTTGAGAAGTAGTCTTACCTCTGTGACTTGCTTGTGCATTTCATCACACGTAATTTCATGATTAGACATAAATGTGCTGTGTAGAATTTTTGCTGCTGTTTCATCTAAGGTCACAACATTAGACCTACCACTGACTTCAATACATGAATTCTTGTTTTGAAATGTAACAGAAGTCGCTTCAAATGGCGAATACTGTAAGGAGCTACACTTTCGGGTAAATAAGCTGGTTCCTTAAATCTGTCAGGCTGTCCTGTCTACATAACTGTTCCTCTGAATCCATTCACTCATACAGTTTCAAGAAGGCTTAGTTGTTCTGTTTATACAGATTTTTTCCATTATTATCACTCATGTCTCTTATATGTAAAATGTTCCGTTCACTCGTGAATGACTCCATACGATCTCGGTGATATTTTGCTTCTGCAGCAGCAGCACGAGATCACCTGCAAAGTCAATTCTGGCTTTCACTTCGATCGCTTCAGAACCGTTCCTTTGTTCACAGACATTTAAGAGGCGAGACTGAATTATTCCATAACTTTTATTTTCTGCACTGACCACCTCAATGTGATTGGTTTTACGAGAGAACTTTGGATTAATTTCTTCTGCACATATTAAACAATGAGTTTTGTCATCATAAGGCTTTTTCTTAACAGAACGCAGAATAGGTTCACTCTGACCTGCTTTTTTTTTTCCTAAGTTGTTTGTTAATGTTTTTAGGAGCAGTATCAGTTTTATTCCATTTATTATGTACCCAAAGACTAGAGTTTCTATTAAATCTCTCAATAACCTCTTCACCTTGGAGCCAACCAGCTGCCTTTTTTTTTTGGTTTGGCACTTCCTTTACTTCGCAGCTCTCTGCCATTCACATCGGCCACAGATAACCATTTTTCTAATTGACCACCTGCTGAAGACTCCGTCGTGTCATGTCAACCTGGAAAGAAAGCCAATTAAATCTGCGACTGGGCTGCTTGGATCCACACAATCAGATGGATGGAAGGGCACACACACACACGCACACACACACACACACACGAAGGATAATAAATACATATATATCTTTCCCCTCGGATGAGATAATGAGAGTAATGATTGGAGATGATTTTTTTACCCTGACATATATTGGAAATAAAAATCAAGAATTTCCTTGTTATACTAAATTTCTGGTTTTGGCCAAATTCACGTCAATTTTGACCTGCCTATTGGAAAAGCAGATCTCACTTATTCGGCGAAGAAAGAGAAGGCGGTTTTTGCAAGGAACTTTGATGTCGCTTCCTCTGACAAAACGTATTCGACGGCTTACGTCTCCCTTCGAAATCTCTTCCTTTGACGGATTCCAACCCCAACCCCCAAAAGGACACATCCAATAGAGAAGGCTACAGGATATTTGTTTATGTCTTGACATTCGCTGAAAGGTTCTCGGAGCCTTCTGTCAGTCCTCGAGGGTGGGGACGTGAGGCTGAGATGCATTCGCGGTCTCGGGATTTTCCTAAATCGTTTTTCATGATATGGTTCATGTTTAGCCCGATACCAAGCAATACTCTCAGTGCTTTAGCTGGTAAATTGAAAAATGTAAGTCATTGCAGTTTAATTTGCCTCTTAATTGTTCTGAGCTTCGACTCAATTCACCGCTGATCAGCCTGAACTGAAACTGTTTATCACTAATCAGCTTAAGTGGTTACTCGCAAACTGCCGTTGATTGTATGGAGCCTTTACTTGGCTGATCATTCGCTGGACTTTCGTTGCTAGCATGAAAAACCTCTGTCTTTTTATATTATTTCATCAGCGATAACAAGGATCATAAATCCCAAGAATTGTATCAGGTGTGTGCGTTAATCACATACAAGCTATCTATATACGCTTGTTTTTATATATCTGCTGTTGGGAATAAGCAGAGTCAAAACGTCGCTAATGAAGAGAAAAAAAAAAAAAAAAAACTGGTAAAGAAAGGCAGGTACGGGGCTGTGAACCACACCTGTGGTGCCAGCAGTTTATAGGCCAAAAAGCCATGAAGATCATAGACCAGTGATTGAAAAGTATATTTTGATGTTTCGTGTTTGCAAAACCCTAAACACAGGGGGACGTCCAAAGGTCTTTGGAGTCATTACAAGTGTCATTCCTCCTTGGAGTTGTTCAACACAAAATCTGATCGGTTTTAACAGATTTATGATGACGAAATTCAGTACTGCAACTGATTTAGTGGCTTGAGATATTCTTTAGACATTTCAGAATGGCACGAAAATTACAATAACTCGAAACTAAAAAACAAAAATAACATTATGGAAGCCGTACAGAACATACTGACATGTAAACATATTTTGATTGGGATGACGTTCTATGCAATTATTTATGTATGTATATATATATATATATATATATATATATATATATAATATATATATATATATATATATATATATAAAAGGTGACAAACAGACACTCACTATATATATATATATATATATATATATAATATATATATATAATATATATATATATATATATATAGTGAGTGTCTGTTTGTCACCTTTTTTTTTTTATCTTGTGGATGAAAAATACTTGGAATTATGTAGACAAAGTGTGAGTCTGACTGACTCAAAATATACTTAATGCAACCATTTCTTCTATTTATCTTTCCTTCATTTTTCCGAGATTCTTAAGATTCATATTAGGTATTATCTTTATGCTTACATTAGAATGTTTCTTTTTTCTTATTGAATGTTAACGACATCCTTCATTAGTTTCATTTCTGTCTTTACAAGAGTTCCACACTCTTCAGTCTTTTTTGCATGCAGTTTCGTTCGGAAAACCTAAAAGCAGAACATTTTTCAATTTTCCCATAGATATGGAACCCGCACTTTATTCACTCATAGGCAGACTATATCTAGTAAATATCTATAGCGCTCAAAATTACGTTATATTGACTTTATTGAATAAACATCCACTTTCTTGCCAGGTATACAGAGAGAGAGAGAGAGAGAGAGAGGTGCATCAGTTTTATGGTAATGTTAATCTCAAGGCGACAATTGGGCTCTTCCTTCGTTATTTCCGTGGAAATTGTGGTTTTCCTTTTTAATATAAGAATATTCTTAATCGTGTGGATGCTAAAGACGGTCTTGAAATATTATTTGTTGCCTCTGTTCCTACCGAACTCTTCATCCTTTAGGGAAATTTGTATTCTCTAGAAGTTTATTCTGCATCCAAATGTCGGAATTTTATGGAAATTATATTTTTCGTATTCAACTTAGTGCTCTTTCTCACGTTCTCTCTCACTTTTTATTTTCCTTTTGGTCTAGTTTATTACGAATTAATTAAAAAAGCTTACTCCTTATCATTTTTATGTTCAGTCATTAAATATAATTTCTCTCTTCTTTTTTCTCAGTCTCTTTTTAAAACATACTTTCACAGATACACACATACGCCCTCATAAAGTCTGCGTCATAAAACAAAAACAGATATATCATTCCCTTCCATCACTGCTTTCGATATAGATTTCCTATTTGCCGATTTTGAAAGGAAAGAGTATAATACCTCGTTGCTTAACTCTCCGTCGTTGCCGATAACATTTCCCGCGACTGATGATGAAGCTCCGACTAATTTTAATCAGTAATGAACTTCCTGGGGTATTCACGTCTGTCCCTCCCCGCTCTTCCGTCCCTCAGTTTGCTTTCCCGCTTCAGCGGAATCATTATTCATTATTTCTTTTTCGACTGACAGCAGTGTCCACACTTTAATTAATGACTCCCGACATGCATCGATAGTTAATGATGCTAACGAGCCTCTCGCCTTGGGCAGCAACGAAACCAAACGAGTGCGCTTTCGTTATTCGCTTCACTGAAAAGACTCACACTCGACAGATGCTTCTTCCTCGAAGTGACGTTTTCAGGTTTATTCTGAAAGGGAGAGGAAGGCTTAAGCTGAGATATTTATAGATTGCGTCCATGTCATGTCAAAGGGACGCCAAACTTCAGCTGGGTTTAAGAGAGAATG
>NC_087202.1:135916193-135941193 GCF_015104395.2 Macrobrachium nipponense | reverse complement strand
ATACATGCTGAACGTACATAAACGTACTCTCACCTGTCGCTCTAGATTACTATAATAATGGTCGATTTGTAATTTACTGAAAACGGCTCAATGGACAAATGGAATAATATCATGCATACACAAGTGCATATATATATATTATATATATATATATATATATATATATATATATATGTATATATATGTCTATGTCTATGTATATGTATATGTAAATGTATATCTGCAACTGATCTATCCCTTGGAAAACGGAGTATTGAGGATAAAATTCTCTTAATTGTTCTACCGACGTTATGTAGATGATACATTTTTAATTTTTAGATCTGAAGAACATGTACCCCAGTTTCTTGATTACTTTAACTCAAAACACCAAAATATTGAATTTACTTCAGAAGTAGAGAACAATAATACTTTAGCTTTCCTGACGTGCTCGTAAGTAAACACAGCGATAACACTTTTTTCAACATCAGTTTACAAGAAACCAACATTTACAGGACTCACAACTAAATTTTCTTCATTCATCCTATAGTTTATAAGCGCAATTTAGTCTCTACACTTGTGACCCATGCCTTTAACATTTGTTCAAATTATTTTAGTCTTCATTCAGAATTTCAGTTTATAAAAGAAATGCTTCAAAAAAAAAAAAAACAGATTCAGTATTGCTTTTATAGATACATATGTTGGTAAACAGCTAGAAAAGTTATTGTTCCAGAAAGTTTCCATTTTAAAAGCCATAAAGCAGTACTGTATTTTACTATGTTTCTCTATGGGAATAAGAGTTTTTTTTTTTTTTTTTTTTTTTAAATTAGACTACTAAAACTTTTAAGAGAATTTTATCCTCAAGTTAATGTTAGGGTAGTGTTCAAGCCTAAGTATACTATTGGTGATTTGTTTAAGTACAAAAACATCGTACCCCAGAACTACAGTCTTTATAAATACGAGTACAATTGCTGCAATGCAATTTACGTGGGAAAAACAAGCGCCAAGCACGTGTACGTTGGTTTTGAACATTAGGAAGATCAGTTAGGACAAAACAGGCTTTTAGCAAAACCACCATTCAGTGCATATGGATCACGCAGAAAAATAGTGATCATCCTCTAAAGGTTAGATTCATTTCCATTCTCTCTAGTCGAGTGGCCCCATGGAGCTGGCAATAGTAGAAAGTCTCTACATTTTAAAGTTGAAACATCCCTCAGTAACAACGGAGGTCCACGGAGATGCTGCGTTTTTAAAATTTTTAGTGTGTATATTTGTATGCCTTCATGATGCAGGTATTTATTTTTTTTAATATTGCTTCCTTCCCTCTTTTTTTATGCTTGTATATTACTCTTTCTTTTATTATATATCCAATGTAAGCTTTGTGTAACATTACCTCATTCTAATGATCGATTGTAATTTAGTGATTTTAATTCTTTCTGTGTTTTTTGTATGGACCTGATGTTGGAGACAGTTACTCCGAACCGGTAGTCATAACAAAATAAAAGGATGTTTTATGTACAAGTATATATATATATATATATATATATATATATATATGTATGTATATGTATATGTATATGCATATGTATATGCATATGCATATGTATATATATATATACATATATATATATAATATATATATATATATATATATACGTATATATATATATATATATATATATATAAGAATATATATATACATATATATATATATATATATATCTATATATATATATATATATATATATATATATATATATATATATATCACACATATCCCACAGTGAAAAATAAGAGACAGGGTGTAGGTCCTGACCGGTTTCGGCTTTATTTTCAAGCCATTGACAAAGGACTGATACATAGTATTAGATTCCGAGTATATATACTACAAAGACAGTACTGACGAACATACACACAACCGTTTGAGACTGCAGATCCACCCACAGGCAGGTGTCAAGGTAGGAGTGGCTTTCAAAAATCATTAGGCTAAAATTTACAATAAATTCTCAAGGGATACTACCGCTTAGGGTAAGTCCACACCTGACAGGTGTCAGGGAGGCGGGGTTGAACATCTCATTACCACTACTGCCCCCTTTACTGTGTTTACAAATATAATAATCCTATTTTTCATATATCTCTACAGCCAACCTTAAAATTTAAACAGTTTACAAATTTCTTTTGATATTAAAGGATCAAGTTTATACATTCCTTGACTGATGTTCATATTATTGTTGTAACTTTCTTTTATAAAACTAGATTCAATGATATTCTTTTCCAATGCATTATTAGAACACACCAGCTTTTTGCCCCTTCCCAGTTAATAGCATGATTGTTCTCACTAACATGTACAAATATACCACTATTTCCCTGTGTCACATCTCACACATTGTTTATGTTGTTCTATTCTTTTTTCCAGTGCTTTCCCCGTTTGACCAATGTAAAAGTTGTCACAAGACTTAACACGGGATTTTATATACTCCTTTAGCATTGTCGGGAGAGTTCTTAATAAGTACCTGTTTCATTGTTTTATTGTTTTTAAAAACTACATTAACACCAAAATTCTTCAGGAGATGTGGGATATCTTTCATATTACTATTATAAGGTAGTACAAGCAAATTTTTGTTGTTGTAAGGTTCTTTTTGATTTTGATACATGCTCTTTTTTGCCGCTTTTAATGCATTGTTTAGTACATTATCTGGATATTTCAGTTTCTTGCCTGTATTCCGAATCTTATCTATTTCCTCATCTATATTTCTGGGCTACATACCCGTAGTGCTCTTAAAAACATGGAAGCAAACATGATCTTTTAACCTTATTTTGTTTGTCCAGAATAGAAATGTACATAGGAAGAAATATTAGAGGTTTTCTGTAAAAACACTATACTTAAACCCACTACTATTTCTCCGTAGAGGACATCCAAAAAGGTAGGCATTCATCTTTTTCTATTTCCATAGTAAATTAAATTGATGGTACTAATTGATTTAACTGGCAAAAAAGTTATTTACATCTTCATTCCCTGGCCATACACAAATTATGTCGTCAACATATCTAAACCAAGGTACATTGCGAGGGATTATATTATTTAAAAATTTTCTTTCCAAAAAATTCCATATATAAATTACTTAGCACTGGGGACAGAGGGTATCCCATTGCCATACCAAAATTTTGTGAGTAGAATTTTCCATTGAATTCAAACTTTACAGTCTTTAACACATAATTTTATTAGTTCAATTAAGGTGCTTTTAGAAATGGAATATCCAGTTATTTGTTTTCTAATAATTCCGATAGAAACAATCCAATAAACATCAATAGGCACTTTTGTGAATAGAGATACTACATCGAAGCTCACAAGTCTCGATTCACTATTAACTTTTACACTATTTAGTTTATCTATCAGGTCCACATTATTCTTAATATTGGCATTAGAGATGGTACCTACCAATGGGTTAAGGATATCACTAAATATTTTGCTAATTTATAAGATGCGGAACCCACTGAGCTGATAATTGGTCTGGCAGGGAAGTTTGCTTTATGGGCTTTTATCGTACCATACATATACGGTAGCGATGGGGAGGTCACACACACCTTCTTTATAAGACTTTCGTTGCCTTTTAACAGATTTTTCACTTTTTTATTAAAACCACTATTCACACTTTCTATCGGGTTCTTATTTAATTCTTTATAAGTGCTATTATCACCCAAAAGACTTTCCATTTTTTCAATGTATTCATTTTTGTTAAAATTACTATGGCACCTGATTTATCTGCTTTTGTCATGTGTATATCTTTATCTTTTTTCAGTTCATTGATGGCATTCATAAATCTTTTGGGTACGTTTGTGGTGTCTGACTTTTTCATGCTTCCATAAATCACTCCCTTAATTATGTTGACATCTTCACTAGTTAAATCACTATATTTTTCTAAGTTGCACAATCCTTTAGTAATTTCTACTACATGTTTATACTTCCAGTTGATAGAGCAAAATTCAAACCATAGCCTAAAGCACTGGTTACATTACTATCCAGATGCTTGTTTGATAAGTTGACGACACATTCATGATTGGCGTTGGTAGTCCAGGGGCTTCTTTCGATCAGGAGTTTCATTTTGTTGTTATGTTTACGTTTAAGCTTCTGATACACTTTCTTCCTCATATTCAAATAACAATATTCCTGCAGAGAATCTTTCCAATCCGATGGTATTGAAGCTTCAAAATGACGTCTTTTTCTCGATAAATCTTCAAAATTCTTTTTAGTTTCCATGTCTTAATACTGATATGTTTGTCCAAAATAGATCGTTGTATTTCACCAAACGGTTGGTCTTCTAATTTTGACAAGGACTTGGTTATCATTGATCTTGGTATCACTTGTTCATCACGACATTCACGTAGAAACCGCAGGTGTTCCTTGTTTGTATGAGCTTGAATGAGGGCGTCTGCGAAGTCAGTGACTGCATATTCCAAGATGGGGAAAAGAACACAGAAAGATCGGAAGGAGCTCGTGGTATCCATTGATGATTATAATCACTTTAGCACGTGATTCATTTATCACACATATCCACAGGTGAAAAATAAGAGACAGGGTGTAGGTCCTGACCGGTTTCGGCTTTATTTTCAAGCCATTGACAAAGGACTGATACATAGTATTAGAATTCACGAGTATATATACTACAAAAGACAGTACTGACGAACATACACACAACCGTTTGAGACTGCAGATCCACCCACAGGCAGGTGTCAAGGTAGGAGTGGCTTTCAAACAAAATCATTAGGCTAAAATTTACAATAAATTCTCAAGGGATACTACCCGCTTAGGGTTAGTAAAAGGCAACGAAAGTCTTATAAAGAAGGTGTGTGTGACCTCCCCATCGCTACCGTATATGTATGGTACGATAAAAGCCCATAAAGCAAACTTCCCTGCCAGACCAATT
Source organism: Macrobrachium nipponense (assembly GCF_015104395.2). NCBI lineage: Eukaryota > Metazoa > Arthropoda > Malacostraca > Decapoda > Palaemonidae > Macrobrachium > Macrobrachium nipponense. Next base: position 135,936,292 of record NC_087202.1, on the reverse strand, counting down.
ATCAGCTCAGGGGTTCGCATCTTATAAATTAGCAAATATTAGTGGATATCCTTAACCCATTGGTAGGTACCATCTCTAATGCCAATATTAAGAATAATGTGGACCTGATAGATAAACTAAATAGTGTAAAAGTTAATAGTGAATCGAGACTTGTGAGCTTCGATGTAGTATCTCTATTCACAAAAGTGACCTATGATGATTTATTGGAGTTTCTATCGGAATTATTAGAAAACAACAACTGGATATTCCATTTTCTAAAAGCACCTTAATTGAACTAATAAAATTATGTGTTAAAGACTGTAAATTTGAATTCAACGGAAAATTCTACTCACAAAATTTTGGTATGGCAATGGGAAACCCTCTTGTCCCCAGTGCTAAGTAATTTATATATGGAATTTTTTGGAAAGAAAATTTTAAATAATATAATCCCTCGCACTTACCTTGGTTTAGATATGTTGACGACATAATTTGTGTATGGCCAGGGAATGAAGATGTAAATAACTTTTTTTGCCTGGTTAAATCAATTAGTACCATCAATTAAATTTACTATGGAAATAGAAAAAGATGAATGCCTACCCTTTTGGATGTCCTCATACGGAGAAATAGTAGTGGGTTTAAGTATAGTGGTTTACAGAAAATCTACTAATATTTCTTCCTATGTACATTTCTATTCTGGACAAAACAATAAGGTTAAAAGAATCAGTGTTTGCTTCCATGTTTTTAAGAGCACTACGGGTATGTAGCCCAGAATATATAGATGAGAAATAGATAAAGATTCGGAATACAGGCAAGAAACTGAAATATCCAGATAATGTACTAAACAATGCATTAAAAGCGGCAAAAAAGACCATGTATCAAAATCAAAAAGAACCTTACAACAACAAAAATTTGCTTGTACTACCTTATAATAGTAATATGAAAGATATCCCACATCTCCTGAAGAATTTTGGTGTTAATGTAGTTTTTAAAAACAATAAAACAATGAACAGGTACTTATTAAGAACTCTCCCGACAATGCTAAAGGATGTGTATATAAATCCCGTGTAAGTTCTTGTGACAACTTTTACATTGGTCAAACGGGGAAAGCACTGGCAAAAAAAGAATAGAACAACATAAACAATGTGTTAGATATGCACAGGGAAATAGTGGTATATTTGTACATGTTAGTGGATATGTGTGATAAATGAATCACGTGCTAAAGTGATTATAATCATCAATGGATACCACGAGCTCCTTCCGATCTTTCTGTGTTCTTTTACCCGTTAGATTTTTTGTTTGTGATCATTCTCTTCCCTCCAGTCAAGGCCATTTTTAAGTGTTAGACTACATTTTCAAGGATGGAACGAGCAGGTCATAACAAAATAGCGACGTTGCCAGTCTCGTGTGAAAAATAATTTTCATTTCCAGTCGTAGCGATCGTTAAACTGGTATTCACGAAAGAAATTAATCTGAATTCCTTTTAATATTTTTAAGAGCAGGCAAAAAACGTTTCCTAATTCTCCACAACAGAAAAAAAGGTAAATTTTATTTTCTAGTTATTTGTGTAGAACTAGGTATTCTAGTTAGGGGTGCATAAAATCTGACTGCCATTATAGCGATAAGAAGATATTAGAACCATGTTTGCCGATAGACTAGAGAGAGAAATTTAACCTTAGCTTCTTTTTTTTATGTGTCATTCCATAAAGCATATGGGTGTTTAGGGAGAAAATTCAAAACGAACAAATAAGTGACATATTTCGTGAATTCCAAGTGTAAATCGTCGAATCTCGTGTTGTAAAGAGATTTTGTTGTTAGGAATTTTAACGTGAATCAGTGCACTGTTCATTGTGTCTGAGTGTACTCTCTCTCTCTCTCTCTCTCTCTCTCTGGTTGCTTGCAGGACAGAATTTTAAATCCCTGGCCACATGCCTAATCGAGCCCTTTCCATTGTCCCATCTATGGACAAAAGAACCGAAGAGTAAAAAAGTAAAAATACAAAAAACAAAGTGTTAGCGTAAATTCATTTAAGGTTAGAATAAGGAAAATCCATGGAAAGCATTTTTTATTTCTGTGCAGAGAGAAATAATGACAAATACTTATTGCTTTACATAAAGGGCACATGGGTTTCCCTTTCTGTAAATTCTCCTAGTGCAGCTTGAAAAACGCCAGGTGTGATCACCCCCCCCCCCCCCCCCCCCCCCCCCCCCACCACTTTCTGTTTCTAGTGCCGGCCCGTGTGAAGGCCAAATTCTCCGGAATTTAAGTGGGCGGAATTAGAAGGTCTTAGGTTCGCGAGAGATAGCTAGGGTCAAAAGGCATGGAGACAGTAATTAAGCAGCGGTGAGATAATGTTTAATCTGGTTCTTCTCTTCCCTTTAGTGTTTATGATGCTAGCGTAAAAATGCGATTTCTGAGCACAGCTAGGTTGAAAGGGTAAGATAGACCAGGGATTTGCGTTGGTAAAAAAGGAAAAAATTTTTTTATCCCTTTTCATCTTCATCCTCGAAACGATAAAAAAAAAAAAACAAGACCCCATATGTACATTTTTATTTTATCAACTGCATGGACCAGGTTTTTTCACGTTGAGTTTTCCATGAACGTTTGGTACCAAATCCTTTATTTGTTGTTAATTTTGCAAACCCAGTTGAAACTGGCCTTTACAGAGCCCATTACAAACCAGTACTCATGCTGAGTTTCCCGTTACAAAATTCTTTTGCTAAACACGACTTTTCACACTGAGTTTTCCATGAATTCGTGGCAAGATTCCTTTTTTTATTTATTTACAAGCAAGCCAGTATTCGCGTTGAGGTTTCCACGTTTACGAGGTTCATTTGCTACACCACGACTTTTCACGTTGAATTTCTGTGAATTTGAGGCAAGGTTACTTTTTTTATTTTACTCGCGTTGTGGTTTCTGTGTTTAAGAAGTTCATTTGCTACACTATGACTTTTCCTGTTATGTCTTCCGTGAATTCGTGGCAAGATTCCTTTTCTTTTTTTTTTTCGAACCAGTACCTGTGTTGATGCTTCTGCGTTTATGAAGTTCATTTGCTACACCGCGACTTTTCACATTGAGTTTTCCATTAATTCATGGCAAGATTTTTCTTTTTTTTATTTTACAACCGGTACTCATGCTGAGGTTTTCCATGTTTTACAAAGTTCACCTGCTACACTACGACTTTTCATGTTGAGGTTTCCGTGAATTAGTGGAAGATTCTTCTTTTTTTTTATGAACCAGTAGTCGCGTTGAGGTTTCAGCGTTTAAGAAGTTCATTTGCTACACTACAACTTTTCACATTGAGTTTCTGTGGATTTGTGGCAAGATTCCTTTTTGTATTTACAAGCCAGTACTCGTGTTGAGGTTTCCGCCATTTACGAAATTTATTGCTAAATCCATTGTCACCATTGAGTCTTCTGCTGAATTGTAAATTACAGAGATTTTACGGCGTGAGTTTTCCGCTGTGCTACGCAACAGTAGTAACTGTATTTACAGGGATTTTATGGTCATCTTGCTAAGTATCAGTGTTGAATATTCCACATACCCCTGGTGACATTTGCAGTTATGGAACGGCCTTCCATCCGATTATTTTCAGGCTAGACTAGTAGTGTTTTTACACTGAGATGGCAGTAACACAGCACTGGAGGAGGGTAAGGCCTTCACAGAAGCCGGAAGAATCATAGGGCTGGAGGGCGCAAAACTGATAACTTGGGTGAACAATAAGCTGAAGAAGCACGAGATAAAAGAGAAGCAGCTGAGAGAAGCACAAGAGAAAAGAGAAGCAGCTGAAAGAGCATTCCAAGCAGCCAAAAAGGAGAAAGAGAGAGCACATCAATTGGCTATGGCAGTCCAGAGTGCCACTCTGGCACCCCCAAGTACCAATGCCCCCTGCACCCCCTCCTCACACTCTCACCTTCACAGCATGGGCGCCCTCAATTGGACTTGGGATGATAGCAAAAAACCTGACACCTTGCTCAATCATTTCGAGCTGGTGTTTGAGAAATTCAATCCAACCCTCAGGAAGTGACCCTCCTCCTTGGCCAGCATCTCGCTGGCAAAGGGCAGAATGCATTTGAGGCCCTTCTCCTGAATGAGCAACAGAATCTCGCCCTCGTCCGAGAGGCAATCCTAGGGGCTTACGAGTTGACCCCCGACTGGTGGAGGCAGAAATAGAGGACTATGCTCAAGGAGGTTAACCAAACCTGGACAGAGTGGGTAGCCAAGAAGACACCGGCACTCCAAAGGTGGACGAAGGCCTCCAATGCAACATCTGTTGAGGAGGTCTTAGAAATCTTCCAATTAGAGGACTTCCATTCCTACGCTCCCCTGATCTTGCTACCCACTTGGTGAACAAGGCCCTAAAACTGTTTAAACTGTTTTGGAGTGCTGTAAATGAGCAGACGCCTATGACACCCACCATCCGCTACAGAGTTCTTTAAAGAAGGAAATACGCCCTGCTCGCCCTCTCCCTCCTGCTGCCACCTCTCAGCCTACCCAGAGCCCCAGTATTCCTCCACGGAAACCTATGTGTGGGCGTTGCAATAAGCCAGGTCACACCACGGAGCAATGCCTTTCAAAGGTGGATCTTCCTCAGCAAGCTGCCGCTACTCCTCAGGATGGACTACCCCATCATCCTACTAACAAGGATAACGGCCACTGGAACAGAAATAGCAAGGCCCAGGCCTGATTTTAGCGAAGAGTTTCTGTGACACATGCAAAGTGCATGGTACACTGCTGCTGGGTGGTGGGATGCTCAAGAAAGCTCCTGATTCTGCTATTCCTATGGCAGTGACGAATCCTTCATCTCTAGGCCCTCATGCTCAGAGCCCCATATTTGTTGCATCTCCCAGAGGTCGCTATCCTGCCCACCAGGTCCGAGGTTTTGACGACACTGGTGTGCAGTGGATCCATCATTCGAGAGGATAAAATTCCTTATGGAGCCCGGGTTGATGGGCACCAATTCATCACAATAGAGAGCCTCAACCATGTCAAGATGTTCTTGCCTACTGTCTGGTTGAAAGTTACATGACCTCACCACTCTAAGATATATACCATGGCAGTAGCAGCCTATATATATCAGGAGGTTATGACATCCTGCTAGGACAATATTTTAAGTCTCTCCCTACTTTTTGTACCCTATCAGGGCCCGTGCCCTTACATAGCTCCCGACTCATTCCATGGGCCTCCAATAACTACTTCTGCACAGCCAGTGCCACTTGAAGGTGCCAGGCAGTGTCAGGCTTAATCCCTCATGGGATGTTGAGAGCCATGCTCGAATCCTTTCACTAAGCCAGGAACGGCCTCAGGGCCAGTGCCAAGGTAAGACTCGAGCCTCCCTCCCGGAGCTCTAAGTCCCGGTCACTTTCCCTCCTCTGGTTTGGCCCCGCTACCCATGCCGGCAGTCGAGGAAGAGACAATTGCCAATAGGAATCCTCCAGGACACCTGTGACCATAGCAGACACTCCACCAACGGTGCAGCCTTGCAAACCACCCCAGAGTCAGTCATCCCACGGGTAAGCCATCTGAATACCATTACCTCATCCACTCCCCTCTGTCAGCAGCTAATCGGTTCTGGAGTAATGACTCTGCCAAAATCCTATTTGACCGAAGAACTCAGGGAACTGAGCCACACGCATTAGGCACAGGGACGAATGCCAAGGGCCTGGTTGTCACAGCAGCCAGAGCTGATGCCCCTCCAGCATCTTCAAAGGGCTTGAGTCTTTCAAGGCCCCCACTGCATAATCAAACCGACCCCTCCGAAGAAAGAAGAGAAAAAGGGTGTCGAGGTTTTCAGAAACCTTTCGAAAGTCAATAGACTCTCCGCACTAGTGCCTGGTACAGTGCCACCCTCTTATAGAGATTTCTGACCCTCTCCATATGGAGGAGAGTGCCTGATTCTGCTACTTCTACTTCCTTCTTATCCTTTTGTAACATTCTATTTTTTTATGCTGTCTATATCTTCTCTTCCATAGTTTCCTTTCCTCTTCTTCACTGCCTTTAAGCCTTTATTCCCATTGTACGCTCTGCTTAGGCAGAGCCACATCCACCAGCTATTCTGGCCTTATAAATTAGTACTTCGTCATGAGCTACCATCACAAAAGTGCCACAATTGGCACAGTGCCCTATTCTAGGCACTTGGGATTCCATTCGACTAGTAAAATTTTAGCAAGCGAAAATTGCTATAGCTTTAGAGATATTTCAAAGCCTGGCTCTTTTATACATTGTTTTGATTTAATTGCTGATTTAGTGTTACTTCCTAGTCTCTATATTTGGTGAAATTGCCATTTTCTCTGGTGAGACCTTACATTTTGTGTAATCTTATTTCCTCTCTATGGAGAATTACTTCATTAATTCTATCCTTGTTAGTATGATGAAATTAATACTGTTAGGCGTCTTCATGTTACGAGACAAAGTCACTTAATGAAATTGTAGGGCGATTAACTATCTGAATGCGTCATATTGCCCCACAGGGCAAACTAATAGTATGTGTTGCATTAAACAATTAAGCTGGCAGTATTATACGGGATAAAAAATTAAGTATACTATTAACCCTGTAAGTTAATTTTTATCTAATCATTATTTGCTGTTCATTTTAACAGTCATACTCAATGTGACAGTATATTTTAAGAGTATTCTTTATTGGATAGCAAGCTGTTAGTCTTTTAGTCACATCACACTTTATTTTCTAATATTCTTGATCAGTAACTTACAAGAATTAGATTATTTTAAATTCTCTGCCTGTCGAGTAAACCTCCATGAATATTATCATCTGCTGAGCTTTAATCTCGTTTATATTATAAGTCCACTCAAGGGAGTATGGAAGGCTCAGTAATTCATATTTGTCATTTGTCCTTGTTTCTGGCTTGTCTTTTCCATTCCAATCCATCTAATGTTGAAATGTCCTCTAGAATGGGGATGTTCAGGATTTTAAGCCAGAACCAAAGAAAGGTAAGACCTCTTTATAACTAGACTCATTCATCCTTGCCTATATGCAAGTCGCCCCTGTGAACTGAAAGCCTCCATTCCCTTGAAAAGCCCTCTTTGCTCCCATTGGCTGCTCTGGATTTACTCTCCACAGGGGACCTTGGATAGAGGGTGGAGCCTACCCTGACGAGATTTTAAAAGAGCAGGACCACAGCAGCTCTCTCTCAGAACACCTCAGAACATCTCAGAACCTCTCAGAGCCTCGAAGAACCTCTCAGAACTTCCTCAGACTTTCTCAAGCCCTGCAGACTCCACTTCATCCCTTCTGCTGTCCTGCCCCCTGGGAGGATCCCCACAAGTGTTCTTATACCTCCATAGTGCACAGAAATATCAGCGGATAAGAAGACTACCCAACCCAGGATTTCCAGGTATTGTGAGATGTAATTCCTAGTGCAGTCAGGGAATCACTTTGCCTCTTGTCTGTATTTCATTTCCATTTTTTCCAGGCAACTTTCCCTCCTTCTTTGTTCAGCTTCTCACTCCCTCATTTTGGTTTCAATACTGTGATTAATTTCCTTGCGATGCTACTAAACATCCCCTAATTAATTCAAGCAATGTAATAGCCTGTAATGATAGCTAAAAGAAATAATAGTAGATAAGGTAGCATAAAAACAGAAGAGAGAATAATCAAAGTACAGTGAAATAACAAGAAAGAGAAAGAGGAAAGAGAATAATCAGAGTACGTACAGTGAAACTAACGAGAAAGAAAAAGAGAAGAGAGAGAGAGTTTGAACTTTGTGTGTGTCAGAATTTGATCAACAAGCCTAGGCGTAACAAAACCTCAGTCACAGGACATTGGCCATAACACCGTTGCGATTGAAATCTTAAAGACCGCCATAAAATCTTTGACCTGTGACCTCGCACCAGACTTACTCAGCTTCTATCGAAATGAAGCTCCACCTCCATGAGGAAGTATTAACTTGTTAGATTAACCAACTCTGCCTGGAATAGGAGGAATTAACATGTTAACCCCACCTAAAAAAGGGATGGCGAAAGAGGATAAGGGAAAAAGATCCTGCTCCATGAATCAAGAATCCATTTGGGCAGAGAACTAGAACCTACACCGCCTTAGGAGGTTGGGCCGAATTTGATCCAAGGGTGGCTGAATTTCAGAATGCCAGAAGAAGAGAGAGAGGACCGGCAGTCATCTTACAGTAAAGAGGCAAAAACATTGCCCGTGATTCCAAACCAGATTCTCACTTTATAAAGTTTGTAGTTGTAAATTGTATTCCTCTGTAAAAGTAAAGAAACTCTGCCGTTCATCTCATTCAAACTTCTCCTGAGAGACTATTCATATTACTAATCCAAAAACTAACATTAAGAAGAAGCATAAAGTCAAACATAGAACCAGACTGCAGAACAAATCATCAAGAAGAAAGAAGCAGCTACGAGAACATACACACGAACAATCTACAGAGGCATAACATAAAGTGGTACCAGTAGTTGTGGATCCAGGAGACATAACGTGCAGTGAAGAAAGTTAAATAAATACACGTTTTTTCGACCTACAACAGTGATAAAATCAATCGACAAACAGAACTTAAAAGTAATAACGACGGCGAAGAATAATAGTGATCAATAAAATCCTGCTTGAAGAAGTCAACAAAAAGTGCAATCATAAACTTCATACAACAGTGAGAACAGTTTTGTTTTCCCCTTGAAGAAAAGAAACAACACGACTTAGTGTGTTATGAAACGAAGGCATAATAAGTGCACGATGAAAACATAACATCGTCGAGCCGAGAAGTGGAGCAGCAGCAGCCGACAAGAACTCAAACAGATTACTATAAATAATCTGTAAAAATCGATGAGTGCATTGCAAATGAATGAAACACTCCCGTTATAGAATCAACGTTACTGAGGAATTTTCGACAAGGACGAATCTTTCCCAAATGACGAAACGAAAAGCAGCGTCAGGCAAGATTGATTTGAAACACAACAGGTGAATTCGACAATGAAGGAAGTGATATTGGAATAAAAGTAAAAAGAACGACAATCACATATGTAAGTGTGCTGAAGCTGAATTTTTTCTTATTCTCTCTCTATAAGAGTGTGTGAAAGATGCGTATTCTTTCTCTTAGAAAATAATACGCAATCTTTTTTTTTTAATTCTCTCTAAATAAGGGTATAAGATTTTTTTTATGTTTGATAGCTAGGAAATCTTAAGTGTTTTTTCACATGGTTGGTGATATATGATTTCGAATACTTATATATTTGTATTCCATTTATTTGAATAATTTCTATTTAACAGGTTGTACACTTTGAATTCAATTTAACGAATTTTTATTGTTATATACTATTATACCTTTGAATTAAGTGCATGAGAATTTTTTTTAGATACTGTTGTGCATAGTGAACGATACATATGATTTTTCTTTGAATATTATTTTGTGTATCATTTTGTTTGAATAGTTGTTGGTGATACTTTTGTGCCCAATTTCACATCTGAATTTTTATGCTGTTGTGTAATGATGAGTAGCATATGTGAATAATTTTTGGGGGGGAAATGCATAAAGCCTTTAACGAATTACTCGACACTGTCAGAGATAGCTCATACAATTTAAGACCAACACCAGACAGATGCAGTAGAATCCCAGTTCCAATTTCACAAACCGTGGTGATTCAGGGAAATACTAACCCTAATAACACAAATAACGATAATCATAACAGTGCCAATAATACTAATAATATAATTACTATTAGTACTAACACGTTTCGAAACAGAATAATGAATCAGGCAGCTGTAATAACACAAGCCACACGTTTCTGTGGACAAGTTGAAGCTTCCATCCAGACAAAAGTAAGCTGAGAAGCATATACAGTTAATCATTGGTTAGCTGATTCTGACAGCCGCATATCTTTAGGGGGAAGAACAGTTGGAAGAGCTTAAAATTAATGAAGCCTTGCTTTTCGTTAGTTCAGAACACGGCGATGCACATAAAACATTGAATTCTGGTAGTTTCAGCAAATTGACTAAATATGATGAATCAAAAACAATTTGTTCGACGCTCTGGGAACCCTGGGTAAAGAGGATACCTTATATTATATTACTAAGTTCCTATATCTCCAATATGAATCCATAGCATAGATCTACGCAAATGCTGAAAATGCCATAGACAAAATAACAGAAGACTTGAAGTCAACAAACTTCACCATTGGAGATAAGACACAGTTTGGTGATGGTGAAAGGGAGTTAGTTAATGTAAGATAAGACTTAAACTACTTGGTATATGGAACCATATATAAGCTCTAGGAGAAAATAAAAAAAAAAACAAAAAAAAAAAGGCTTTTCCAAATATTTAAAATTGATCCCAAGAGTAAATAGCCTTCAAACATTAAAAACAATGAAAAAAGAAATACAGAAGGCCGTGATAGATTTTTCCAAGGAATTTGTATGGGTAATAGAAAAACAAAACAAAATGAAAGGAAGGCAGAATTATTCAAGGAATGGTCTCCACCCATGACACATAAGCGTGGTCAATCTTCAAACACAAATGATTCAAGTCAAGGGAACTATTCAACTCAAGGAGCAAGATCAAAGGCAGCATGCGAGAATTGTGGGTATACAAATCATTCCACAGATGCATACAGAAAGCCTAGAAGCTGTTTAATCTGCAAGAAGGTTGGGCATTTAACTAAAAGCTGTTGGTTCATTTAATAAGGGAATCAATAAGGAATTAATAGAAGTAATGAACAGTCGCCCAAATCCAAATAACTCTTCAAGCCAGTGACAATTAACCCCTTCACAAAAGAGAGAAAATAATTCCCTTCAAGTTGATAGAAGAGAGAAAGAAGAAATGGTTAGTATGGAAAATGAAGGTTCATCCGCATTTTCCTCCCACCTAAATAGCAATGAAGTAGTATTCTCCATGAAAGATGAAGAAATAAACAGAGAGGATTTGCCTATTGTGAAGATTCCAATAAGTGGTAAAAAACATGTACTTTACTTATAGATTCAGGCAGTACAGTGAATATAGTAGATAAATCAACTTTAACCAGATATTTAGGCATTTCAGAAACTCTGAGTCAACATAAAAGTAACAGTTTGAAGTAATGCCATTTGGACTCACATCAGCTCCTTTAACGTTTGTTTAGATTAATGTTACAAATTCTAGGAGACAGAAAATGTTGCAGTTTATATTTAGAAGATGTAATCATTTTTAGGAAAGATTTAGAAAGCCATCCTAAAACATTAGAATTGGTCCTAGAAAGATTAAGATGGAAGGACTAAAAATTAAATTAAAGAAATGTCAGTTCGTGATGAAGTCATTAGAGTACTTGGGTCATGTAATTAGTGAAGACGGACTGCGCATGCAAGCAGGTAAAATAAAGACTCCCACTAATTTGAAAGCATTAAGAAGATTCCTTGGGATAGTTAGATATTACAGACCATTTATAAAAGGATTTGCTACTATCACCAAACCTTTGACAGAATTAACCAAAAAAGGATGTTAAATATGAATGGCAGAATGAAGAAGAAACAGCCTTTCAAAGATTAAAGAGCAAAATGACTAGGAACTCTATTTTGGTCTACCCTAAAGTTTTTCAAAAAGATTTTTATTAAGCTTGTGATGCCTCGAGTACAGGGCTAGATGCTGTATTGTTACAAAAGGCCAAAACTAGAATGAGGGCAGTATTCTATGTCAATAGAGTTTTAAACCCTGCGGATAAACACTATAGTACAACTGTAAGTGTGTGCTTAGCTTTATTCTGGGGTTTAAAGAAATTTAGACGCATACTTTTAGGTCACAAAGTTAATGTGCTTACTGATCACAAACCCATTTGTGATTTGTTTAAAAAGAGAACTTTCACTAACAATATGAAGTTCAATAGATGGTTCCATAGTGTATTAGAGTTTGCTCCAGAGTTCAGATATATTCCAGAGAAAAGTTAACAACACATTGGCAGATGCATTATCCAGATCTCAAGAAGAAAGAGAAAAATGCATCACAACTAATATCTTTTGTTTTAGTTGTCAAGTTGGTATCGTTAGATTTAGAAAGAGTGAAAGTACAATAAGAAAAAGATCCAGAAATCAGACAGATAGTAGGACAGCTACTAACAGATGAATCCTTAAAACCAAACCTGATTTCAGTTAATAAATGGTTTTGTTGTATAAAATGCCCACAGAGAATAATGGTTCTTCTCGACTATATATCCCAAAAACACTAACCAGAGAGGTTTTAGAACTAACACACTCATATAAGTTGGCAGAACATCCAGGAATTAAAAAGACAACTAGAATCATAACAAGAAATTATTTTTGGCCACATTGTAATGAAGATGCCAAGAACTTGGTACAAAATTGCGTAATTTGCAACCAACATAATGGCAACGGAAGTACAAAAGTTCCACTTGAAAATATCCATCAGAATTAAATCCATTTCAAGTAGTAACTATGGACTTTTTGGGTCTATTTTCAACAACTATTAGAGGAAACAAACAAATATTAGTCTTCTTAGACTATCTAACTATCTAACTAGAAATCATACCTGTAAGAAACAGAGATGCAGCTACAGTAGCCGAAGCTCTTAAATCTAGAGTTATAACCAGACATTCATGTCCACAAGTTCTTCTAACTGATAATGTTACTTATTACTAGTGATCTTTTATTGAAAAAATGTGAATTTTATCTAAATAAATAAATGCCAAATAAAACTGTAAATGAGACGATAGAGAATCTCTCATTATTTGCTATATGGCTGTCAGAAAAATGAAGGCCAAATACGTTGTTAGATGATGCAACACCATCCAGACATACTTATAACTATGATGACTATGTTGCATGGAAAACCAGACGTACTTACGAGACTATCATGCAGACAAGAGCTAGACTAAAAGACGTACATAAGACTCAAGATAAATACTATAACAAAAATACCACTAAACAGGCACATAGAGTAATAGAAGTGTTAAAATTAAATAAATATAGAGTGATAAATGAAAGTGATCTAAAGGAAAAGGTAGTTCACTGGAATCATGTAAAGGTAGTGAAAACAGATCCATGGTCTACTAAAGATATAGATAACATAAGGAAGGAAAATACTGTGGAAAATCCAATTACAGCAAGGTATGATATAAGAAACAGAAAGAAGTAAGAAAATGTGTGTATACCTAATATATGTAAATAGTGTTGGACTGAAAATATCATAACTATGATATATATAGTGCAATTATGTGTTTATATATAAAGAAAATCTGATTAAGTCTAATTTTGCAGAGGCAAACATGCAGCTCATCATAGCACTAGTTTCAATTGGACTCATCCCTTCAGAAGTGGAGATAAGAAAAGGTGCCCTGTTAAAAAGACATGGAAAAGTCAAAATGATCAAGGATCTTGGAATAGTTAGTATAGATATTTCAACAGTGCTCAAACGTGAAAGTGAACTAAGAGAAATCCAAAATGGTATTAAAGTAATCTTACAGAAGGGTGATAATAACAGTGCCATGTCATTATTGGAAAAGTTGAGCATGAACATAGATATCACACTGAGAACAAGGCTCAATAGATCCCTATTACCCTTCATTGGAACTGCTCTAAATCAATTGTTAGGGGGTTGCTACCGAAGCAAATGTAGAACAAGAAAATTAAAGAATAGACAGACTGGAAAAGTGGGCAGACGCGAGGGTACCGTGATAAATAGAGTAATCGCCTCTCACAATCAAAGTGCAGAACAAATAGAAAAATTGAAAGTCTTCATAAATTAAGTTAATCATAATGTAACAAAAGAACTCAATAACAGAAAATATACAGCTTCTAAACCCTTTGCACTGGAAAGTGAAGTGATGTTACAGGACAAAAAATACATGCTCAATAATGTCTTTCTTGCTTACAAAGGTATTCTGAGCCCAGTACTAATCACTCCAAAAGAATTAGAAGGCATTATTAAGTTTTATATAATTGAGAATCATTGCACACCTTTAGTAGAAGATATTTTTATGTACTATAATTTTGATGTGCCAAAGTAATCCATGACAGAATTGATTGTAGTTCTACCTTTCAATACGAGAATTTCAAATGTGCTAGTTTCTGTAAATCACTTTCCTATGCATATTGAAAAAATCAGATCATTATTAGAAAGGGCTTGGGCAGTACTCATTTTGCATTGGAAGAACATGGATTAATGTTAACCTTTTTAACTGATGAACAATTCAATGATTGTGTAATTTTGAAGGAAAAAGATATTGATAACTTATATAAGACTCTAATGATCATCCCTGTATCCAAGAGTTGATTTTAAAACAAAATCAAGAAAAGGATGTGTGTACACAACCATTTAATAAGTCATTTGAAGAAACTATAGTTAATGAGGACATTTCTGTATTTTCATTAAATACCGTTATAGCCACAGTCACCTGTCCTAATGTCAACACCAACTGAAATTTAAGAATATAAAGTCTTTTGCAACATCATGTAAGTTAGTTATACCAAATCAATTATATACTCTGAACCACACCTTTTCCCTGAATACCATTTCAACAAACATGTGCCATATAAGAATTACACATTTGCAATAGATGAGTTTTAAATTGTCTCAAGCTAGAATTAAAAGGAACTTGAGAACTTGAATTATGTTGATGACTATTACTTGTATACGAAACAGATAGCACCATTTCTTTCATTTGTAAATCTGCTGGTAATAGTAGTCACTAGTGTTTTGTTCGTCATCATAGTGAGCCATTTGATTATTAAAAAGATACAAGGGAGATACTGACAGAAATGAAAAGAAATGATCCATAATTGACATTTAATATCCACATCATTTCCAACATTTTTTGTTTCAGATATTGTTTTCTGAGTATTCATTTGATATGCTTATGATTTTGATGCATTTTAATTTGATATGCTTATGAATTGACATGTTTAACATTAACTATGATTTTTTTTACAATTTTATTACACTTATTCTTTCTTCCAGAGTTGGGAGAACAATTCTTTATGTGTATTTTGTTGTACTCTAATATTTTTTTAGTAAATCCATTTTTTTCATATATCTATTAAACATCGAAGACAATGTTTGGTAGATGACCGAGTGATGTAATCATAGCTATAAGAAATAATAGTAGATAGGGTAGCATAAAAAACATTAGAGAGAGAATAATCAAAATACAGTGAAATAACGAGAAAGAGAAAGAGAAAGCGAGAGGGAGGATTGAGCTTTGGTGTGTGAGTCAGAATTGGATCAACAAGCCTAGACGTAACAAAACCTAAGTCACTGGATGTTGGGCCATAACGCCGTCACGATTGAAATCTTATGACCGCCATAAAATCTTTTGAACCTGTGACCTCGCACCAGACTTACTCAGCTTCTATCGAAATGAAGCTCCATCTACAAGAGGAGGTATTAACATGTTAAATTAACCAACTCCACCTGGAAGAGGAGGAATTAGCATGTTAACCCCACCTAAAAGGGGATGGGGAAAGATAAGGAAAAGACCTACACCGCCATAAGAGGTTGGGCCGAATTTGATCCGAGGGTGGCTGAATTTCAGACACCAGAAGAAGAGAGAGAGGACCGGCCATCGTTGTACAGTAAATAGGCAAAAACGTTTGCCCATGGTCCAAACCAGATTCTCACTTTATAAACTTTGTAGTTGTAACTTGTAGTAAAGAAGAAAAAGAAACTCTGCCGTTCATCTCATTCAAACTTCTGAGGGACTATTCATATTACTGATCCAGAACTAACATTAAGAAGCATAAGGTCAAACATAGAACCAGACTGCTGAACAAATCATCAAGAAGATAGAAGCAGTAAGAGAACATACACTCGGACCACTCTGTGTAAATGCCCAGTCATTTCATGCCCCTTGAGTGGGTTGTAATATTTTTTAGCTAAGAGTAGTGTGTAACGTTCCCCACATGTTCCTCGCCTTAGTACTGATGCTAGAATGCAATCTCTTTGCAAACACACCCCGTGCCTGATTGTGGGGGGGGAGAAATTGGGAACCTTTTGGAATAAGGCTTGCATTGAAATAAGCCGTTTTGCACAAATTCTGATATCTGTGTCTGGTTCATTTCCCAGCCAATTGTTCCCGGTGGATTGACAATCAGCCACCTCATTAGTTCCTGGACCTACATAACTTAATGTAAATATAGCTAATTTAAAACTAAAGTCCAGAGTTTATGCAAATTCCCCCTTTTTTTTCTGTGATATATCCTTCTGCCATAGATTTTTTGTTTGTGATCACTCTCGTCTTCAGCCAAGGCCTTTTTTAAGAGTGTTAGACTACATTTTCAAGGAGGGAACGAGCAGGTTCATAATAATATATTTGTATATATATACTTATATTCCAGCTAGCTTACGATTTAACAACAAATGCGATCACCTGTTGCATTGACCTTTGCCATGATTGGTTGAGGGCATCACGCCATTCCGCTCGGCCTGTGATTGGTTAAGGGCCTCACACTGTTCCACTTGGCCCTGTGATGGGTTGAGGCCCGCTGGTGATGTCTAAAACAAAAGTTATGTGGATCCTTCAAAATCACTTTATAGAGTTATGTCCTGACTGTAATCAGACAGAGGAAGGATCCATGTCTCAGCTTGTACTATGTGAATACCCACATCAACTGCCTCTTGAGTATATTGTGTTTATTTTGTACTTTTATTTTGAGTAATGGATTTATTTGATGTTGTATGTAATATTTCATTTATCAGTATTTACTTGCCTTATTACTTTAATGTGTACACACACACACACACACACACACCACACACACACACACACACACACATATATATATATATATATATATATATATATATATATATATATATATATATATATACACACACACATAGAAGACGATTGAAGGAAGTAAACTGGGTGTCATAAGGATAGTACTGCAAATATATTGTAGAGGGATGAAAGACAGAAGATATGGAGAGAGCATTTTGAACAAATTTAAATACTGAAAATGAGAGAGAGGAGATGGGAAGAAGCACAGAGGATGGAGGGACCAGTGGGTGGAGATTCAGGTGAAGAATGGTTAAGCACCAGGTCCCTCGGAGTTCCAAATGAAGTGATCAAATACTAGTTACAGAGGGGGAGAAATGGATGCTGGATTTATTAAAAGCCATATGGGATGGTAAAGATACGCCCACGGACTAGGAGGAGAGTCTAATGGGTATATATATATATATATATATATATATATATATATTATATATATATATATATATATATATATATATATATATATATATATATATATATACACACACATCGCAAAAGGGAGATGTCACGGATTGTGGTAACTACAAGGGAAGTAAACTAACAAAGCATGGATTGGAAATTTTAGAGAGGATATTGGATGAGAGATAAGAGAGATTGTAAAGATTGGGAAGCAGCAATATGGATTCATGGGAGGAAGAGGGACTGTGGATGCCATCTTCATAGTAAGACAGCTACGGGAAAAGAGGCTAGAGGAAAAACCAGGAGCTTTATTGTGCATTTATTGACCTAGAGAAAGTATATGATAGAATACCAAGAGTAGTAGTAATCTTTTCGGTGTTTGAGGAAGACGAAAGTCCTAGATAAGTTGGTTAGGCTGTCGAGGTGACATATAAAAAAACGAGCACAAAATTAATAAACAGTAGTTGGGGAAACAAAACTATGAAGTTAGTGTTAGATTACACCAGGGTCAGCACTAAGCTCATTTTTGTTTGTGCTGGCCATGGATGTGTTGAATGAAGAGATCAGGAATGAAGAGCTGGGTGTTGTGTATGCCGATGATCTGGTTAATACTGCTGAAGATGAGGAGGACCTACAGAGAAGGGTTGGAGAGTAGCAGGAGTCTTTAGAGAGGGGTGGCTTAAAGGTGAATGTGAATAAAACAGAGGTTTTGGTGAGCAGTAGAGAAGATAGACAGAATAGCAATACAAGAAAAAGAGGCTCGATTATAAAACAGGCAGAAAAGTTTAAATGCTTAGGATCTGCTTTGAGCCAAGAGGGAGGATGTGAGGCTGAAGGTGACAGTAGGATAAAAGCGGCATGGGAGAAGTGGAAGATAGTAGATGGAGTAGTATGTGATAAGCAAATGCCAATCAAGCTAAATGTCAAGATCTATAGAACAGTAATAAGGCCATGTTAATGTATGGATCGGAAACATGGGCTCTAAGAAAAAAAAGCTGGAAAGTAAAGCTTGAGAGAACAGAGATGAGAATGCGGAGGTGGTTATGGGAATATTGCCGCTTAAGAGACTGGAAAATTATGACAAATAAGGAGGAGAGCATGCTTAGTAAAGATTTCAGAAGTGATATGAGAGTCACGAATGATGTGTTATAGGCATGTGTTAGGATGGATGACGAGGAGCGAGTGAAGAGGGCCTGGGAAGAACATGTTAGATCGAGAGGGAGACAAGAACTAGGTGATGAGATCAAGTGAAGGAAGATATGGATAGAGGAGGTTTGGTAGAGGATGATACCTTTCATAGGAGGCAGTGGAGAAGGCACATCAGGCAACCGACTCCTTAATGTAGGATAGCGGTGAGAAAGAAGAAGAACATGAAGTACACAACAAAGGTTTAATTTTTTAGCTATAATGACGAAAAACAATAGTATAACATTATAAGCGCTGAAATACAGATACGAGACATAATTCAGATAAATAACTGAATTAAAACTAGATGTAGCAGAACCAATCATCAAGAGAGATAGGAAGAGCAAAAGTCAGAACAAAAAGGAACAAACCAGAAATAACAAAAGGCAACAAATCGCCTAAGGAAGACAGCTAAGTTTCAATTGAGGAAAAAGTTGTTTTAATAAACAAGGACTCCAGGATTGTAAATAGTTTGCCACTCAGTGACAGTCCCAATATTTCAAAATCTTTGTATTGTATATTATGGTTGCATATATTGGTGTGTTGTTGCATGTTGGAAGATTCAGGACAAGCAAGTTTGCTACCAGTTCGATAGCGGTAACGCTATTATGGCAATCAATTCTGACCCTAAGTAACCTCTGCGTGGATCCCATGTAGGTCCCAAGACTACATCTAGGAAAAGAAAACTTGTATACAAAACACGAGGGGGCATCAAAGGGTCAAGTTTATCCTTCAATTTAAACTAAGCTACCCAAACTAAGTGGATTTGTCAGGATTATATACAATTTAATAGCAGGTATATGATAGAAAAATGAGTTTTAATTACCCTAGATGTAATCTAGGGAAACTATGGTGGGAACCAAGCAGAGGTCACTAAGGGTCAGAATTGATTGCCATAATTGCGTTCGCTATCGAAGTGGTAGCAAATTTATTTTTTTTTTTTCTTTATACCTTGAAACTGATACCTTTGTGTTTTTGAAAGCAATAAATGTATTTTAAGGACTAACTGAGATGTACTTCCTCCTTCAACCGTCTACTATTGTTTTTCGAGTTTACTAGTAAACAACCATATTTTAAAATGTTAAAAATATATATATATATATATATATATATATATATATATATATATATATAATATATATATATATATATATATATATATATATATATATCTAATAAAAGGAGCCCATAAAAACACCAAAATATAGAGAGGAAAGAACTATATTTCAGAGACTGCTGTCTCCCTCTTCAGGTAGATGAATGAGAAAAGTTTAGAGAAAAGGTGGTATTTATACCAAGAGGTCCATCCACAGGCAAGCCAATTTAGGTCACCCCCACTGATAATCTTCCTTTAATCTTCTTAAGTGTTGGTTGAATGAAAACCTTGTCGATCTTATCTAAAATCCATGCTCCTTTTGAGATGTTCATTACCTGCCTCTCTTTTATTAAGGCCGATTCCATCATTTGACTTGTACCGGCAGTTGCTGCTATAAATTACATGTGACAAATTCTAGTTACTCTATGGTTATGTTCATCTATATGGTTGAAAATAGCCTAACATTTGGGATAATAGGTGGGGCAATTTTAATGAATTCCTCTCAAAATTAAACGCATTAGTGCCCAGCATCAAATTTTAAAGTTGAATGGGAAACGGACAACAAAATTCCTTTTCTTGATGTTTTAATAATCAGAGACATGACAGAATACAAATTTACCATATACAAAAAACCAACGTTCTCACTTTCAGACATTCACTACTTTAGCTATCACGACATTACTATCAAGATAGGTGTAGCCCAGCAACCTGTTCTTAAGAGCCT
>NC_087202.1:135906193-135911193 GCF_015104395.2 Macrobrachium nipponense | reverse complement strand
TATATATATATATATATAGAACAAGCACACTTCTTAGGCCTAGTTTTTGACAATAGATTGACTTGGGTCCCCCATATAAAACATCTAAAAGCAAAGAGCCTAGAAGCTCTACACATCTTGAAGGTGCTTTCTCACACCAGTTGGGGAGCTGATAGAAATCTGTTACTAAAGCTTCATAAATCCCTAATCTTGTCAAAGCTGTCATATGGTTGTGAAGTTTATTCTTCAGCCTCCTCATCTAACTTGAGAATTTTAGATTCGGTGCATCATTCAGGTATTCGTATAGCCACAGGAGCTTTCCGGTCGTCACCAATACCTAGTATGCTAGTTGAATGCAGGAGAGCTGCCCCTTGAACTCTATCGCCAGTCATCATTACTTCGGTACTGGTTTAGAGTGCAAAGACTCCCCAAATCTCTGGCATTTGCTGTGGCAAATAGAAATTTTTTAACGGTTTTTTATGAAAGTCATTCAAGGTATCCCACTCCTTTTAGCTATAGAATTAAAAAATATTTTAGAGGATACGAATATTAAAAAATTTCCCATTATCCCCTTTGTGTATCCCAGTACTCCTGTCTGGAGGTTACCTGATGTGAAATTCTGCAGGTACTTCAGTGGGGCAAAGAGGGATAAATCTGATGAGGAAATGAGGTCCATATTTTTAGAGCATGTATCAGAGCAGCTAGATACAAGTTTTATATTTACTGATGGCTCTAAGTCCAATGCTGGCGTTGGATGGGATGGGGTTTTTTAGCAAATCTTTTAACCGAAGAGGTGCATTCCTTCTGTTGCCTCAAACTTTACAGCTGAATTGTATGGCATCCTAATAGCACTGGAACATATTACAACACTCCCAGTTTTGTAGCTATACAATATTTTGTGACTCCAAAAGTGGCCCTACAGTCCCTGGAAGTCTTTAATACTGATCATCCCTTGGTGTTGAAGATCTTGCAGTGGATTTTTTTGCACCAAAATAGAGGCAGCATTGTTTTCATTTTGTTGGGTTCCCGCCCATGTGAACATATCGGGAAACGAAGAGGCAGACAAGTAGCCAATCAGCAGCGCAAACTTTGGTACCAAGAAAATGCCCTGTTCCATATCGAGATACATTCTATGATATATGGAAATCCATCCAGCAGTTATGGGTACTTCAGTGGGACAGAGTAGGCCCCAATAAAATGAAAAGAAATTACTAGTCAGACACACCCCTTGGAAATATGACCTAATACCAAGGAAGTGGGGAGATTGTATTGTGTAGATTACGTATGGCCATACGCGTTTAACTCATGGCTTTCTGATGGATGGGGGAGAATGAGCCCTTCTGTGATGATTGCTTAGTTCCACTAACCGTTAGGCCATTTGCTGGTTGAGTGTCCCAGTCTGGTGGAACTTAGGAATCGTTTTTTAGGTTATAGTAGTTGGAGCAGGGGGTAATTATAGCATGGCAAAACTGTTGGGAGAAAGTGCATGTATTTAATAACATTATCTCTTTTATCAAAGAAGCTGGTCTTCTCAAATATATCTGACAGCTGTGCTGTCTTAGTATATACATTTTTTTTTATTTTTTAAATAGTTTTACGGTTTGTGATCAATCACAATTCTTTTTATCGGAATATTATTTATATCAGAAATTTAATTTATTTTTTTAAATCAAATTTATATATCTCTCATAAAGATAAAGTTATTTTGAATGTTGTATAATATATTATAAAAGTTAAAAGATCACATTTAGTATTCGGCGTCGGTGACCCTGGTAGTTGTGACGCCAGACTAACTCACAATCATCAATCAATATATATATACGTATATATATATGTGTGTGTGTGTATGCGTGAAGCAAAGTTATATACATATACGTGACTTTATTTTCAATTAAGTCACATATTAACTTATAACGGAATTCATTATGACTTACGAATCACTTACAACCCAAGGGGCATTATAGTTCACTGGGAAAGATGCACTTATTAATTCTAATTCCTCTAAGCTGTATGATATTCCCAAGGTAAAGTAACAGTGTCAAGTTTATATATATATATATATATATATATATATATATAATATATATATATATATATATACATAATATATATATATATATATATATATATATATATATATAATACTTAAAATATCAGTAGATGCACGTGACTTCATAATTTAAGCGCATAACACGGGAAAATAATAGATAGAATTCTAACCAAGAGCTTTCGTCCTTTAATGAGACATTGTCGAGGAACAAGTGAGATACAGTTAAAAAGAAAGTTACAAGGTAAAGAAAAAGACCAAGAATACCAGATAGTAAAAATCAAAGATAATCCATGATAATCGGAGATCACAGCCACAAACTAAAACAAACTTAGCCATAAGAGAAATGGGAGCTTAGCTAAACAAAGTCCAAAAACAATTATACAACTAAATATATTGATTTTTTGTTGCTTATATTTATCTTCAGACTTTTTACCCGGGTTATTTTTAATGAGTTTTCTTCTTGATTGTACTATTGTACTGAAAAACTACGTTGAAGCCGTTCTTTTTTCCTTTAAGCTGCCTAGAAAATTTATTAAGTTCTCTGTTATAAGGAAGAGCAAGAGATGCCTTAAAATCTGCCTTTTCAGTTATATCATGAGGGGCGTAAAACATCGATCTAGCTTTAGATAGAGACTGTAGTATAAAAAACTTTGGGTAACAGTTAGTAAACTATCTACCAAGAAATTTATTTTCGGCGTCAATGAACTGGGGATCACATATTCGGTATGCTCGAAAAAACAAATTGGTTAAAACGTTGTGCTTTACTTTCGGTTCATGATATGAAAAGTAATGGATATAGGTGTTTGTGTGGGTGTTCTTCCTATACACGCTGAATTTAAAGTCACTACTCACTGTGTCTCTATGAACTACCGAAAGTAAAGCACAACGTTTTAACCAATTTGTTTTTTCGAGCATACCGAATATGTGATCCCCAGTTCATTGACGCCGAAATAAATTTCTTGGTAGATAGTTTTACTAAACTGTGTTACCCAAAGTTTTTTATACTACAGTCTCTATCTAAAGCTAGATCGATGTTTTACGCCCCTCATGATATAACTGAAAAGGCAGATTTTAAGGCATCTCTTGCTCTTCCTTATAACAGAGAACTTAATAAATTTTCTAGGCAGCTTAAAGGAAAAAAGAACGGCTTCAACGTAGTTTTTCAGTACAATAGTACAATCAAGAAGAAACTCATTAAAAATAACCCGGGTAATAGAGAGAATGTAGGAGTATATGTAATACCTTGTAGTGATTGCAATGAATGTTACGTGGGAGAAAGCGGACGTTCCATTGATAAGAGAAGGGAAGAACACGTTGCTGCTTGCAGAAGGGGAAGTTCATACAGTTGCAATTGCGCAACATACATGGGAGAAAAACCACGCTATAAATTTTAAAGGTACAAAGGTTGTTTGCATGTAACGACCGGACTTTGAGACGAGTAGTAGAAGGGGCGTTAATTTCATTAAACGAGACCTTTGCAGGAAATACTGGCATTTACAGAAAATACAGCTATTTGTGAGGAGATATGTAGGAAAGGGAAAATTTCAAACTTTAGAAATATATTTGTGCCAATAACGATGCTGCTTCCTCTCCTGTTTACTCCACTCAGGTCATTTCTCCAACTAACCACCCAACCACCTTAGAACAAGCAGTTGACAATAGAAACATTCCCCCACGAAGATCAAGGCGAATTCTGGAAAGAACGAGGGCTCAACCGCCTGATCATTCATAATTTGAACTAGCTTGTTTCCTAACCGTTGTTTTTTCAAATGCTTGTGCTCTTTCTTGTCAGTTCCTTGAGGTGACATATCACACTTTAGTGAACAAGACCCACAGTTGATGGTCGAAAGCTTTAATCCTATACAAGTAATATATATTTTAAACTACAAGAGGAATTCACTTCATTGTGGATTGTATCCCCATTTACTTAGAGGTACGACATAGTACCTGGCTTCTGCATATATATATATATATATATATATATATATATATATATATATATATATATATATATATATATATATATATATATATATATATATATATATATATATATATATATATATATATATTATAAAGTAATTTAACTATGGCATAATTTGATTTGTCGCAGTTCTATGGTTTCCAATAATCTACTTTATATTATTTCTGACGATTCTGGCAGCATTATATAAAGCTTATGCCAGAGTTTTCACTTTTTTTTTTAATGCACACCGTTAAATTACAACTATTCGCCTACTAAACACTGATAAAATTTCTCTTCTAATATAAACAGTGAGTTAACAGACATCGATCAAAGAAAGACACCACTCAAGTGCTTTGCACATGAAACGTTTTCAACTAACGCCATTTTTCTCATCATTTTCCCTCAATGATATACGAAAGTTTCTGGGCTAATTTATATGAAGTAGTTTTATGGGTGCGGACTCACTTACTGCGTCGTCTGGCATCAAAGACTGACAAGTCATAATTCATCACTGTCGTTTCTTTTTTTCTTTTCTTCTAAAGCACCGGAGACACTGAACCCTATTCAAAAATTTCTTTTAAGAGCATGGAGTTATCACTAAGAAGGTCCGAGTTTTCTTTTGACTTCTTAGATAGGCAAGTCTCTCTCTCTCTCTCTCTCTCTCTCTCTCTCTCTCTCTCTCTCTCTCTCTCCTGTGTGTTGTGTGAGAGAGAGCAAAGGACAAAGTAAATTTTGTTTTTATATACTGATTGACTGGACAAATACAACATAAAGAAAACTTGCTTCAATTCCTATATTCGCATTTTGAAGTAATATGCGTAAGCATTAATAGAAACAGGCTGCCAGACAATAATTCACAACACTCCTTATGCTTCTGTCCGTACCAAAATTATTATTTCCAACTCATTAACAAATATACTACTCTTTAAATTTATTCTAATGCCCCAAAAGATAACTATAGACATTCAATTCATACCGATTCATGTCGGAAACATCACTATGAAA
>NC_087202.1:135894496-135904496 GCF_015104395.2 Macrobrachium nipponense | reverse complement strand
ATAGATATATATAATATAAATATATATATATATATATATATATTATATAATACTTAGGTAGTTTAGATGATTTATATATATACTATATATATATATATATATATATATATATATATCCTATATATATATACCGTATATAGATATATTATCTTATATATATATTATTATATATATATATATATCTATATCTAATATATCTATATCTGCTTAATCTATAATCTATATATAATAATATATTAGGATATAATAATAATATAAGTATATATATATATATATAGTATTATATAATACTATAGTAATATAATATATATCATATAGATATGATACGCTAGATAACGAGAATACCAGCGACAGCTACAGATTCTATTAACTTATGAAAACAATAAACCAGTTTACACAGTCCAAAGCAAGAAGACAAATAATGCCTACAATTCTCATCGTTCCAGGCATCAACCTGAGAAGCCTAAAATCAAGTGATATCTCTTTGAGCACCGTAATGAATCTTGGGAGACCTAAAAAAAAAATCAGGTTAAAGATAACTAATGACTAAGAATCTTTCAAAGTAGCTTTGGTTAAATTAATCTCACATCGATGCTATTCGGCCATTCATTAATCAGGCTTTGTACACGATCTTCAAAATCCTGTGATGAATTATATCAGATGAAAGGCATTTCACATACCCAAGTAGATAGTGAGAAAGGGATACTTGCGTGATTAAGGCTAATAAAACTAAATCTTTTTAATGCTGGACTAGAGATAATAAGATAGATAGAGGGAGAGAAACGAGAGAGGCCGTAGATGAAAAAAAGTATATGAGATTTCTGAATCACTACAGAGTTTATTTTGTATACACAGGCAATTACCAATGACAATATGGAATGAAGAGAAAGTATTACCGTTAGTGACGTCGACAAAAAATAAAAAGAGAGATGCAGATAGAAACAAGAGAGAGTGTAAGATGAAATCACCTAAGAGTTTATACAAGATTATTGATTCATTGCAGTGTTTAATTAATGCTTTTTTTATAACGACCAAATAAAATATGGAATAAAGAGGCGTGTATCACCGTTAGCGACGTTGGAGAGCCTACAGTAAGTTCAGAATACTGAACGTTCCATTCAAACATGCTGAATAAACAAAAAATCAAAGACACGTGAACGATTTGTCATCTGACTATTTAAAATAGCATTAACAATGACATCATTTCGATGGCACGACCTTAATATTGTAACTATGAATACCCCCGAACCAATCTTAGATTTTTTTTCATTTTGCGGAGAAAAAAAAAACCATATGATTAAGGATTCATGGCACTCGAGGGATGTGAAAATAAATAGGCAGTTAAAATTAATTAATTTTTTATAATGAATACTGCGTAAGCTAGATCAAGTTCTTATACATGCTGAACGTACATAAACGTACTCTCACCTGTTCGCTCTAGATTACTATAATAATGGTCGTTTTGTAATTTACTGAAAACGGCTCAATGGACAGATGGAATAATATCATGTATACACACGTGCATATATATATATATATATATATATATATATATATATATATATATATATATATATACATTATATATATATATATATATATATATATATATTATATATATATATATATATCTTCATATATCAAGTTAATCAGAATGTAACAAAAGAACTCAATAACAGAAAATATACAGTTTTTAAACACCTTTGCACTGGAAAGTGAAGTGATGTTACAGGAACAAAAAATACATGCTCAATGCTGTCTTACTTGCTTACAAAGGTATTTTGAGCCCAGCACTAATCACTCCCAAAGAATTAGAAGACATTTATTAAGTTTTATATAATTGAGAAGCATTGCACACCTTTAGTAGAAGATATTTTCATGTACTATAATTTGATAAGTGCCAAAGTAATCCATGACAGAATTATTTTTGTTCTACCTTTCAATACGAGAATTTCAAATGTGCTAGTTTCTGTAAATCACTTTCCTATGCATATTGAAAATCAGATCATTATTAGAAAGGGGCTTAGTACTCATTTTGCATTGGAAGAACGTGGATTAATGTTAACCTTTTTAACTGAAGAACAATTCAATGAATGTGTAATTTTGAAGGAAAGAGTATACATGTGACATTGATAACTTATACAAGACTACTAATGATCATCCCTGTATCCAAGAGTTGATTTTAAAACAAAATCAAGAAAAGGATGTGTGTACACAACCATTTAATAAGTCATTTGAAGCAATTATAGTTAATGAAGACATTTCTGTATTTCCAGTAAATACTGTTATAGCCACAGTCACTTGTCCTAATGTAACCATCCAACTGAAATTTAAGAATATTAAGTCTTTTGCAACATCATGTAAGTTAGTTATACCAAATCAATTATATACTCTGAACCACACCTTTTCACTGAATACCATTTCAACAAACAAACATGTGCCATATAAGAACTACACATTTGCAATAGATGAGTTTAAATTGTCTCAGCTAGAATTAAAAGGAACTTGATAACTTGAATGATGTTGATGACTATTACTTGTATACGAAACAGATAGCACCATTTCTTTCATTTGTAAATCTGTTGGTAATAGTAGTCACTATTATTTTGTTCGTCATCATAGTGAGCCATTTGATTATCAAAAAGATACAAGGGATACTGACAGAAATGAAAAGAAATGATCCATAATTGACATTTAATATCCACATCATTTCCAACATATATTTTTCAGATATTGTTTTCTGAGTATTCATTTGATAGGCTTATGATTTGATGCATTTTTAATGTGATATGATTATGAATTGACATGTTTAACATTAACTATGATTTTTTTTTACCATTTTTTTACACTTATTCTTTCTTCTAGAGTTGGGAGAACAATTTTTTATGTGTATCTTGTTGTACTCTTAATACTTTTTTAGTATATCCATTTTTTTCATGTATCTATTAAACATTGAAGAAATGTTTGGTAGACGACCGAGTGAGGTAATGATAGCTATAAGAAATAATAGTAGGTAGGGTAACACAAAAACAGAAGAGAGAGAATAATCAAAGTACAGTGAAATAACGAGAAAGAAAAAGAAAGAAAGAGAGAGAGAGGATTGAACTTTGGTGTGCGAGTCAGAATTGGATCAGCAAGCCTAGACGTAACAAAACCTAAGTCACTGGTCGTTGGGCCATAACACCGTCACGATTGAAATCTTATGACCGCCATAAAATCTTTGACCTGTGACCTCGCACCAGACTTACTCAGCTACTATCGAAATGAAGCTCCATCTCCAAGAGGAGGTATTAACATGTTAAATTACCCAACTCCACCTGGAAGAGGAGGAATTAACATGTTAACCCCACCTAAAAGGGGATGGGGAAAGATAAGGAAAAGATCTTCTCCAAGAATCAAGAATACATTTGGGTGGAGAACTAGAACCTACACCGCTTTAAGAGGTTGGGCCGAATTTGATCCGAGGGTGGCTGAATTTCAGAACACCAGAAGAGAGAGAGAGAGGACCGGCCATCGTTGTACAGTAAAGAGGCAAAAACGTTGCCCGTGGTCCGAACCAGATTCTCACTTTATAAAGTTTGTAGTTGTAACTTGTATTCTTTGCAATAGTAAAGAAAAGAAACTCTGCCGTTCGTCTCATTCAAACTTCTGAGAGACTATTCATATTACTGATCCAGAACTAACATTAAGAAGAAGCATAAAGTCAAACATAGTACCAGACTGCAGAACAAATCATCAAGACGATAGAAGCAGGTAAGAGAACATACGCTCGAACACTCTACAGAGGTATAATAAGTCCTTTCTGTGTAAATGCCTAGTCATTCCATGCCCCCTGAGTGGGTTGTAATATTTCTAGCTAAGAGTAGTGTGTAAGGTTCCCCACGTTCCTCACCTTAGTACTGATGCTAGAATGCAGTCTCTTTGCAAACAACCACCGTGCCTGATTGTGGGAGAAATTGGGAACCCTTTGGAATAAGGCTTGCATTGAAATAACCTGTTTTGCACAAATTCTGATATCTGTGTCTGGTTCATTTCCCAGCTTCGGCCACGTGTTTCCGGTGGATCGACAATCAACCACCTCAATAGTTCCTGGACCTACATAACTTAATGTAAATATAGTTAATTTAAAACTAAAGTCCAGAGTTTATGCCGTAGATTTTTTGTTTGTGATCACTCTCGTATCCAGCCAAGGCCTTTTTTAAGAGTGTTAGACTACATTTTCAAGGAGGGAACGAGGTGGTATTAACAATATATATTTGTATATATATACTTATATTCTAGCCAGCTTACGATTTAACAACAAATGGTATCACCTGTTGTATTGACCTTTGCCATGATTGGTTGAGGGCCTCACGCTATTCCGCTTGGCCTGTGATTGGCTGAGGCCGCTGGTGATGTCTAAAACAAAAGTTATGTGCATCCTTCAAAATCACTTTATAGAGTTATGTCCTGACTATAATCAGAGGAAGGATCCATTTCTCAGCTTGTACTATGTGAATACCCACATTAACGGCCTCTTGAGTATACTATTGTGTTTATTTTATACTTTTATTTTGAGTAATGGATTTATTTGATGTTGTATGTAATATTTAATTTAACAGTATTTACTTGCCTTATTACTTTAATGTATATATATATATATATATATATATATATATATATATATATATATATATATGGTATATATATATATTATATATATATATATATATATATGTATATATATATTTTTTTTCTTTTATGTATGTATATATATATATTATATATATATATATATATATATATATATATATATATATCTATGTATATATATATATATATATATATATATGTATGTATACATATATATATATATATTATCTATATATATATATATATATATATATATATATATATATATATATATGTAGTATATACATATATATATATATATATCATATGATATAATATATATATATATATATATATATATATATAAAAATCAGAAGGCGTTGAAGAAAACAGCATCAAGCATATGTCACTTTATTCTCATTGCGACGTTTCCGAGACCAATGTCTCATCATCCAGGCTAAATAAAAGATAAAACTGATATACAATACAGCATTAAATTATTTTTGTTGACAATAGAAAAAAAAAACACACACATTGAATAAAGTAATACAAGGAAATTCACAACATTGAAATACAAGTTACTCTAAATAATGAAATAAAATAAAACGAAATATAAAAAAAAATATAAAAAAATATATATATATAAATGAAAAGGCATTATTAAAATTAGGAATAGTTAAAAAAAGACACCTTGTCTCAACGACGTTCGGTTGCTGTATGGAAAACGCATCGAAAGTAAACAAGAAGAAGGGCCTGGTTTAAGCTATGTACAAGGGAACAGATGAAGAGTGGTTGTTCAAGGTTGGAACTAGTTTCTTTATAGCTAGAGATTCTAAAATTGGAAGGTGATGTGCGTATGGACTTGATAACAATATCTTAAAATCCTTATAGGTTATACTATTTTTACAAAATTTCCCATGATTTCTAATGTTAGATAGTTCTGGGTTGGACAGTTTACACCCTGTACGGAAACTGATGCCCATATGTGCATCACATCTCACCTTAAGCAAGCGGCGCGTGTTTCCAACGTAAGTCTGCCTATTGCATCGGCAGCAAGTATAAATGTAGACAACGCCGGATTGCATTAAAGGAGGTAATCTCTCTTTATGACGCAACATATTACTGATTGTTCTAGGGTTCATTAAGATAAACTTAACATCAACAGCTGGAAAGTGATTGATTAAAATTCTCCTTAAGTGAGGTAAAAAAGATGTGTCATGCATATAAAACTTGAGTTTCTGGGCCAAATGTATAGCTGCTGGAGGATGAAATGAAATTTCCAGAGTTTTCCTGACATATTTCATAAAGAGATTAGGAGGGTAACAATTTGATTTAAAATAATCGTAAAGGACTCCGATTTCTTTGTGGAAAAGACTCCAATCAGAAGTTAATGTCATGGCTCTGTGGAGGAGGGTAGACAACGAATTTAATTTAAAATTGAAAAAACAAAAACTATAAAAGTTAAGACCAAGGCCTGTGAACGTTGCTTTTCGAAATATACCTGTGTGAAAACGGTCGTCGTCACGGATAACAATCGTATCTAAGAAAGGCAGTTGGTTATTGTTTTCCAATTCATACGTAAATTTAATGTTGGGATGTAAAGAATTGGCATGTTGCAAGAACGAGTCACAGTGCAAATGGTCCTTAAAAAGAACAAAAGTGTCATCCACATATCGGCGATAAAATAATGGGTTTAAAAAGAAGAGGGACAACTGTCCAGCAGTTCTCTCTCAAATTTGTGCCATAAAAATGTTTAGCGAAAGTTGGCAACTCAGTGGGTTACCCATGCCCACACCCTTCAACTTGCACATATACCTCATCATTAAAACAAAGGCAGTGTCCCGCACTGCCAACTCTAACAACTTCTTAAAATCAGAACGGTTAAAACCATGGTGAACACTTTCATCATCAGTAAAAATAGTATCTAAAATATACTCAATTGTTTCCTCCACGGGTATATTAGTAAATAAGGATTCTATGTCAAAACTAGCCATGATTAAATCTGAATCCTGACACAAAATACTGTTTTTAAATTCTAAGGAATTAGAAAGACTAAGCTCATTATTAAAAGAGCTTTCCAATAAAGGGATGAGATATTTGGCAATTTTGTAGCTTGGAGTTGTATAAGACGAAAGGATTGGTCTCATAGGAAATAATTATTTCCTTATGTATTTTGCCGGAAGCCCATCCCACATGACACCAAAAGAAGAGCCAGTGACGAAGAGCTCGTCGTAAGTAGCCTGATTAATTGTATGCTTGTCCTTTAGGGACTTTTAAAAAACGGTTGATTTTTGTCCTCGTTTCTAAAAATGAGTTTAAAATCCTTTTCACCAATTTTCAGAAATTTAGAGTCGTCCGATAAAATAGTTTGCATCTTATGAATGTAATCGACCCTGTTTAGAATAACGGTTCCTTTACCTTTATCTGGTTTTGAAAATATCAGGTCTTCCTTTTTACTCAATTTACGAAGTGTGTTTAAATCATGTTTGTTAAAGAAAGGAGCCCATCTAGTTTTCAGTTTGCTATAATTAGTGTGGGCAAAAGCAGATAGTTCGCTTTGAAATTTCGGCATATTTGCATTTAGAGGCAGGTTCTTTAGTTTGGAAAAAGTACTTTAAAAGGCAGTTAATATTCAATAGTACGAGGGTTTATAATTAGGTAAACAGAAGTCCAACCCAAAAGATAAAAGAAATTCCTCCTTCCTAGTAAGTTGTAATCGGAGAAATTGAAATACCACTTTATTCTCTTTGCCCGTAAAATTAGGTTTAAAGATGCCCAGATTCTTTAGTTTGTTATTATGGGTATTTTGTATTCTTTCGATATAGGAATTCAAATCCTTAGTTAGTAACCAGTTAAATATAATGAGGTCAATAAGTGTAAGACTGTTATGAATTTCATTGTACAAGGGTTGAATGCGTTTCATATGCTGTTCAATGAGTTTCTCTTTGTTACAAATCTCAATGGTTAACAGGGCTATGGTAGAGTCATGATAAAATTTGGTATTATAAAGAGAGCGTCTATACAACTTAAATTTTACAAAGTTCGGCGTAACATGGTTCAGTTGGCAGTATTGTCAAAATTCCAGGTCGAGCTTGGCCTTCCACCACTTCTTCAAGGTATTCTCCAACTTGCGACATGTCAGCAGCAACGGGCGATCGTATCTTCGCTGAATAGGTCACGGAAATGTAGTAAGCAGTAGATCGGAGTTCGAAAGAGAAACAGCAACACGAACATCCAGGAAAACATGGTGTGAAAACAGGAACAAACTGGAGGGGTCGTTGTTGTCCAAAACTAGCTGCAGAAATCAGCGGGATCGAAGAAAGAAGAATCCACGTAGTAACGGGAAGAACAATTCAACATGATGGTTAGGCTATTCCTCGGCAGTACAAATCAGAAGGCGTTGAAGAAAACAGCATCAAGCATATGTCACTTTATTCTCATTGCGACGTTTCGAGACCAATGTCTCATCATCCAGGCTAAAATAAAAGATAAAAACTGATATACAATACAGCATTAAATTATTTTTGTTGACAATAGAAAAAAAAAAACACATTGAATAAAGTAATACAAGGAAATTCACAACATTGAAATACAAGTTACTCTAAATAATTAAATAAAATAAAACGAAATATAAAAAAAAATAAAAAAAAACATATATATAAATGAAAAGGCATTATTAAAATTAGGAATAGTTAAAAAAAGACACCTTGTCTCAACGACGTTCGGTTGCTGTATGGAAAACGCATCGAAAGTAAACAAGAAGAAGGGCCTGGTTTAAGCTATGTACAAGGGAACAGATGAATTGTGGTTGTTCAAGGTTGGAACAGTTTCTTTTATAGCAGAGATCTAAAATTGGAAGGTGATGTGCGGGTATGGACTTGATAAGTTTCTTATAGCTAGAGATTCTAAAATTGGAAGGTATGTGCGTATGGACTTGATAAGTTTCTTTAGTAGAGATTCTAAAATTGGAGTGATGTCGTAATGGACTTGATAACAATATCTTAAAATCCTTATAGGTTATACTATTTTTACAAAATTTCCCATGATTTCTAATGTTAGATAGTTCTGGGTTGGACAGTTTACACCCTGTACGGAAACTGATGCCCATATTTGCATCACATCTCACCTTAAGCAAGCGGCGCGTGTTTCCAACGTAAGTCTGCCTATTGCATCGGCAGCAAGTATAAATGTAGACATCATGGGAAATTTTGTAAAAATAGTATAACCTATAAGGATTTTAAGATATTGTTACCAAGTCCATACGTACATCACCTTCCAATTTTAGAATCTCTAGCTATAAAGAAACTAGTTCCAACCTTGAACAACCACTCTTCATCTGTTCCCTTGTAACATAGCAATTAAACCAGGCCCTTCTTCTTGGTTTACTTTCGATGCGTTTTCCATACAGCAACCGAACGTCGTTGAGACAAGGTGTCTTTTTTTTAACTATTCCTAATTTTAATAATGCCTTTTCATTTATATATATATATTTTTTATATTTTTTTTTATATTTCGTTTTATTTTATTTCATTATTTAGAGTAACTTGTATTTCAATGTTGTGAATTTCCTTGTATTACTTTATTCAATGTGTTTTTTTTTTCTATTGTCAACAAAAATAATTTAATGCTGTATTGTATATCAGTTTTTATCTTTTATTTTAGCCTGGATGATGAGACATTTTGGTCTCGAAACGTCGCAATGAGAATAAAGTGACATATGCTTGATGCTGTTTTCTTCAACGCCTTCTGATTTGTACTGCCGAGGAATAGCCTAACCATCATGTTGAATTATATATATATATATATATTATATATATATATATATATATATATATATATATATATATATATATATATATATATATATATATGCATGGAAGACGATTGAAGGAGGAAGTAAACTGGGTGGCATTAAGGACAGTACAGCAAATATATTGTAGAGGGATGAAGACAGAAGATATGGAGAGAGCATTTTGAAGAAACCCAAATTTTAAATACTGAAAATGAGAGAGAGGAGATGGGGGAAGCACAGAGGGTGGAGGGACCAGTGATGGAGATTCAGGTGAAGAATGGTAAAGCACCAGGTCCCTCGGAGTTCCAAATTGAAGTGATCAAATTACTAGTTACAGAGGGGGAGAAAGGATGCTGGATTTTATTAAAAGCCATATGGGAAGGTAAAGATACGCCCAGGACTGGAAGGAGAGTCTAATGGTGTATATATATATATATATATATATATATATTATATATATATATATATATATATATATATAATATATATATATATATATTTTATTTATATACAAGCAAAAGGGGGATGTCATGGATTGTGGTAACTACAAGGGAAGTAAACTAACAGAGCATGGATTGGAAATTTTAGAGAGGATAT
>NC_087202.1:135876996-135889496 GCF_015104395.2 Macrobrachium nipponense | reverse complement strand
ACACTTCTCTAATGATAACGGGAAACCTGAACCCGATTAAAAATCGTCACCTGGAATGACATTAATATAATAACTCCGACTGTCAACCTAACGTTTTTCAGAACATCCTAGAAGATAATGACGTTTCATCAACGTACTGTAAAACATTTTTTTTTTCCGGAATGAGCCGAAACTCCTCAAATT
Source organism: Macrobrachium nipponense (assembly GCF_015104395.2). Lineage (NCBI taxonomy): Eukaryota > Metazoa > Arthropoda > Malacostraca > Decapoda > Palaemonidae > Macrobrachium > Macrobrachium nipponense. Next base: position 135,889,313 of record NC_087202.1, on the reverse strand, counting down.
ACTCCGCTCGACAAATTAATTAGTGTCTCGAAATTTCTTGGAAAAAGGTCAACAAAATAAAATAAATAACTGATCAAACACGATCAACATCTTGGCTAACATCGCCTACAAATCTGGATAAACTGGAACTGATATCTGCTGATCGTGCCTAACAGGATTTCAATTATGCTCTGCTGCATTTGCCGTTTCATCACGAGTCCTAGTAAAAAGGAAATGTTACACAGCGGAGTATTAATGTGTTGATTCCAGTGCAATTGATTTAGTTTGCAAGTTTTCAAAGAAGGGTTAAGGGTGTTAAAATTTCATGTTGTTCACTGTGGGCATAGCTTACGTTATAGCTTCATTCAGTAAATAATTCTCATGTGTATATATATATATATATATATATATATATATATATATATATATATATATATATACGTATATATATATGTGTGTGTGTGTATGCGTGAAGCAAAGTTATATACATATACGTGACTTTATTTTTAATTAAGTCACATATTAACTTATAACGGAATTCATTATGACTTACGAATCACTTACACCCAAGGGGCATTATAGTTCACTGGGAAAGATGCACTTATTAATTCTAATTCCTCTAAGCTGTATGATATTCCCAAGGTAAAGTAAACAGTGTCAAGTTTATATATATATATAATATATAGATATATATATATATATATATATATATATATATATATAATATACATAAATATATATATATATATATATATATATATATATATATATATATATACTTAAAATATCATAGTAGATGCACGTGACTTCATAATTTAAGCGCATAACACGGGAAAATAATAGATAGAATTCTAACCAAGAGCTTTCGTCCTTTAATGAGACATTGTCGAGGAACAAGTGAGATACAGTTAAAAAGAAAGTTACAAGGTAAAGAAAAAGAAAAACCTAAAAATACCAGATAGTAAAAATCAAAGATAATCCATGATAATCGGAGATCACAGCCACAAACTAAAACAAACTTAGCCATAAGAGAAATGGGAGCTTAGCTAAACAAAGTCCAAAAACAATTATACAACTAAATATATTGATTTTGTTGCTTATATTTATCTTCAGACTTTTTAATTAGGAAGGCATCGAGTTTAACCAAACCAAGAATTAAATTTTGAACACTTCTATTAATTGATTTGATGAATCACGATTCCATGATGTTCCGTAGCGACACATTTAAAAGAAATATCATTGCCTCTTGTTTCGTCAAATCAAATAATGGAAGTGTTCTACATTTGAGTCTTGGTTTGTTTAAAATCGATGCCTTCATAATTGAAAGGTTGTAGATAAATATAAGCGACAAAATTAATATATTCAGTTGTATAAATGGTTTTGGACTTTCTATGGCTAAGTTTCCGTTTCTCTTTTGGTTAAATCTGTTTTAGTTTGTGACCGTGTGATCTCCGATTATCCTGGATTATCTCTTCGATTTTTACCCTTTTGGCAATTAACTATCTGGTATTCTTGCTCTTTTTGTTTACCTGTAATTTTCTTTTCAACTGCATCTCATTTGTGCCTCAACAACATCTCATTAAAGGACGAAAGCTTGGTTAGAATTTCTGCCTATTATTTATCCTGTGGTATTCTCTTTATATATATATATATATATATATATATATATATATATATATATATATATATATATATATATATATATATATACATATATATATCTATATATTCATATATATATATATATATATATATATATATATATATATATATATATATATATATGGGGATGGGGATACAATCCACAATGAAGTAAATTCCTCCTTGTAGTTTAAAATATATATTACTTGTATAGGATTAAGCTTTCGACCATCAACTGTGGTCTTGTTCACTAAAGTGTTATATGTCACCTCAAGGAACTGACAAGAAAGAGCACAAGCATTTGAAAAAACAACGGTTAGGAAACAAGCTAGTTCAAATTATGAATGATCAGGCGGTTGAGCCCTCGTTCTTTCCAGAATTCGTCTTGATCTTCGTGGGGGAATGTTTCTATTGTCAACTGCTTGTTTTCTTAAAGGTGGTTGGTGGTTTAGTTGAGAAATGACCTGAGTGGAGTAACAGGAGAGGAAGCAGCATCGGTTATTGGCACATATATTTCTAAAGTTTGAAATTTTCCCTTTCCTACATATCTCCTCACAAATAGCTGTATTTTTCTGTAATGCCAGTATTTCCTGCAAAGGTCTCGTTTAATGAAATTAACGCCCCTTCTACTACTCGTCTCAAAGTCCGGTCGTTACATGCAAAAACAACCTTTGTACCTTTAAAATTTATAGCTGGTTATTCTCCCATGTATGTTGCGCAATTGCACTGTATGAACTTCCCCTTCTGCAAGCAGCAACGTGTTCTTCCCTTCCTCTTATCAATGGAACGTCCGCTTTCTCCCACGTAACATTCATTGCAATCACTACAAGGTATTACATATACTCCTACATTCTCTCTATTACCCGGGTTATTTTTAATGAGTTTCTTCGTTGATTGTACTATTGTACTGAAAAACTACGTTGAAAGCCGTTCTTTTTTCCTTTAAGCTGCCTAGAAAATTTATTAAGTTCTCTGTTATAAGGAAGAGCAAGAGATGCCTTAAAATCTGCCTTTTCAGTTATATTCATGAGGGGCGTAAACATCGATCTAGCTTTAGATAGAGACTGTAGTATAAAAACTTTGGGTAACACAGTTTAGTAAAACTATCTACCAAGAAATTTATTTCGGCGTCAATGAACTGGGGGATCACATATTCGGTATGCTCGAAAAAACAAATTGGTTAAAACGTTGTTCTTTACTTTCGGTAGTTCATCGAGACACAGTGAGTAGTGACTTTAAATTCAGCGTGTATAGGAAGAACACCCACACAAACACCTATATCCATTACTTTTCATATCATGAACCGAAAGTAAAGCACAACGTTTTAACCAATTTGTTTTTTTCGAGCATACCGAATAATGTGATCCCCAGTTCATTGACGCCGAATAAATTTCTTGGTAGATAGTTTTACTAAACTGTTACCCAAAGTTTTTTTATACTACAGTCTCTATCTAAAGCTAGATCGATGTTTTACGCCCCTCATGATATAACTGAAAAGGGCAGATTTTAAGGCATCTCTGCTCTTCCTTATAACAGAGAACTTAATAAATTTTCTAGGCAGCTTAAAGGAAAAAAAGAACGGCTTCAACGTAGTTTTTCAGTACAATAGTACAATCAAGAAGAAACTCATTAAAAAATAACCCGGGTAATAGAGAGAATGTAGGAGTATATGTAATACCTTGTAGTGATTGCAATGAATGTTACGTGGGAGAAAGCGGACGTTCCATTGATAAGAGAAGGGAAGAACACGTTGCTGCTTGCAGAAGGGGAAGTTCATACAGTGCAATTGCGCAACATACATGGGAGAATAACTACGCTATAAATTTTAAAGGTACAAAGGTTGTTTTTGCATGTAACGACCGGACTTTGAGACGAGTAGTAGAAGGGGCGTTAATTTCATTAAACGAGACCTTTGCAGGAAATATACTGGCATTACAGAAAATACAGCTATTTGTGAGGAGATATGTAGGAAAGGGAAAATTTCAAACTTTAGAAATATATGTGCCAATAACGATGCTGCTTCCTCTCCTGTTTACTCCACTCAGTCATTTCTCCAACTAACCACCCAACCACCTTAGAACAAGCAGTTGACAATAGAAACATTCCCCCACGAAGATCAAGACGAATTCATGGAAAGAACGAGGGCTCAACCGCCTGATCATTCATAATTTGAACTAGCTTGTTTCCCTAACCGTTGTTTTTTCAAATGCTTGTGCTCTTTCTTGTCAGTTCCTTGAGGTGACATATCACACTTTAGTGAACAAGACCACAGTTGATGGTCGAAAGCTTTAATCCTATACAAGTAATATATATTTTAAACTACAAGAGGAATTTATTTACTTCATTGTGGATTGTATCCCATTTACTTAGAGGTACGACATAGTACCTGGCTTCTGCTATATATATATATATATATATATATATATATATATATATATATATATATATATATAATATATATACATATATATACATATAATATATATATCTATTATATATATATATATATATATATATATATATATCATATATATATATATACATATATATATATCTATATATATATATATATACATATATATATATATATACATATATATATATATATATATATACATACTATATATATATATATATATATATATATATATATATATATATATATATATATATATATATATATTATAAAGTAATTTAACTATGGCATAATTTGATTTGTCGCAGTTCTATGGTTTCCAATAATCCTACCTTTTATATTATTTCTGACGATTCTGGCAGAATCATATATAAAGCTTTAATGCCAGACGTTTTCACTTTTTTTTTAATCGCCACACCGTTTTAAATGACAACTATTACGCCTACTCAAACACTGATAAAATTTCTCCCTTCTTCTAATAATAATTAAACAGGTGATCTTGTTTAACACACGACATCGATCAAATATAAGGGAAAAGACAACCACTCTCAAGTTGCTTTCCTTGCACCATGAAAACGTTTTTCAAACTAAAACCCTTAAGACGCCATTTTTTCTCATCATTTTCCTTCCCCCCAATGAATATACCGAAAGTTTTCTGGGCCTAATTTATCATGAAGGTCAGTTTTTCTGGGTGCCGGGACTCACTTACTGCGTCGTCTGGCATCAAAGCCTGACAAGTAATCTAATTAATTCATCACTGCTCGTTTCGTTTTTTTTTTTTCTTTACTTAAAAGCGACCGGAACAACTGAAACCCAATATTCAAAAGAAAAATTTCTTTTTAATAACGAGCATGGAGGTTGAAATTAAAGGAACAGGTAACTAACGAGTTTTCCGATTTTGTCTTTTGGAGTTGCCTTAGATAGGGCCCCCCGGGACTCAAAAAAAAGATCCCCCCCCCCCTCCCCCTCCCCCCCCCCCCCCCCCCCCCCTCCCCCCCCCCTCTGATCTCTGCTGCCTGTTCCTCTTACTCATCTCCTGTGTGATCTCTTTTTTGTTGTGTGTAGTGTAGTTTGAGAGAGCAAGGACAAAGGTAAAGTTTTGTCCCCCTCCCCCCTATACTGATTGACTGTGACAAATACAACATAAAGAAAACTTGCTTAATTCCTATATTCGCATTTTGAAGAGTAATATGCGTAAGCACTTAATAGAAACACAGGCTACCCGAGACAATAATTCACAACACCCTCCTTAATGCTTCTGTCCCTCCGTAACCAAAAAGAATTATTATTTGCAACTCATTAACAAATTATACTACTCTTTAAATTTATTCTAATGACCCCAAAGATAAACTATAGACATTCATTCATACGATTCATGCCGGAAACATCACCATGAAATTTTCATAAAATTCAACGTCGAGACACCCTCACATTTACGCCTTGTCTGCTGAATAAGTCCCTGTACATGCAATCTCCATCCTTTAACCTACACAGGGAGCACATCAACTGTAAGACAAGTACCCCTACGAAGACTGCACCAATCTCTTTTATCTGGGGCACACTCTTATGCTTTGTGGATGTCAAGGCCTTCCTTGATACGCAGCCTTTCCGACAACCTTCCAATCTTTTCACAAGACTGAACCATCTCGAATCATGCTTATACAACTTTCCTTCCTTATTATTGATATATAATATATATATATATATATATATATACTATATATATATAGATCTATTTATATAATATATATATATATATGATATATTCATCCTGGTCAAGGGCAGGAACATAGAAGCAGATGACATAGTAAACCATTTATTCCACCGTTCTCGTGGAATATAAAATCAAAAAAAGGGAAATAAAAGAATAATTACAAGTGAACTAACTGACAAAGGACAGAACACAATATTTTAGATCCTGAGAAAGATAACAGGTTTAAACAGATTGTATTCAGAAACAAAAGAGTTAAAACAAACGGCATACTTAAATACAGACAAACTAAAAAGCACTGGGGACTGACCTCCTGTCCAGAGGCTAAGAACAAACTAAGACTATAAAATATAAAGATTTTTCCAGGCAGCCATGAGGGAAAAAACAGACCAAGTACTTCTTGAGAATTGCTTGTGGGCCCAATAATTCTAAAATCTTCGTATCTGATTTCTGTTTTGCATTTGATGATATGATTTCGTATGTTAGAAGATTCTGGATTATCTAAGCGGCATCCCGTTCTGTAACTAACCCCACGATGGCAAGCGGTCCTCACCCTGAGAAGCTGCCTGGTGGATCCAATATATTTTCCAAAATTACATTTCGGGCAATTGTACTCATAGACAACGCCAGACGACATCAAAGGCGGTAGCCGATCCTCGAATCTGAAAAGAGCCGATATTTTTTGGATTCTTGGGAAGTAATTTGAGATCAATGGCCCCTATATATTTTCGAACAGTTTTAATGAAATCCTTCCGAAAAGAGTCATCATATACAAAAGGTTGGGTATAATGGTAGTTTTGGTACGTCAGAACTCTTACGTCTGTCAGACGGTTTTTTATGAAGCAGTTTTTTTTAAGAATCCTGTAGAAGATGAGAGCAAAAAAACATTTATTGGAGAAGTATTGTTTTAAAAAAGACGATTTCTTGGTGAAAGAGGGTCCAGTCTGAAGTAAGGGATATAGTACGATGTAAAAGGGTGTGGATATAGTTTAATTTAAATCAATTCAGATTAATAACTTAGAATACAAAGAATATCGTCTCTCTCTTCAGATTCAATGATCATCTACCGCCTTTGATGTCGTCTGGTGTTGTCTATGAGTAACATAGTGCCAAATGTAATTTTGGAAAATATATTGGATCCACATGGCAGCATCTCAGGGTGAAGGCCGATTGCCATGGGGGGGGAGGTGTTAGTTACAGAACGGGAGGCCACTTAGATAATCCAGAATCTTCTAAAATACGAAATCATGTCATCAAATGCAAAACTGAAATCAGATATAAAGATCTTAAAATTATTGGGCACACGAACCATTCTCAAGAACTACTCATTCTGGAAACATTAAACGTGTTCCCTCATTGAACTGTCAAACGACCACTCTACTCTTATGTCTATCTTAATCTCTGGCTGCCTTGAAAAATCTTTGTATATATATTCTTGGTTTCCCCTTAGCCTCTGGACAGCAGGTCAGTCCCCAGAGTTTTCAGTTTATCTGCATTTTAAGTATGTTTTTTCTCTTAATTCTCTTTTTTTTTTCTAATGCATCTGTGTTTAAACATGTTATCCTTTCTCGTCGATCTAAATCTTGTGTTCTGTACTTGTGAATTTTAGTTCACTTTTTATTTATAATTTTTTTTTTAATTTCATTTTTTATGATATAATATTTATATATTGTACTTTATTATTGTAGATATCCCTGAAGATGTGATTGAGAATCACGAAACGTTGGAATAAATGGATTACTATGTCATCTACTTCTATGTTCTGCACTTGACCCGAGTGAATGCAATAGCACGTGTTTGCCTGTATATATATATATATATATATATATATATTATATATATATATATATATAATATATATATATAATATATATATATATATATTTCTTTTGTATGTATGTATGTGTGTTACTAACCGAAGAGGTAATGTCACTGAAAGTCCTGATTTCTCCTCTTGTCTGCTGGTTCGAATCCACAAGAGTACGAAATTATTATTATCAAACTACAAAACTTTCCCTCGGTTAACATACATGAAAATATATTAATTCCGAGGTAGAGCGAATCGGATATGTATATGAATCACATAACTATATATATATATATATATATATATATATATATATATATATATATATATATATATATCATATAGTATGTGCGTGTGATTTTCTAGCAACATGGCCATTGTAGTACACCAGCTAATACTGATAGCCATTCAAATACAGATGTCCCTGGCTAAGAGCAGTCTGCGTTCTGGGACAAAGATATGGCGAAAACATACTATACATAAATACGTGTGTGTGTGTGTGTATTTATATACATACGTATGTGTGTATATATATTATATATTATATATATATATATATATATATATATATATACATACACACACACACATATATATATATTAATCAATAACATACATCCGCTAGATGAGATAGTTCAAATGCTTGTATATCGTTAAGACCACTAACGCGAGTAAACATTACCTGGCGACCACTAACGTTTATTTATTTATTTATCCACTCGAGTTCCGGGTTCATGTTTAGACGCGATTTCCAGGCGAGTTTCTCGATATTTTTGCAGAAACGTGAAGCCTTTTCATTCGCAACTCGTTACTCTTTGTTGCCTGTATGATCTTTACAGCGCCGAGAGACCAGAGCAGTTGCTTTGGTGCTACTGGATGTTACAATTCATGTCCATATGCATACATTATCAAAATGACTAAACAACAGTAAGGGTCAAAAGTTTTCCCGTAACAAAAAATGAATCGACTGTTGTGATAAATAACTGCGTATGTAAATCGCTAACTAAGAATGAACAAAAATTAATAAGGGTAAAACAATATCGAGCACTGTACTCTCATATCATGTATATGCAAAATACACATACACAAACACAATACACACACACCCATATATATATATTTATATATTATATATATATATATATATAGTATATATATTATATATATATTATTATATATATACTATGTGTGCGCGCGTGTGAGTATATGAGTGTATGTGACCTATTTAAATTCAACTACCACAAATAACCCTTGGTCGATGAAAACCGCTCTTTATCAACTCTGTATATACAGCACACGCTGACAAAGAATTAAATAAATAAACAAATAGAAAATACTTGAAAACTTATATCGAAATTGGAAAAATACGTGCAATGTTTCTTTTAACGTTAAAGGATTTTAAAGGAAAAATAGTAAGGTAATCGATATCAAACTAATATCGAAATTTGAAAATCATGTGCAATGTCACTTTTAACGTTATAGGATTTTGAATGTAAAATAGGAAGGCAATTGATTTCAGCCAGCTACGATATGTAGTAGGTGTTGTCATAATTCAATATAGATAATTAGAACGTTTATAACTATGGTCATTAAATACAAGAAATAACAACATATAAATAAGCAATACAAATACGAGTGAAATGCTAATGAAGCGTGATCACTGCTTGCTGTGGAAGTTATGGAATATCCCCCATAATAAATAAGAAAGGACTAATTTACCTTCCTTATTAAATCTAGTTAGGGAGAGGAGAAATTGCTTCGTTGCTACAAAGAAAAGACTTGGTTTTCTAATGAACTCCCCAGAACGTCCGCTGATTCATGATTGCCTGATCATTCACCTCCCACAATTAAACGGTCATTAACGTAATTTATTCACTGAAATCGAAAACAATTCATTTCATTTTGGGATCTTGTGAACATTACTCGAAAGTCACATACATAGATGAACTCTGTTTCCTGGACATACCTGTTTGTACAGGTAACATTGAAAGGCACTGCTCGTGTCTCGACATTATTCAAGGACCCTTGTCTATCAAAAGCCATAAAACCTTTCTTAATTTTTCTTTATTCGGTTTTGTTTGTGTCATTCCAAGTTGTCTCAACTAGCTCCTACCCCCCAAGCGCCTCAGTGGCGTGGTTGGTATGGTCTTTGCCTGCCACCTTGGTGGCCGCGAGTTCGTTTCCCGGCCTATCCATTGAGGGGTCAGAGATGTGTATTTCTGGTGATAGAAGTTCACTCTCGACGTGGTTCGGAAGTCACGTAAAGCCGTTGGTCCCGTTGCTGAATAACCACTGGTTCCATGCAACGTAAAAATACCATACAAACAAACAGACAAATCAACTCGTTCCCATTTTGTCCTTGTACTAAAGGCAAGAAGAAAATCTCATCATGTAAACTGAAACAATCTACAATGTTAATGCCTTTTCAACGAAGACTTGCTATATAAAATTCAAACGCCTGAAGTGTTTTATCAAAAAACTACCACCATTAACAAGACTAGCATGGTACCTGGTGGCCTTCAAAACAGAAAAAAAATGTATTTATTGGAAACCTTAAACAGCTCCACAAAAATATACCCGAATACTTTCCCCAGGATCAGGGAAATTTTCTCAGCAAAGCAGTTTCACAACGGGAAAATGAGCCCATAACTTATTCATATTGGTATGAATATTTTTAATGGCAACTAGCCCTGGTAATCAAGAATACGAATAAGAGAGAGAGAGAGAGAGAGCGAGAGAGAGAGAGAGAAAAAAAGAGCGGCAGACTAGAGTAGCGATGGTTTTGTTGAACCGGATGCTCAATTTCCTGAAGAAGAGTCTGCACAGCAACTGATATTGTACACATTTAAAAAGAGTTGCCTTTACCAATTTTTCTTCTTGCGAAACCGAGTTTCCCTGGATCAGACCTCCTCCATGAGCATTGATCAGGTCATTTCTCATGAAATTATTTCTTCTAACCTATGTCAATACAGGTGGATATACACAATACCAGAATAACACGAGGACAGAAATAATTTACCCGAGCTTAACGGGTCTCCCCTGATTAAGGATGGTTAGATTGGTCGTTGCAAGAATTGTTAATGGACTTTTCGTCTTATGACAACATCACATCTTATAACAAAAAAAAACAAAAAAGTGACAGTTTACAACATTCAGGAAATACAGAAGGAGGCTCCTGTGTTCGAGATTCCCTGAATAATTTGGAGAACCACTAATACGTACAATAAAACCAGTTTGATGGAATGCGCTACGGTGCGGTGGAACCCGGCGCTGCTCATGATGTCTCGCCTACCCTCCTGATCCCCTACCTACTCCGCCCCCGCCCAGGGCCAGACAAGCACGTTTGCAGGTGGAGGATGGCTGTGTCATGTCTCCCCTACCTTTCCGATCCTCTTTCTACTCAGCCGCCATCCTAGCCGGGACAAACAAGATAGATCTACTCGGATTCTGTTCTGAGCACTACCTGATCTTCGATTACTAGATTTAGATGGGAATAGGGTACTGGTACCGAGCCTCCAAAGACACACACACACAAATTTAAGAAGTGTGAGAGGTATTATAGCTTTTCTCCGATTTGCTTGAATGTCCTATGAAAAGTAACAACCGATTAAATCCGCTATGCACACTATCAACATTGACATGAAATCCCCGTACATATAAATGTCTAATGACCAGAATTTTCGTATTCAAGAAATCTGTTGACGAAAGCTTTGGTTTATGAAATGATTGAGACCGACAAGTAAGATCAATGTTCTTTCCAGACGATGTATCTGACTAAAATCACTTACGTATTTGCACCCCTATGTGCAAGTCAGCAATCAAATCAAACGCTATGTCGTTAATTGACGTCTGTCGCCTCGGCAAATGAAACACCAGTTAGCCTGTCGCTTGATGAAACTTGGCTAAAACCAGGAACCGTGCTTGAGCGAGCAATATATGGTGATATTATAATATTGTCGATCTAAGCATACTCAGAATTTCCAGAATGTCTGGTACGCTAATATCCTCAGAAGAGACTATGTCAGGTATTTCAGTAACTGCAAGAGCGTTGTCTCGAAGCAACGCTCCGTTGACCCAGATGCACCGTTTTCATTTGTATCCATGTCTGAAATATGTATGTTAATTATATATGTATGCAGTATGCATATGATATGCCAACAATATTTATTAGAGCTGGTAAGCACAACCACTAAGTTCCACAAACACAAGTAAGGAACTTGCAATATATTTCAGCAAGTAAACAGAACATCTGTATATGTTATTACATTATCATCGTCATTTATGCTGACACAAATGAAACTTTGGCTTCAGTTTTCACAAAGAGATATCTCTAGGGATTGTGATGTCGCCTGCTGACTTGTGAATTTTCTTTTAGAATTTTTATTATAAGAAAGTCTTAGCGAAATCTTTCTGTTATTAAGACAGACATATAAAGAGAAATAGCAGAGTAAAAAGGCAATATGTGGAATAAAGCAGAATCTAGATTTCAATTCAATACTAAATTGAATGATGTACTTGCAAAGTGCCCTGAAAAAAAACTGACCGGGAACAGCGTTTTCGACAAACTTATTTATTTTCCAACTCAAAATAACGAAATTGCATCAACAGATGTTTTTTTTTCTTTTTTAGTAATTGCAATTCGATCATAAAAGCTTTCACGCTAGCATTTTGGAAACAATGTGGCATTCGGGGAAAAATCCTGCAAATACGAGTGTATTAATGAACGTCAGCTGTTCACAAACACAGGCACACATTGAAACAAA
>NC_087202.1:135839496-135871996 GCF_015104395.2 Macrobrachium nipponense | reverse complement strand
GTTAGGTGTGCCCATGAAGAAATTAACCATAAAAACATCATTAATTAGCCAAAAAATCATATTTTATATACGACCTTACTATAGCGAGTAATTGACACAAAAAAAAAATAAAAAATAAACTTTTATTTAAAAAAGAAGGAATTCAACTTTAAAAGAAAAAGAAAAACTCCACAATAAAAATGTACACATGTATTTGGTTGGAATATTACATAAAAAGTTGGGGTTTCCACAGCGAGAAAATAATTGGAAGGCTACTTACTATGCTGTCAAGAAAGGATGCATCTAAAATCGTAACATCAAATAAATTGTGATAAAATATTATAAGCACAATGATTCCTCAAGTAACTATAAGAAGAAACAGACAGACAGACAAGTTTATGTCAATACAGACTTCATTTATTAGAATTGGACTTTAAAATTCACGCCAAAGGCAAAGCATCAAGACCTATGATGGCATTCAGTGGTGAACACAACAAGGAAACACTTGTTGGGAGATGCTGGAAAGTTAGATGGAAGAAAGAGAATATGAACTGAAGTGTCTTACAAGGAATGAAAGGGGTTGTAGCTAGGGGCCGATGGGCGATGCCAAAAAACAAAAAACTTCAAGTAATGCCTACACTGCACCGCGTGAGTTGGGCTGACGGCGCCACCCCCCTACGGAGAACTTTAAAGTAACTAAAATGTGCAATGAAGTCCCCAGGATATGAATTATAATAATCATGATAAAATGATTTGGCCGAAGGACGCTTTAGAAATATATAACGCCTACCGGGTCATACGACGCAATCTAATAAACTAATTTGGAAGCGCCAACCCCATTAAAACGTAACTCCATCGCTTAACGGGATTGGCCTGGCGTTCACAGCGGATTCATTCACTCCTCACACAGGCGTCTGAAAATCACCTGGAAACCCGAACGCCCGAGCAAACTAAAACGCAATCTCCAATATTCTGTCAATGGAATGAGAGAGGCTCTTAAGCGGAAATTACTTACAAATTTCTCACGTATATGTGACGATTTAGAAAAGCACTTAAATATATGAAAATATGAACTTTTCCTTCTTTTAATTAGAAAATTGTTACAAGTGCCTTAAGTCTGAGGAAGTTCGTCCCCAATTACCCTTAGCCTATTTCCTCATTATCTACAATATCTGGTCTGAATTTTGGGCGGGATTCACCATCTTTTCGCAGGAACTCTAAGATATAATTGGAAATAAGAAATAACTGTATCATCTGTTTCTGTACAGACCAAAGATAGAGCACACAAAGATACTCAAGTCAGCCACAAGAGACTTACCACGGCGCCAGTAGAGACAACTGGCGGTTGTAACCAAAATTAAAAAGCATGACGTCATAAATCCCAACCAATAGGAACACGATTTCCAAAATAATTGTCCAATAGCGTCATTTGTTTACATACTCTGTTCGGTAGGTATATTTTGACAGCGGTTTATGTAGATAAACTTTTATTTTTGTGGATCAAAGCATATATGTTAATTAATATTATAGTTGCAATTTATAAGAAATGCGACTGTATTATGTTTGTGATGCTGCCCAGCATTCATTAAGTAAAGAGAAAATCTCGGGTGCATGGCATTCAAGAGAAAAGCCTGGATGCAATGTGTATCAAAAGCACCCCAGAGTGCATCGTGTAAAACTGGAAATTCTGAATAAATGGTATAAACAGAAAATCCTGAACTCACGGTATAAAGAGGAAATCTTGAATGCATGGTTTTTACATTCGTGACGTGGGTCCTGACGTTTCATGTGACGTCACTGCCTCGTTCTTGATGACGGCATTAGATTACAACCGTCTGGTGGCTTGCTGGTACGTGGGTATTAAAGCCTTTCACACTATGGCGTTTTGCCAACGCAGTTCGCTGCGTTGCGGTGACGCAGCCAACTGTCGACTTACACATCTAATAGGGTCGTTCACATCTTACGTGTGCGTGAAATCGCCGCTGCGTTGCCGCATAACTTTTGCGTGGTACCACTAGGCTTCTTCGTCGACGCAGATGGATGCGGTGGCCAGTGGACCATTATGTTCAATGCACGTTTTCACATCTTGGGTGTCACGCGCACTTATCGACGTTCTGAACTACTCTCCAGTGACCCGGAAAATACAGGGACAAGGCATAATAACAAATATACACCCTATGAAAATCATTGTTTACTGGGTCTTGCTGTACTTCATACTGCATATTTTCATTCAACTGACGAAATCTTTATGGTATATACTGGTACTTTTATTATATTTGAAAACTGTAAGCTTGACAGAGAATTATATGAATTTATAATCATACAACTTAGAAAATTCCCTGATACTCTCTCTCATAATTTTAAAGGGCTGAAAACGTACCGGATCCAATAAGAACATATTTTGTAAATGAGATAAAAGTTATAACTTGCAATATATACAGAATTGCCTGATGAATGAAAAGTATATTAGTTTTTATTTTATGCCGAGTATATTTATCAATATGAATTCATGGTGTAAGAATGTAAGAAACTAAACTCCCGGTTGTAGTTGAACCAACACCGAAACTCACGCTAATAACTCCGGCCAGACTATACGCAGATCTCATCGCCTCAGGGAGAGATTTCGTTACCATCCAACGACCAATTAAAATCCCTGCTCACCGACCAGCCCACCGATTGTACACGACCTTGCATGCTATAAATACTTGTAAAACGTATCTTAATTCACTTTACTGTGTACTCTCATAGATGACTGCCTGTGCGCTGTCGACACTTTAGAGGAATAAACCTAAGACAAATGAAAATCTTACATGTCCTTAGGAAACTTAATACACCAGCTGCATGCTGACGAGGAAAAAGATAATAAGAAGAATTGAGAAGCATTCTATATAAATTAAATGCCGTTGAAACAGCTATTGTATTCAATGCTACTGCCCTCAGAGGAACGGCCTCCATCCTTAATACCCGTTCTACGGCTCCATGATACCAGCTGACGACGACGAGAAGACAACACTACATCCTTCAATTATCAATTTCTAATGGTATTAAGTCTACGGACTAAAACCAGCCCCATTTCGAGAAAGGCGACCACCCACCTTTTGTTGCTTGAAACCATTATAAACCATCTTAGGGGTCCCCACTATAATCCTGCCAAGTTTCATGCCCATCGGACCAGCCGTTTTAGCCGTGATGAATGACAGACGTACCGCCCATTATAGTAATAAGATTATTATTATCATCTTTGGCCGGACTCTCAGCGATTTTATCACAGTTTTCAATTTCAAAGACATTCTTTAATGATAAGGTGAAACCTGAACCCGATTCAAAATCATCACCTGGAATGACATTAATATAATTACTCCGACTGTCAACTAACGTTTTTCTTTTTTCAGAACATCCTAGAAGATAATGACGTTTCATCAAACGTACTGTAAAACATTTTTTTCCCGGACATGAGCCGAAACTCCTCAAATTACTCCGCTCGACAAATTAATTATTGTCTCGAAATTTCTAGGAAAAAAAGGTCAACAAAATAAAATAAAAAAAACTGATCAAAACACGATCAACATCTTGGCTAACATCGCCTACAAATCTAGATAAACTGGAAACTGATATCTGCTGATCGCGTCAAACAGGACTTCAATTATGCTCTGCTGCATTTGCCGTTTCATCACGAGTCCTAGTAAAAATGAAATGTTACATAGCGGAGTATGTGTTGATTCCAGTACAATTTTGATTTTAGTGTGCAAGTTTTCAAAGAGGGGTTAAGGGTGTTAAAATTTCATGTTGTTCACTTGTGGGCATAAACGTACGTTATAGCTTCATTCAGTAAATAATTCTCTTTTGTATATATATATATATATATATATTATATATACTATATATATATATATGTATGTGTGTGGTGTGTGTGTGTGTGTGTGTGTATGCGTGTAGCAAAGTTATATACATATACGTGACTTTATTTTTAATTAAGTCACAAATATAACTTATACACCCAAGGGGGGCATTATAGTTCACTGGGAAAGATGCACTTATTAATTCAAAATTCCTCTAAGCTGAATGATATCCCCAAGGTAAAGTAAACAGTGTCAAGTTTATAGGGTGTATATATAACCATATATATATATATATATATATATATATATATAATATATATATATATATACTATAATATATATATATATATATATATATATCATATATATATATATATGCCTAAAATATCATAGTAGATGCACGTGACTTCATGACTTAAGCGCATAAACACGGGAAAATAATAGGCAGAAATTCTAACCAAGAGCTTTCGTCCTTTAATGAGACATTGTCGAGATACAGTTAGAAAGAAAGTTAAAAGGTAAAGAAGAAGACCAAGAATACAAGATAGTAAAAATCAAAGAGATAATCCATGATAATCGGAGATCACAGCCACAAACTAAAACAGACTTAGCCATAAGAGAAATGGGAGCTTAGCTAAACAAAGTCCAAAAAACATTTATACAACTGAATATATTAATTTTTTTGCTTATATTTATCTTCAACTTTTTAATTAGGAAGGCATCGAGTTTAACCAAACCAAGAATTAAATTTTGAACACTTCTATTATTTGATTTGATGAATCACGATTCAATGATGTTCCGTAGCGACACATTTAAAAGAAATATCATTGCCTCTTGTGTCGTCAAATCAAATAATGGAAGTGTTCTACATTGAGTCTTGGTTTATTTAAAATCGATGCCTTCATAATTGAAAGGTTGTAGATAAATATAAGCGACAAAATTATATATTCAGTTGTATAAATGGTTTTGGACTTTCTATGGCTAAGTTTCCGTTTCTCTTATGGTTAAGTCTGTTTTAGTTTGTGACCGTGTGATCTCCGATTATCCTAAGATTATCTCTTCGATTTTTACCTTTTGGCAATTAACTATCTGGTATTCTTGCTCTTTTTTTTTTACCTTTAATTTTCTTTTCAAACAAATGCATCTCATTTGTGCCTCAACAACTTCTCATTAAAGGACGAAAGCGCTTGCTTAGAATTTCTGACTATTATTTTTCCTCTGGTATTCTCTATATATATATATATATATATATATATATATATATATATATATATATATATATATATATATATATATATATATATATATATATATATATATATATATATATATATATATATATATATATATATATATATATATATACATATATATATATATATATATATATATATATATATATATATAATATATATATATATATATATATATATATATATATATATATATATATATATATTCATATATATATATATTATATATATTCATATATATATATTATATATATATATATATATATATATATATATATATATATATATATATATATAGTATATATATATATATATATATATATATATATATATATATATATATATATATATAAGTAATTTAAACTATGGCATGATTTGATTTATCGCAGTTCTATAGTTTCCAATAATCTACTTTATATTATTTCTGACGATTCTGGCAGCATTATATAAAGCTCATGCCAGGGTTTTCACTTTTTTTTAAATGCCACACCGTTAAATGACAACTATTCGCCTACTAACACTAATAAAATTTCTCTTCTAATATAAACAGTGAGTTTAACAGACATCGATCAAAGAAAGACACCAACCAAGTGCTTGCACATGAACGTTTTTAACTAACGCCATTTTTCTCATCATTTTCCCTCAACGATATACGAAAGTTTCCGGGTTAATTTATATGAAGTAGTTTTATGGGTGCGGACTCCCTCACTGCGTCGTCTGGCATCAAAGACTGACAAGTCATAATTCATCACTGTCGTTTCTTTTTTTTTTCTTTCTTAAAGCACCGGAGAACACTGAACCCTATTCAAAAATTTCTTTTAAGAGCATGGAGTTATCCACTAAGAAGGTCCGAGTTTTCTTTTTGACTTCTTAGATAGGCAAGTCTCTCTCTCTCTTCTCTCTCTCTCTCTCTCTGTGTGTGTGTGTGTGAGAGAGCAAGGACAAAGTAAAGTTTATACTGATTGACTGGACAAATACAACATAAAGAAAACTTGCTTCAATTCCTATATTCGCATTTTGAAGTAATATGCGTAAGCATTAATAGAAACAGGCTGCCCAGACAATAATTCACAACACTCCTTAATGCTTCTGTCCCGTACCAAAAATTATTATTTGCAACTCATTAACAAATATACTACTCTTTAAATTTATTCTAATGCCCCAAAAGATAACTATAGACATTCAATTCATACCGATTCATGTCGGAAACATCACTATGAAATTTACATAAAATTCAACGTTGAGACACCCTCACATTTACGCTTTATCTGCTGAATAAGACCCTGTTCATGCAATTTCCACTCCTTTAACCTAAACCGGGAGCACATCAACTGTAAGACAAGTACCCCTACGAAGACTGCACCAATCTCTTTTATCTGGGGCACACTCTTATGCTTTGTGGATGCCAAGGCCTTCCTTCATACGCAGCCTTTCCGACAACCTTCGAATCTTTTCACAAGACTGAACCATCTCGAATCATGCTTACACAATCTTTCTCCTTATATATATATATATATATATATATATATATATATATATATATATATATATATATATATATATATTCATCCTGGTCAAGGACAGGAACATAGAAGCAGATGACATAGTAAACCACTTATTCCACCGTCTCGTGATTCTCAATCACATCTTCAAGTACAATGTATGAATATTAAATCATAAAAAGGGAAATAAAAAAATAAATACAAAGTGAACTAAACCTTACAAGGACAGAACACAATATTTAAGATCCTGAGAAAAGATAACAGGTTTAAACAGATGTATTCAGAAACAAAAGAGTTAAAACAAACGGCATACTTAAATACAGACAAACTAAAAAGCACTGGGGACTGACCTCCTGTCCAGAGGCTAAGAACAAACTAAGACTATAAAATATAAAGATTTTTCCAGGCAGCCAGAGTGTTAAGATAAATATACGGGAAGAGCAATCATTTGACAGATCAATGAGGGAAAACACAGACCAAGTACTTCTTGAGAATTGCTTGTGGGCCCAATAATTCTAAAATCTTCGTATCTGATTTCTGTTTTGCATTTGATGATATGATTTTGTATGTTAGAAGATTCTGGATTATCTAAGCGGCATCCCGTTCTGTAACTAACCCCACGATGGCAAGCGGTCATCACCCTGAGAAGTTGCCTGGCGGATCCAATATATTTTCCAAAATTACATTTCGGGCAATTGTACTCATAGACAACGCCAGACGACATCAAAAGCGATAGCCGATCCTCGAATCTGAAAAGAGCCAATATTTTTTGGATTCTTGGGAATTAATCTGAGATCAAAGGCCCCCTATATATTTTCGAACAGTCTTAATGAAATCCTTCCGAAAAGAGTCATCATATACAAAAGGAAAGGTTGAGTATAATGGTAGTTTTGGTACGTCAGAACACCTAGGTCTGTCAGACGGTTTTTTATGAAGCAGTTTTCTAAGAATCCTGTAGAAGATGAGAGCAGGGAAACAGTTATTGGAGAAGTATTGTTTTAATAAAGACGATTTCTTGGTGAAAGCGGGTCCAGTTTGATGTAAAGGATATAGCACGATGTAAAAGGGTGTGGCTATAATTTATTTTAAATTAATTCAGATTAATAACTTAGAATCCAAAAAATATCGTCTCTCTCTTCAGATTCAAGGATCATCTACCGTCTTTGATGTCGTCTGGTGTTGTCTATGAGTAACATAGTGCGAAATGTAATTTTGGAAAATATATGGATCCACAGGCAGCATCTCAGGGTGAAGGCCAATTGCCATGGGGGGGGGGGGGGGGGGGGCGGGGGGGGGGGGGGGGTGGTGGAGGGGTGTTAGTTACAGAACGGGATGCCGCTTAGATAATCCAGAATCTTCTAAAACACGAAATCATATCATCAAATGCAAACTGAAATAAGATTTAAAGATTTAAAATTATTGGGCACAAGAACCATTCTCAAGAACTACTCATTCTGGAAACATTAAACGTGTTCCCTCATTGAACTGTCAAACGACCACCCTACTCTTTACGTTTATATTAATTCTCTGGCTCCCTGGAAAAATCTTTGTAAATTATATTCTTAGTTTCCTCTATCCCCTGAACAGCAGGTCAGTCCCCAGAGTTTTCAAGTTTATCTGCATTTTAAGTATGTTTTTTCTTTTAATTCTCTTTTTCTTCTAATGCATCTGTGTTTAAACATGTTATCCTTTCTCGTTCTATCTAAAATCTTGTTCTGTACTTGTGAATTTTAGTTCACTTTTATTTAAACATTCTTATTTTTAAATTTTCTTTTTTGTTTTTATGAGCTAATATTTATACATTGTCTTTATTAATGTAGATACCCTGAAGATGTGATTGAGAATCACGAAACGTTGGAATAAATGGATTACTATGTCATCTACTTCTATGTTCCTGCACTTGACCCGGGTGAATGTAATATGCACTGTTTTTGTTTCCTTATATATATATATATATATATATATATATATATATATATATATATATATATATATATATATATATATATATATATATATGTATATATATACTATATATATATATATATATATATATATATATATATATATATATATATACTTGTATGTATGTATGATGTATGTGTGTTATTAACCGAGGAGGAATGTCACTGAAGTCCTGATTTCTCCTCTGTCTGTTGGTTCGAATCCACAAGAGTACGAGATTGTTATACAACTACAAACTTCCCCTCG
Organism: Macrobrachium nipponense; assembly: GCF_015104395.2. Lineage (NCBI taxonomy): Eukaryota > Metazoa > Arthropoda > Malacostraca > Decapoda > Palaemonidae > Macrobrachium > Macrobrachium nipponense. The sequence continues at coordinate 135,863,212 of NC_087202.1, read as the reverse complement.
GTTAACATACATGAAAATATAATTAATTCGAGTTAGAGCGAATAGGATATGTATATGAATCACATAACTATATATATATATATATATATATACTATATATATATATATATATAGTTATGTGCGTGTGATTTTCTAGCAACATGCCTATTGTAGTAAACCAGCTAATATTGATAGCCATTCAAATACAGATGTCCCTGGCTAAGAGCAGTCTGCGTTTCTGGGACACTAAGATATGACAAAACATACTATACACAAATACGTGTGTGTGTGTATTTATATACATACGTATGTGTGTATGTTACAGTAAGAACACGTACCTAGGGATTACGCGTAATTCCTGAATATTTCAGTGAATACGCGTAATCACCGTTTGCGCGCTCAACCGACCCTGACTTTGGGGATGGCGAGGCTTACCATGCACCAGTGTTAGTTGGCAAACTTCCTTCAGCTCTGTAATGACTTGTGAAGTGAACTCGGATCCGTTATCGCTTTGGAGAGTAACGGGGGCACCAAAGAGAAGAAAAATGTCCAGTAGATGAAAAGCGATCTCTGCAGCTCTTTTAGACGTCAAGACTCGAAGGATGCAAAACTTCGTCAGGTGATCCTGGTACACCATGATACATTTCTTGTTGGATCCACTGGGCATGCTTTGCATGTCAATTGAGATCCACCTGACCATTGACGAGAATTCCTTGGTTGAGATTACGCGTATTCACTGAAATATTCAGGGATAAGCGTAATCCCTAAGTACGTGTCTTACTGTATATATATATATATATATATATATATATATATATATATATATAATATATATATAATATATATATATATATAGTATATGTAAATGTAAACGTATATATACATACACACAGCAGACACACACACACACACACACCACACACACACACACATATATATATATATATATATATATATATATATATATATATATATAGATATATATATATGATATATATTAAAAAAACATAACATACATCCGCTAGATAAGATAGTTCAAATGCTTGTATATCGTTAAGACCACTAACGCGAGTAAACTTTACCTGGCGCGACCACAACGTTTATTTATTATTTAGCACACAGAGTTCGGGTTCAGTCTAGACGCCCCCCGCTTTCAGGCGAGTTTCTCGAGTTTTGCCTTTCATTCGCCAACTGTATCTTTGTTGCTGTATGATCTTTGCAGCGCCGAGAGACCAGTGCAGTTGCTTTGGAGCTACTGGATGTTACAATTTATGTCCATATGCATACATTATTAAAATGAACTCCTAAACAAAACGTAATGGGTCCCAAAAGTTTTCCCGTAACAAAAAATGATTCGACTGTTGTGATAAATAACTGCGTATGTAAATCACTAAGAATGAACAAAAATAATAAGGGTAAAATAATATCGAGCACTGTACTACTCATATCATGATAATGTAAAATACACATACACAAACACACATACACACACACACCCATATAATATATATATATATTTTATATATATATATATATAATATATATATATATATATATATATATCATATAATATATATATATATATATATATATATATATATATATATATCTATCATATACTATGTGTGGGCGAGCGTGTGAGTGTATGAGTGTATGTGACCTATTTAAAATTCAACTACCACAAATAACCCTTGGTCCATGAAAACCACTCTTTATCAACTCTGTATATACAGCCCCAAACAGCGACAAAGAATTAAATAAAGTAAACAAATAGAAAAATACTTGAAAACTTTATACCAAATTGAAAAATATGTGCGATGTTTCTTTTAAACGTTATAGTTTTTAAAGGAAAAATAGTAAGGTAATTGATTATTAAACTAATATCGAAATTTGAAAATCATGTGCTGTCACTTTTACGTTATAGGATTTTGAATGTAAAATAGGAAGGCAATTGATTTCAGCCAACTACGATATGTAGTAGGTGTTGTCATAATTCATATATAGATAATTAGAACGTTTATAATTATCGGTCATTAAATACAAGAATAACAACATATAAATAAAGCAATACAAATACGATAGTGAAATGCTAATGAAAGCTGGGATCAACTGCTTGCTGTGGAAGTTTATGGAACATCCCCCATAATAAATAAAAAGGAAAGTAACTTTTAATTTCCTTCCGTTATTAAATCTAGTTAGGGAGAGGAGAAATTGCTTCGTTGCTACAAAGAAATGACTTGGTTTTCTAATAAACTCCCCAGAACGTCCGCTGATTCATGATTGCCTGATCATTCACCTCCCACAATTAGACGGTCCATTAACGTAATTTATTCAATGAAATCAAAAACAATTCATTTCTTTCATTTCCGGTATCTTGTGAACATTACTTGAAAGTCACATACATAATGACTTCTGTTTCCTGGACATACCTGTTTGTACAGGTAACATTGAAAGGCACTGCTCGTGTCTCGACATTATTCAAGGACCCTTGTCTATCAAAAGCCATAAAACCTTTCTTAATTTTTCTTTATTCGGTTTTGTTTGTGTCATTCCAAGTTGTCTCAATTAGTTCCCATTTTGTTCTTGTACTAAAGGCAAGAAGAAAATCTCATCATGTAAACTGAAACAATCTACAATGTTAATGCCTTTTCAACGAAGACTTGCTATATAAAATTCAAACGCCTGAAGTGTTTTTATTAAAACTACCGCCATTAACAAAACTAGCATGGCACCTGGAGGCCTTCTAAACAGAAAAAAGAAATGTATTTAGTGGAAACCTTAAACAGCTCCACAAAAATATACCCGAATACTTTCCCCAGGATCAGGGAAATTTTCTCAGCAAAGCAGTTTCACAACGGGAAAACGAGCCCATAACTTATTCATATTGGTATGAATATTTTTAATGGCAACTAGCCCTGGTAATCAAGAATACGAATAAGAGAGAGAGAGAGAGCGAGAGAGAGAGAGAGAAAAAAAGAGCGGCAGACTAGAGAAGCGATGGTTTTGTTGAACCGGATGCTCAATTTCCTGAAGAATAGTCTGCACAGCAACTGATATTGTCCACATTTCTTAAAAAGAGTTGCCTTTACCAATTTTTTCTTCTTGCGAAACCGAGTTTCCTCCCTGGATCAGACCTCCTCCATGAGCATTGATCAGGTCATTTCTCATGAAATTCATTTCTTCTAACCTCTGTCAATAAAGGTGGTATACACTATACCGAATAATACAAGGACAGAAATAATTTCCCGAGCATAACGGGCTTTCCCTGATTAAGGATGGTTAGATTGGTCGTTACAAGAATTGTTAATGGACTTTTCGTCTTATGACAACATCACATCTTAATAAACGAAAATAAAAAAGTGACAGTTTACATCATTCAGGAAATACAGAAGGAGGCTCCTGTGTTCGAGATTCCCTGAATAATTTGGAGAACCACTAATACGTAATAATTAAAAACCAGTTTGATGGAATGCGCTACAGTGCGGTGGAACCCGGCGCTGCTCATGATGTCTCGCCTACCCTCCTGATCCCCTCTACCTACTCTGCCCCAACCAGGGCCACACAAACAGGTTTGCAGGTGGAGGATGGCTGTGTCATGTCCCCTATCCTTCCCGATCCCCTTTCTACTCAAGCCGCCATCCTAGCCTGGGACAAACAAAGATAGATCTACTCGGATTCTGTTCTGAGCACTACCTGATCTTCGATTACTAGATTTAGATGGGAATAGGGTACTGGTACCGAGCCTCCAAAGACACACACACACACACAAATTTAAGAAGTGTGAGAGGTGTTACAGCTTTTCTCCGATTTGCTTGAATGCACACTATCAACATTGACATGAAATCCCCGTACATATAAATGTCTAATTACCAGAATTTTCGTATTCAAGAAATCTGTTGACGAAAGCTTTGGTTTATGAAATGATTGAGACCAACAAGTAAGATCAATGTTCTTTCCAGACGATGTATCTGACTAAAATCACTTACGTATTTGCACCCCTATGTGCAAGTCAGCAATCAAATCAAACGCTATGTCGTTAATTGACGTCTGTCGCCTCGGCAAATGAAACACCAGTTAGCCCGCGCTTGATGAACTTGGCTAAAACCAGAACCCGTGCTTGAGCGAGCAATATGCCGTATATAGTGATATTAATAATATTGTCGATCTAAGCAAACTCAGAATTTCCAGAATGTCTGGTACGGTAATATCCTCAGAAGAGACTATGTCAGGTATTTCAGTAACTGCAAGAGCGTTGTCTCGAAGCAACGCTCCGTTGACCCAGATACACCGTTTTCATTTGTATCCATGTCTGAAATATGTATGTTAATTATATATGTATGCAGTATGCATATGATATGCCAACAATATTTATTAGAGCTGGTAAGCACAACCACTAAGTTCCACAAACACAAGTAAGGAACTTGCAATATATTTCAGCAAGTAAACAGAACATCTGTATATGTTATTACATTATCATCGTCATTTACGCTGAGACAAATGAAACTAGAGATATGTCTTTTCACAAAGAGATATCTCTAGGGATTATGATGTCACCTGCTAACTCTTGTGAATTTTCTTTTAGATTTTTTATTATAAGAAAGTCTTAGCGAAATCTTTCTGTTACTAAGACAGACATATAAAGAGAAATGGCAGAATAAAAAGGCACAGTAGAAAATTAAGTATGTAGAATAAAGCATGAATCATATTTAATTCAATACTAAATTGAATGATGTACCTCCAAAGTGCCCTAAAAAAAACAAAAAACTGACCGGGAACAGCGTTTTCGACAAACTTATTTATTTTCCAACTCAAAATAACGAAATTGCATCAACAGATGTTTTTTTTTCTTTTTTAGTAATTGCAATTCGATCATAAAAGCTTTCACGCTAGCATTTTGGAAACAATGTGGCATTCGGGGAAAAATCCTGCAAACATGAGTGTATTAATGAACGTCAGCTGTTAACAAACAAAGACACACATTGAAACAAACGTGCGTGAGTTTAGTTATTTAGATTCCATCTGCACATTAAAAGTTTTCTTATCTTCGATTCCCGATTTATGCGACAAAAACTTTATTGGCGTCGTTCAAGGCATAGCCTAGTGCTAATTCTATTCTAATAGTTGAAAATTTACACAAAAATCAATAAAGAGAGCTATTTCCTCAGCCCCTAGTCGGAGCTGAAAGACTAAATTTGAGCGAACAGACCATTCCAGGAATTAGGTATTACAAGGTGATAGAATCCAACGTAGTCCTTCGCTTCAATACTATGAGTCAATTTACCCTCTAAATCTATTCTTCTTCAGTTTTACTAATGTGATAAAGACTTAGTCAAGCAATTTCCCCCCCATTCCATATGAATTTCCATACAAATCAAAAGGCTAACAAACATGTTTAAAGTTTATCAGAACCTTTTAGAATATTTCTAGTGTTAATCTGCAGAGAGCTCAGATGACAACACCACTTCCCAGAGAGATGAAGACGGCGGAATGAGTGATGCGTTAACTGAAGCTTTACCCTTGAATTAACTTTCACCAAGTTTCTTGTGAAGTGAGATCACATATTACCCGAATCCCTCAGGAAATCATCCGCTCGCAACAAAATTATGCCTCTAATCTCTCTCTCTCTCTCTCTCTCTCTCTCTCTCTCTCTCTCGTCCAGCCTCGCCAGTCAGAGGTGCGGATTCGATCCCACCTGCAAAGGTGGAATAATGTAGGCAAACCATTGCAACTCTGCTGACTTAACGAAGGAATTAGGTCTCTGGTAGGCACGAGACTGTTGCGCGTCGCAGCCTTTGATGAGAGAGAGAGAGAGAGAGAGAGAGAGAGAGAGAGAGAGAGAGAGAGAGAGAGAGAGAGAGTGGAAATGCAATGAAAATTTGTGACGCGAGAGTAATTTCCCTTTGGACCCATAGTAATGTCATGCGATTCTATTCCCGGTGGAAATTAGTGATGGGCGATTTTTGGTTTGTAACTTTAGCCAGATAACCATTTCATTTCTTTTTTTTTTTTCTCTCAGAAAAATCAAAGTTAACTAATATCTTAGTTTTCCAGATCACTGAACTGATTTACAGCTCACCTAGCAGCGTATCCGAACCACATTATATCGAAAAATAAACTTCTATCACCATAAATAAATTCCTCTGATTCCGCGTTGGCCGAGCCGAGATTGAACTTAGGACCACTGGATTGGTAGCCGAGCGCGAAAACCACTCGTCCAACGAGGAACTCTTTTACTCTGTAAAAGTTCCATATGATTACTGACTATAATTCTGTCCCAATATTTTGACCAGTAATTGCGTGCTGATATATTTATTCATATATATATATGTGTGTGTGTGTATATTATATATATATAAAGTATATCACATAAAGCGTCATTATAGGTGTCTTCTATATGACTTTTATAGGCATGCAGGAAATTTTGCCAACGCTAATGAATACGGTTATGGATGATGGTTTGTTGGAAAAATGTAGTTCTACGCGCAAAGAGAATTTTCCTTTCCATTTCATTCCCTTATATATATATATATATATATATATATATATCTATATAATATATATATATTATATATATATCCTTATCTTATCTACGCATTGAAATTACTGAATGACACTTTCTTTTGGATCCGCTGAATGAACAATTACGAAAAGACATGAAAATCAGGGGCGAATATGAAAAGTAACAATCGAACTTCCATAAGACTCTACAAAACTCTTTAGCAAAATCTACAAAACTGCAGTAAAAGCTTTAATCATTAATAAACATGAGTTTAAAACCACAAAATTATATTTTTAATTTATTAATTTTGCTGACACTTACTTTTTTATTATTATTTTTTACGATCATGAGACTTGACAAGTAATGGCAGCCAAGAAAGAAACGAATCAAAATATTTTCGATATATAAAGAATATATTATTATATAGAATATAATTTTATTACATACAAAGAATGTAGAATTCTAAGCTGAACGGGAAACTGATAATAACAGAATAGTTTGAAAGGTGCAACAGGAAGAAAACCTCGCATATACTATAAGCACTACGAAACAATTGTTTAGAGATGGTGAACGGAATGAAAGGGGTTGCAGCTAGGGGCCGAAGGGACGCTGCAAATAACCTTAAGTAATGCCTACAGTGCACCAAGTGAGGTACACTGACGGCGCAATCCACCTACGGGGAAAACAGTTTCATTATGAATTTCATAACTTACCCATAGGTAAATATTTCTTGGTGGAATAGAATACTATTTAGCCTTTCATATCGTCCAGATAATTGAACTATGAATATTCATGCAAATGGCAAGCGTGTTGAATGCAGCGTACGTCTACTAATCGAATTAAGTAGGGTTGATGCTTGATAATCACCAGTTTAGATGACGAAGTGTTTCACAGTCATTTCGATTACGGAAGTGCAATTTTCCCATCATAGCTCTCCATAATTCAATTCGTGTCTCGCTCTGTAATACATTTGACTGTACATTTTTGTTTTCAATGATGACAAAAAGACAAAGCTTCCATACGGCGAAATGAACATTAGGCCTCCATTTGAATCCAGATTACATGTCATTTAGTGTTTCCATAAATAGCACCATTCTTCTTTTAACGAATAAACAAAACATGATTCACCTTAGATGGTGAGCAACGCCATTTTCAAGATGATTTCTTACATTTCCCGCGTAACTTGCTACGCCTCAGCCGACAGAAGGAGAACCTAGATACTAAGAAGAATGTGGTGGTCACATAGTGTTAATCAGGGCATGAGGCTAGCAACTCCATCCTCAAAAACCTCCTGTGAACTGAAAATAAGATATTTATTGAAATAAGATATTTATTGAAATAAGACATTTATCCAAATAAAAAAAGGGTGTTTGTATGTATCCGTTGCGTCGTCTGCATTAGAGGACAGAAATTAAAATGGTCAAAAGTTCCGATGACCGTTATGTTGATAAAGGAAAAATATTCCAGACTGACATTTCGCATCCAGCAAAAACAAAAGCTGAACAATAGAATTCGATATAAAAAAAGATCGTGAAGTTTCAAAAATATATAAATAACACTTCGAAAAACGGGAGTTTGCATTATTTTTATCGAAAAAATGGAAGAAATGTTTATGCGGATAATTGAACTCTTTCTCTTTGTTTACCAAATATTACTGCTATATACTGAATTGGCCTCTTTTCATGGCGGATATTTTTCTGTATGCGGAGGTTCCTCTTTACCTGCAATTGGCTTAACATTAATATTATTATTAATTTATGTATATAAATACACATTATATACACACATATACATGATACATAATTGTTCTGATACATTCACGCAGTTTATGTGTGTGTGTGTGTGTGTGTGTGTGTGTGTGTGTGTGTGTGTGTGTGTGTACTTTCACGCAGCATTTCAAAGCCTGTGTTACACATAAAAATTGTTAGGTGTGCCCATGAAGAAATTAACCATAAAAACATCATTAATTAGCCAAAAAATCATATTTTATATACGACTTACTATAGCGAGTAATTGGCACAAAATAAAAAATAAAACTTTTATTTAAAAAAGAAGGAATTCAACTTTAAAAGAAAAAGAAAAACTCCACAATAAAAATGTACACATGTATTTGGTTGAATATTACATAAAAGTTGGGGTTTCCACAGCGAGAAAATAATTGGAAGGCTACTTACTATGCTGTCAAGAAAGGATGCATCTAAAATCGTAACATCAAATAAATTGTGATAAATTATTATAAGCACAATGATTCCTCAAGTAAATATAAGAAGAAACAGACACAGACAGACAGACAGACAGACCGACAGACAGACAGACAGACAAGTTTATGTCAATACAGACTTCATTTATTTGAATTGGACTTTAAAATTTACGCCAAAGGCAAAGCATCAAGACCTATGATGGCATTCAGTGGTGAACACAACAAGGAAACACTTTTGGGAGATGCTGGACAGTTAGATGGAAGAAAGAGAATATGAACTGAAGTGTCTTACAAGGAATGAAAGGGGTTGTAGCTAGGGGCCGATGGGACGATGCAAAAAACAAAAAACTTTAAGTAATGCCTACACTGCACCGCGTGAGTTGCGCTGACGGCCCCACCCCCTACGGAGAACTTTAAAGTAACTAAAATATGCTATGAAGTCCCCAGGATATGAATTATAATAATCATGATAAAATGATTTGGCCGAAGGACGCTTTAGAAATATATAACGCCTACCGGGTCATACGACGCAATCTAATAAACTAATTTGGAAGCGCCAACCCCATTAAAACGTAACTCCATCGGCTTAACGGGATTGGCCTGGCGTTCACAGCAGATTCATTCACTCCTCACATAGGCGTCTGAAAATCACTGGAAACCGGACGTCCGAGCAAACTGAAACGCAATCTCCAATATTTTGTCAATGGAATGAGAGAAGCTCTTAAGCGGAAATTACTTACAAAATCTCTCACGTATATCTGACGATCTAGAAAAGCACTTAAATATATGAAAATATGAACTTTTCCTTCTTTTAATTAGAAAATTGTTACAAGTGCCTTAAGGCTAGGAAGTTCGTCACCAATTACCCTAGCCTATTTCCTCTCATTAAATCTACATATCTGGTCTGAATTTTGGGCGGGATTCACCATCTTTTCGCAGGAACTCTAAGATATAATTGGAAATAAGAAATAACTGTATCATCTGTTTCTGTACAGACCAAAGATAGAGCACACAAAGAGACAACTGGCGGTTGTAACCAAAATTAAAAAGCATGACGTCATAAATCCCAACCAATAGGAACACGATTTCCAAAATAATTGTCCAATGGCGTCATTTGTTTACATACTCTGTTCGGGAGGTATATTTTGACAGCGGTTTATGTAGATAAACTTTTATTTTTGTGGATCAAAGCATATATGTTAATTATTATTATAGTTGCAATTTATAAGAAATACGACTGTATTATGTTTGTGATGCTGCCCAGCATTCATTGAGTAAAGAGAAAATTTCGGATGCATGGCATTCAAGAGAAAAACCTGGATGCAAGGTGTATCAAAAGCACCCCAGAGTGAATGGTGTAAAACTGAAAATTCTGAATAAATGGTATAAACAGAAAATCCTAAACTCAGGGTATGAAGAGGAAATTTTGAATGCATGGTTTTTACATTCGTGACGTGGGTCCTGACGTTTCATGTGACGTCACTGCCTCGTTCTTGATGACGGCATTAGATTACAACCGTCTGGTGGCTTGCCTGGTACGAGGGCTATTAAGAGCCCTGCACACTATGCGTTTTGCCAACGCAGTTCGCTGCGTTGCGGTGACGCAGACAGCAGTCGACTTAAACAACTTATGGGGTCGTTCACATCTTACGTGTGCGTGAAATCGCCGCTGCGTTGCCGCATAACTTGTGCGTGGTACCACTAGGCTTCTTCGTCGACGCAGATGGATGCGGTGGCCAGTGGACCATTATGTTCAATGCACGTTTTCACATCTTGGGTGTCACGCGCACTTATCGACGTTCTGAACTACTCTCCAGTGACCCGGAAAATACAGGGACAAGGCATAATAACAAATATACACCCTATGAAAATCATTATCTACTGGGTCTTGTTGAACTTCATACTGCATATTATGAATTTTTATTCAACTGACGAAATTTTTATGGTATATACTGGTACTTTATTATATTCAAAACTGTTAGCTTGAACAGAGATTGATATGAATTTATAATTATACCAACTTCGAAAATTCCCTGGTACTCTCTCTCATCATTTTAAAGGGCTGAAAACGTACCGGATCCAATAATAACATATTTTGTAAATGAGATAAAAGTTACAACTTGCAATATATATTGAATTGCCTGATGAAGGAAAAGTACATTAGTTTTATTTTATGCCGCGTATATTGATCAATATGAATTCATGGTGTAAGAATGTTGTAAGAAACTCGGCTCCCGGTTGTAGTTGAACTTGTTCACTGAAGCTCTTCTTGAATCTTGAAATATTTTCCCGGGCTTTTTTTTCTATACTACATTGAATGTAAATTATATATATATATATATATATATATATATATATATATATATATATATATATATATATATATATATATATGAAAATGAAAATCTCGTGATTTAAAACCAAATCGCGAGAAACAAAACTGGCCTAAATATGGCAGGGTAGTAGTACATCTTGTTATAATGGGAGGTGGCATCGACATACATCTCCCTATATCTTTAGTGGAGACGAAGGCAGTGTTATGGGATAATAGACTCGAAGATTACAAAAGTCGGAATTTAACTGCATGTCATATTTTGCCTAAGAAGCTTCCTGTATATAATATCAGCCACAGTAGTTCCTTGAATGATCTTGAGACATACGGAAGTCAATGAAAAAGTTGTTGCCATACTATTTTAGATCATCAAATAACGGGGCAAATGCCCTTAACTGTGCATTCAAAGAGTGCACCCAATGGATTCGGTATTGTTTCTCTTTTTTCCTCCTTAAATACGTTCAATACTCAATAAAAGTAGAATGTAGCCTCTCTCTCATACATTGTGGTTGACCGTACAACCCACCACGACTTTGCAAAACCAAATCTCCCGCCACAGACAGTATTGAACAAGTCGCGAATGTCGGTGATTCCGCATCTGTGTGCAGCAACATTTAAAAATCCACCGCAGCTCTGCGGTGCGGCGAATGCATCTATCTGCAGCAACAAAGAAAAGTTAAGTATATCTTAGTTTTACCAGACCACTGAGCTGATTAACAGCTCTCCTAGGGCTGGCCCGAAGGATTAGACATTTTTACGTGACTAGTAACCAATTGGTCACCTAGCAAGGGGACCTACAGAAATAAATTCCTCTGATTCCGCGTTGGCCGAGCCTGGATTCGAACTTCGGACCACCGGATTGGCAGCCGAAAGCGAAAACCACTCGTCCAGCGAGGAACTATCTGCAGCAACAAAACGCATAGTGTGAAAGGGGCCTAAGGGTAAAAATTCGAGCTGAGTATCTCTGCGACCTCTAAAGGATCTTTGGCACAAACTGCCCGTTCTAGAGTTACGTGAAATTGACAACCAGAGGACTCGGTGCATGAATCCTATGCCTATGCTCATTTTGAGTTTTTTCTCAAATTATGGTTGCATCAATATTCAAAGGATAGAAAAGAATATATAATTTGGGGCAAAGGCCAAGCGCTGGCCCCTATGAGTCCATTCAGCGGTAAAACGGAAATTGACAGTAAATGTTTTGAAAGGTGTAACGGGAGGAAAACCTCGCAGCAGTTGCACTACGAATCAATTGTTAAAAGAAGGTGGAAAGTTGCATGGAAGAAAAATAATACGAACGGAGCTACAGTAAAAGAAATGAGAGGGGTTACAGCCAGGGGCCGAAGGGACGCTGCAAAGTAATGCTTACAGTACGCACCGCGTGAGGTGCACTAATGGCACTACCCCCTTACAGAGATCAATATTCAGATCATGAAAATATACACACACACACACACACACAAAATGACATGCTTGCTGTGTACAACACAAAAATTTTCTCTTTGTCAACAAAAATGCTTAGAAAAAAAAGGAGTAAAATATCATTCCGACTTTTTTGTTACGCCACTTAAAAAAATAACGTTGCTTTGAAGTATGGTAATTTTTTTCAGTGGAGAACTGAAATCCCAAAAAATCTCAATTCCTAGAGCACCCCAGCTCTCCACAGTGTGTATTCATGACGCAGCAGGTTAGAAGAAAAGAACTGGTGAATAAAAAAAATAATGGAAAACTGGACAGGCGTTTCAAAACCTACGTCGCCTCTCCCAACAAAATGTTGTCACAGAACTCTTGAAAACAGGAAAATGATATAACAAAAGGATAATCACTTATGCTTCTTCGTCTTTTGTTCACTTTCATGACAGGTACCGAATTAAGCCATATTCCTTATCAATGAAACAGATAGAGCTAAGTTACATAATATATTTACAGTATTATTTTGTAAATGGAAGAAAAAAAAAGATTTCTTAAAACTAATTTTTGAAAATATATAAGAATTCACTTTGTGTCATTATACCTCATTTTCATTTTAATTATAGACTCGATTTTCTTCAGCTGACAGTAAAAATATTTTTAAAAAACCACCAATGCCATCTGCGTCAGAAATTAAAAGATAATATTAGATATAATCGGATTCTCTTCCATTTAGAGACATTTCTAATGTTGCATCTATTAAAATTATGTTTTCAGACAGACAGACACAGACAGACAGACAGACAGACAGACAGACAGACAAAAGCCTTCTTTAAAACCTGAATATTTCTTATCTTGTAAACTGTAAATATACGCTAATCGTTCATAAAACTTATTATCAAAAGTAATATATATATTTCAGAAGTGTAAAGTAATATATATATATTTCAATGTAAAACGTTGTGCAAACAGAAAAGTATGACAGCTCGGTGACGCATACACAAAGAAACACAATTGCTCACATACACAAACACAAACACACACACACAACACACACACAAATATATATATATATATATATATATATATATAAATATAGTATAATATTATTATCCTTATATATAGTATTATATATACATATATATATACTATATATATATATATACATATATATATATATATATATATATTCTATATATATATATATACATATATATATATATATATATATATATATATATATATATATATATAATTATATATATATTACATATATATATATATATATATATATATATATATATATATATATTCATATATATATATATATATATATATATAGTATATATATATACATATATATATATATATCATATATATATATATATATATATATATATATATATATATATATATATATATTATATAATATATATATATATATTCATGTGTTTGTTAAATATAAAGTGATATTTTTATACAAAACAAATCTAACGCTGTAAATATCGTTTAATGATGTCTAATTCAATTCACCTCGGGAATAGCGTACACCCAAGGGGGAACTATAAGTGCTTCGTCACCAGTGACAGTTCGAATCCACTGGTAACGAAGCGTTTATGAATTATAATTCCCCTTGGGAGAATCTTATTTCCGAGATAGAGCGAGAGTGGATATCAAAACGACGTTTGTAACTTATTGTTTGTGAAAACAGACATAGTAGGTATCTATATATATATATATATATATATATATATATATATATATATATATATATATATATATATATATATATATATATATATATATATATATATATATATATATATATATAAACCAACAAAAAACTGGCCCATGACGACGACAACCAGTAAAACGTCAAGAAAAGAAAAAAACTTGGGGAAACGGCGTAATTATCTTTATATTCTATTTTCGTTGGCACTTAAATCCTTTAAAATATTTCTGTTCTTAAACACGGAATGGATTTTTCCAATGTTAAGCGCCCTAATAAGTTGGAAGCTTACAACGCATAATTGCCCGGCCCACTGGAATGCGCCGCTGTAGAACCTACAGATTTTTGCGGGTATTTTTCATGTTCATAGCGAGAGGATATATCGGCGATAGCTGAAGCTGACTTCGGCAATATTGTCGAATTCAAAATGAACATTACAGAGAAGTTTGTTGATCATGATTAAAAATTAGTATTATTTTCGTTTCAAGTTGGCCAAACGAAAAAGTGAAAGCAATAAACTCAAAAATAGAAGGCTACAGAAAAATCCATAATTTCAGCGAACTTTTCCCTCCGGCTTCGAGACGTCAAAAATTCTGGATTAGGTTTTTTCTACATTTCTACTTTCGTTATTGTTTTCTTCTTTTTCTATTTCCTGTAAACGGTTTCTTTTGGAGTCACGATGTTTCCGGAAATTGATTTATACAGAGGATGGAAAAATTTTGAGTTTGTTGTGAAGGAAATAATGATCAAAACGAACAAATGGGAGTAAAACAATTCCTTCAATCTTTTTTTACTTAAATACTGTGGAAAATATAATGAAATAGCGTGAATAATATGTAATAAATATTTTTTCCATTCATCATACATACGTAATATATATAATATATAATATATATATATATATATATATATATATAATATATATATATATATATATATATCATTATATACATACACACACACACACATATAAATATATATATATATATATATATATATATATATATATATATATATATATATATATATGTATATGTATATGTGTATATATGTGTGTGTGTGTGTGTGCGCGTGTGTGTGTGTGTGTGTGTGTGTGTACGCGGAAAGAAGTATCACGCAAACGAACAATTTCCCTCATAATCTCCTGCCACACATGATTTTATTCCCGAAGGAAACGACGAGCAGGAGAACGTAGGGAGAAGAGTCAGACAAGCTATTACACGTCCCCGCGACCCCATTTCCCTTCGGGAAAAGCGATTTTCATGGGAATATTGCCAGAATTTTGCCACTCGTTTAATAAACTGAGATTTTAGCCAGCGTTTGACGAGCATCTGTTAATATGATAGTCGCGAAAACTTATTCAGAAATGCAAAAAGGGGTAAACGATACCCGCAAGCGGACACATGTAACCTTGAATAAAATGAATGGCCTTTTTTATTATTACTATTGCTGGAATCGACATTGCTCCATCCCAGGGAATGAATCCTTGAAAATGGGCGGATATAGCACATCCGAAGCCAGATTATAGTTTACCCAATCAAAACACTTTCCTGTGCATATCGAAGGCTTCTGGTGGTTTAGTGGTTTACGTAAAATCAGGACGCTTTTAAATGCGTTCTAGAGGTTTCTGCTGGTTTACGTAATACTAACGATTTTAAATACATACTGGAGGTTTCTGGTACAAGTCATAAACGGTACAATTAATCTAGTGTAATCTAAAAGGAAAGACTGTGAATAGTCGTATTTATGAGAAGCATAATTGAGCACTGCTTTTTTAACGCGCCTGAATCCAATCAGGAACACGCAAATCACCTTTCAAAAGTAAGCATGCATCAACTCATAGGATACACACCTCACCAAAACTGTAAAAAGAATTGTAGTGAAGATATCAAATATATACAAACAATGGGTATGTAAACGGAATAAGAGACGCAAATCACCGCCACAAGGACTGATATTCCCAGAATAGAACTGTGACCAGCAAGTCGTCTGACTCCTGCAATGAAAGTGTAAAACCCTGGAGAATTGACGGGATCTTTCTTGGAATATCCAATATTGCACAGCTAATGGAAATTGCAGCCTTTAATCGAGCTGACGCTGGAAAAACTTGTGATTGATCTGCGAAATATCCCCTGTCCAATGTTATTGGTAAGACTCCTGTCAATGTATTTTACTCTTTTATTTTACTGCAATATTGGCTTTATCAAAATATTTCTTTTCCTATGTCAGTTCCTCAGCTTTTTTTTTTTTTCCTCGATAGAAATTTATAGAAATACGATTTCATCACAAACCGATTTCTAATACAGCCAGATTTATATTTTATATTTCAGTTCGTTGCAAGATTTTGGATATAACTCATAGAATGGGCTACGTAACATCCTAAGGTAAATTATATAAACCTATTTACGTGAACAGATTATTCTGTCTACAGGTGGGAGTTGTAGTGAATAAAACAACACATTGGGCCATTTTCTACCTCAGGATCTTCTGATCTTATAAACTCACCTATATATACACCATATATACAGTATTGCTTAATGGAAGTGCACTATCATTTTTCCGTTCTCAGCATTCTTTTGCAATTAGGCTAGCCTATATATGAACTACATCTGTTTAAGTAACAATATATATATATATATATATATATATATATATATATATATATATATATTAAAGATATATGCCACGATGGAAAAATAAACGACGGAGTATCCGCAAGACCTTTCGACGTTTAAACGTCCTTTTACTAAGTAAAGGCTGTTTAAAGGTCTTGTGGATACTCTGTCGTTTATTGTCCTTCGTAGCATATATCTTTATTATATATATATATATATATATATATATATATATATATATATATATATATATATATATATATATATATATCTAAATTATAAACATCCCAAGCTTAAATAACACAAAATATTCATTCAATTCCATAAAACAGTAGCCACTCTACGATTCCCCACTACGTCTATGAAAGATCTCTCTGTGACTCTCAGCTTTTTCCACAAACACTGCTGCTGGTCATTTTCTTCTGCAGGTGCCCTGAACACCCAATACTTAAGCGTGCTATGAGCGCCTGGGAATTAAGCCAGCTGTCCAAACCATGTGGGAGCCATGCAGTATTAGGATCACCATGAGGCCAGGGGATTACAATGAAACATCTGCCACATACCGGACAGATCCGAATTAGGACTAGGACCGAGATTATAAGAAGGGTCGCAGATGAAGGAAGGGAACACTAAGCCACGAAGGCCTGATGGACAGCTATGCAATCCAGTGGCCGCCATTAGCTGCATCCCTTTGCCAGAGTTAGTCAAAGGAATTTCTTACAAGTCCTCAAGCACCTGAGATAGAGGCAAATCCAGCCCCGTCTACCCGTCCTGCCGCCGAATCGGACACGAACACCGATGAATAGACAACAATTCGCTACCATAAGAGGGCCAAGAGGAGGTTCCTGAAGGGGAAGGAAGCCCCACTCCAAAGCACATTTCCTGCAGTCACTACTGAGCCAGAACTCCCAAAATATTCGAGTCACTGCAAAGGGAGAGAAGTCTGCATAGATTTTCTTACTTTTCTCGATCTGCAATTTTTCATTTTCCTTCCTGGTTCTTTAAGATTCAATCAGGACTGTCTGTTGTAAAACTTTTTCTCCTGCTGATGGGTACCGCAAGGTTTAATAGGATTTGTAACCGCTGCGTGGCCTTTTCTTCCTTTATTTTATAACCGCCTTTTTATTCTCGTTTCAGAACACATCTGTTACGGGCTGCTCTGAGAGCAAGAGCCCGTGCTCGCATTGTGCTGGTTTAATCTTAAACAACAAACAAGAAGGAAGGGACTTAGATCTTCACTCACAATCCCAGCAGTAACAATTTCACAGGAGCAGAGTGCTCCCCCATCCTCCCTTCCTTCATCTCTTGGAGGCTGCTCTACGTGTTCAATTGCTCTCTCTCTCCATTGTGCTTTCCTAAAACGGCACCACCATTGACGATGGCCGAGCCCAGGTTATCAGGTATAGTGAGAAGTTAATGATTTAATGCAGTCACTCATTAATTATATCTTCTGATTTTTTTCAATGTCATTGCTACAAGCAGCTTATGGTCATTAGTCTTCCCCGCAAGCATCACTTCGTTCTGTGATGCTGTAAACTGCCTCCATAGTGTTTTTAATCATTAAGTGTCCCATAGTGATTAGTTTTGCTACAGTGCAGATGTAACTTTATCTTAGGTAAACCATCATCCTACGGGCCTGTGATTATTCAGTAATGTAACTCCCGCAGAAAGGATCGTGTTTGATCTCCAAAGCCTTTTCCGATCCCCTCCAGGTGTTAGTAGCCGTGTATTTATGTCGTAATGCGATCTATTTGCAGATATCTGACACGTGTTTCGTTGTTGGAAGAGGATTCTTGTGATGTGACTCTGCGAGTTCATCATGTCTCCACTGTTTAATTTCCACCTACCGAGAAGTATTGGTCCACTGCAGTTTATATTAGCCAGTTGATCTCGCTGCCTTTAGTTCCCTTAGAGTAATGAAATATATGTAAGCATGTTAAACCTCTGAGTTTACCTAATGTCCTTCACTCTGAGGCAGCCCTTAAGCTGTAACCTTTTTAATTTTTCATTTGCGTTATGGTTCCTTAATTCATTTTTAGCCTTAAATTACCAAGACTCAGATCTGTTTGCCTTGAAAGGAACCACAAACATAATAAATAAATAAATATATATATATATATATATAATATATAGTATATATATTATATATATAATATATATATATATATATATTAGAATAAATATACATAATAAATATATAATATATATATATATAAAATATAATAAATATATATCATATATATATATATATATATATATATATATATATTAGAATAAATGGGGGTTTGCAATACAGTGAATTCCTCAAGACGCCGAGATGAGACACGGCGAAAACACACCGTTTGCGGGAACGAGATCGCGAGCGCTTTCCAAAGATATAAGGTAAACTACAAGGAAAGATTACTTCAGGTCATTTCAGGTCACCGAGTATGTGCGCTAGATGATCGTGTGCATGGGAAAATGGAAACGCATAGAATAGACTAGCATGCTTACGTTCTTGTGTTCAGTAGCGTGCGCGTATTCGTGCGTCTGTTAGTCAGTGTACATACGTACATTTTTAAGACGAAATAGATGGAATAAAAAAAAAAACATAGCGAGGTGATTACGACCCATTACCTGACATTGATTGTGGGTGGAAACACGCTGTAGAGGAAGGGGTTTTCGAGATCTGTTGTAAGATGCATTCTATCGTCACTACTTAAAGATAAATTCTCTTGACTTAATTATGCCGAGTATTGTTAAAGACTCTAGTGGTTGGACATGTGGGGTAAAGAGATAATTATATACAGGATGCTTTGTGGGAGGAGCAATAGTGATTTGATTAGTTTTCTTTGGGATTTTCCTTAATACATTTTCTTACATCTTTACATTAGCTAATTGGGAAAATAAAGGTTATAGTTTTGTAGATCAGGTGTTTGAATTCCCCTGAAGACTTTATGATTGATTTCCAGCTAGCTACAGTGGTGACAAATCAAGGGAACTATCACAACAAAGGTAGATTACGTTTTTCTGTTATGAGCTCTCTCCTCCTTTTTTGAAACGAGGTCATTTTGACAGTGGCAGTGGCTAAGAGGCATTCAAGCCTATAAATTACGTTTCCGGAGAGACTAGGGTTAGAAGAGTAGGTATATGTTAGGAAAAAGTGGTTAAAATTTTGGATATTTGGCAACTGACACTCTATTACAAACAAGAGGGGATTTTAAGTGCAGTCAGCAGAATTCGGGTATTAGCTGGGTGGCTGGCAGTGCTGTTAGTTAGTGCTTAAGTACAAGACATCTTAAATGGGGAATGTTAAATTGATAACGGGAATTAATTATGCGCGATTGCAAGTGTAACTAAATATTACTCGCTAAGGCAAGAGCAAATAACTTCTTGCTTACGTGCCAAAACCTATGAGGACGTAAGTGTTAAAGTTTTCTTTTGTTTTACTGGGCCTCTTGTTTTTTGTTGGTGTTAACAATTTGCTCACAAGTGGATTTAATTTTGTATCCCTGCAAGATTCAACGGGCATTAGGGGTTTGTTGTAATTGCAATGCATTAGAAAGAGCAGTACGAGATGTTTCATTTTTGTATGTGAGCATGAGACAGAGACTGCTGTGAGAACAGGCTTGCACTAAGCTAAGCAGATTTTCTCAGAAAGAAGGGCGGCGGTTACGTTTTCTTTCTCTCGCCTTTCCACGTTTTCTGTTGGGCATAGTGACACACTGAATCAGCTGATTGACCTTGAATCTGTGAGGCAGTAACTCGAAGCAGCAGCGGTTTATTGGGAATTGGTGCACGCTATTTTCTTTTATTGGTGAATGATACATTATTACTTTTGTGTTGGTGGTTTGTGTGGGGATAAATATATCGATGTTATTGAGGTCAGGGCGAATCCTGAATCATAAGAGTTCCCATAAAGAAGACAAAATGGCCAAATTAAGTAACAGTCAAACTTTGGTGCATAAGATAACTAACATAAATGCCGGAGTCAGCCCTTTTCGAGGCATTGTTGATGGCGTTCTGACCCAACCACTGCAAATTTTTATTGAGGGAGTGAATAACTACTTAAACGCCAGGGAAATAAAAAATGATGCAGAGACATTCACAGTGGCAAAAGCCTTGTTAAATTTCAATAAACAGAATTTGTCATTTTGATGCGTAGTTTTCAGTACACAAAATGTAGGTCATGGACAGAGTTACACGCATTTCTGAGGGCGGCTTATGGAACAAAGGAACACAGAGATATGGTGAGAGATTTTAGAGGATTGTATAAAATTAAGAAGGGACAACAAGCCTTATTGAGCATAGCTCAAAAGTTTGTGACTCAGCGGGAGAATGGATACAGAAATTGAAAAAGTCCACATGGGTAAATGGGAATAATATCTCACTCGACAATTTACATAAATTAATACATTTCTCTCAGCTTCTACATGACTGAACCTACATCAGATGAGGAACTGATTTATGTCCAAATGTCCCATGGTGGATGGTACATTTTTTGATGGGAACAGTCCAAGAAATATGATGCAAAGGGACTCAGATTTCCCTTCTCCCCATTTGTGCGCAAAAGTGGAATATAAGAGAAGATCGATCAATAGAGGGCAACAGCAGTTGTGTTGCTACAGTTGTAATAAACCAGTGCACACAAAGAAATTATGCAGACTCAATTATTGTGGAATATGCAAAAGTGCAGATCACTTTTGGCAGGCTTGTCCATCTCAGATACAAAGAGATGCAAGACCTACACCAGAGCCCAGGCCGATAGTAAATGGAACAGTGGAGGATGTGAAGATCCCAATTTTTATTAATACAGGATCTTCAGTGAATTTAATGGACCATGATCTGTAACAGTCCATGTTTTCCAATACCCTTTGAAACCCTCAATGGAGACTGTGTGTGATGTGCAAGCCCATAGATTAAATACCCTGGGTTTTATAAGAATACGGTTTACTCTTGGTGGTAGAGTGTTAATAAACCATTTTTTGGTGATAAAAGGGGTGCATTGGGCCATCCTGGATGTAGGTGACACAGGACATCGGTCCATACAGGTGTTAGTAGCAAAATGGTTAGAATACCGGGTGTTTTTATTATGAGGATACAAGTAGAACTAAGAATACCAAGATTAATATGGGTAACAGTGAAAATGGGGGGCTTTTGGCGGTGATAATAGTAATGATATGGGGAGTGGTGATATCAGGGCCCACACTGGTGATATGGGGAATAACGGTGGTGGTGTAGGTGATGATAAAACGGGATATTGAGGGCCACTGTGGTGACAATTTTGGCTGTTTTAACAATAGTGGTATGGATGGTGATGCTGACACTAATACGGATACTAATGCTGATACTGATACTGATACTAACGATGGGGTCCTGGTGGATGCAATGAAAACCACGGGTGGTGATATTTATGGGGATGTGGAACAGGGAAGTACTAATCACAAATATAAAGGTGCTTTATCAGAGGATGTTATTTTAATGCCAGGTTCAAAGACTATGGTAAAAGTCAAACTGAGGAAAGTGAGAAAGCCCGCGGAAGTATGCATAATTGAGGGTAGTGAGAAACTAAGAAGGGTTATTAGCACTGCATCAGTGAACAGTGTATCAAACACTGGTGTTACATGGGTGGAATTATTGAACTGTAACGATACAGTTAGGAAATATCAGAAGAATACATATGTGGTAGACCTCCAAGACTGGGGTAGTGATAATAGTTCAGTGGCTATTGTAGAGGGGAAAACTGAGTTTTTAGAGGCAGAAATGCAATCAAGGAAGAAAATATTTAGAGAACATTTAGCTAATGCAGTCTATAAAGTACACATAGAAGTCGTAAGCGAACTTTTGGCAGAATTTGGGGGCACTTTTGGATTACAAGGAGATAAATTGGGACTGACTAATGTGTTGGAACATAAGGTAAACCTAAAAGAAAGTATGAAACCCATCTTTATTCCTACATACCGCATACCTTTCAAAATCAGAGAACAGGTAGAGAAAGAAGTCAGTCAATGGGAAGAGGAAGGAATTATTAGACCTAGTGAGTCTCCATACAACTTTCCTCTGTTAGCGGTGCCTAAGAAGGACGGTTCTGTCCGAGTATGCGTCGATTTTAGACGTTTGAACGAGAAAACAATTCCTGACCATTACCCAGTCACGTAAATACCAGATCTTTTTGTAGAAATTGGGGGACATGATATTTATAGTTCAATTGATTTACCGCAGGGTTTTTTACATGTCCCTCTTAGCGAAAATAGCAAGGAATATACTGCTTTTGCAGTGCTCAAGGGACATTTTGAATTTATGCAGATGCCTTTCGGTTTGTCAGGTAGTCCTGTGACTTTCACGAGGTTAGTAAACAGTCTTGGACGGGCTATTGGGTAAAAATGTGTGTACATGGATGATATATATATATATATATATATATATATATATATATATTATATATATATATATAATCATATAATCTTGATAGTGGGGGCATAACTGTAAAATCGTCAATCAATTCGGTGGTTCGAGTCCACTTGGCGACGGATCGCTGCGCTGTTTATTCGGAGGATGAGTGAATTCGATATTAGACGACATCTGTAGTTTAATGCAACGGTTTAACGTTTCATGGATTCATAGAATATAATACATTCTACGGTGCGAGTGACAAGAATTTCATATATATATATACATTATATATATATATATTATATATATATATATATCATATATGTATATGTATATGTATAGATTTATATATATATATATATATGTATATGCATATATATGATATATATATGTATATAATATAATATATATATATATATATATATATATATATATATTATTTATATATATATGTATATATATATATATATATATATTATATATATATAATATATATATATATATATATATATATATATAAATATATGTATAAATATAATATATATATATATCATATATATATATATAAATATGATATATATAT
>NC_087202.1:135831996-135834496 GCF_015104395.2 Macrobrachium nipponense | reverse complement strand
GATAAAGGGGCCAGAATTCTCCTTAAAATGGAAGTACTAGTGCGGAGAATTTATTGGCTCCCTTAGGTTACTTGAGATTCAATGCTGTGAACCTTTCTTCCTTAGACTTCTGAAGTCGTTTCGATGACAACGTAGGGGAAGTCCAATGAAGATAATGGATGTTAACTGCTTTGGCTGTTGTGGCAATGGGAACAGAGGCATTCTTTACCAGCCATATCATAAACTGTCTCAGTTCCTCAAGTTCTTCAGCCAAGTTTGACTCGGAAGAATCATTACTTAGGGACTGGTCACCTGAGGATGGGGAAGAAGAGGAAGCAGTTATCAATACTGTTGTCGACTCCCTAGTTGGGGTGACTGACTCAGGCACGAGTTGTGGGGCTGCACCTTTGGGCGAGCTTCTGCTGTAGTCCTGAGAATCTGGTGGAGTTCCTAATGGAATTATTTTGTCCTCTCTCGCCAACACTGGTAGCAGGGTGAAACTGGGAGGTGAGAGGCAGCCTGGAGTGAGATCTCCAGGAAAGAATTTGAGTCTTACTTTGGCACTGGCACTGTGGTGTGGCCATGCCTTGAAGGTAGATTTAACAATGGCTTGCCGTCGAGGATGGAAGGAGCTTGGCACTGATCAGGGTGCTCAAATGGCACTGGCAGTGATTTAAAGCTAGGTCTACGAGAACCATTGGTGCTTGTTGAAGCTATTGAAGGGTGGGCCCTTGGACTGTCAAAACCCAGTAAGGGACTTAAAATCTTGTCCCAGGAGGACGTCACAGCCTCCAGGAATATAAGCCACTACCACCAGTGTACATATTTTAGATCGGTTAGGTCTTGTGACCCTCAACTTAATAATAGGAAGAATCATCTTTGGATGGTTGAGGCTCTCAATTGTGATAAGCTCGTGCTGATCAACCTTAACTACATATGGGATGCCATCTTCTTGTATGATAGACATCTGCACACCAGAGTCATCAAATGCTTTTGCCCTGGCATGCGGGATTGCTACCTTGAGGTGGTGCCACAGAGATAGGACCCTTTGCTGAGGGCCTAATGATGAAGGGTTTGTAACTGCCATAGCAATGGCGGGGGTAAATGATTTATTAGAGCATTTTCTCCATGAAGGGGTGTGTCCATAACCCTTTCATGCAGTGCAATAATTGCTACTGTAATCATTCCTTGGCACTGTCCCAGATGAGGAAAGAGGCCTATTGTTCTTTGTCCATAGTCCGTGGCCTTTTTAATTCTGCGAGTGCCCATTTTTGGATTTAACTGTAGCCTTCTGCTGAGGTTCCACTTTGTGGTGTTACTGCTCTCTAATCAACCAGGTGTGTGGCGAGATCAGGAGGGGCATATAGGAGGAAATCCTCTAGCTGGGACAGTTCGAGGACTTCCTCAGCAGTGGAAGTCTTTGAGGCACTGAGCCATCTCCAGAGGGCTTGAGTCTCCTTTGCTATCCACTCGGACCATGTTTGGCCAGGTTCCTTTGGCAGATGCCTCCATTGCTGCCTCTAACAGTCGGGCGTGATTTCAAACCCCTTCACAATGGCAGCTTATATGAGGGAAAGGTTTCCTTGGTCTTCCAGCAGGAGAGCATTGAATGCTGTGGCATCCTTTCCTTCCAGGTGCCTGCCCACAATAAGAGCCACTCATAGGGAGCGGGCTGATATGTCTTGAGGCTTCAGGTTCTGCTTCGTCCCATTTTTAGATGAGAGAATTCACACTGCTAAGCGTGGGTTGGGGTGCAGCACCCATCGGTCTCGCACCTGTGCTAGAAGGGCAAGCTGAAATTGACTCTCTAGCTCCCTCTCTGCCCTTTCTGCTTCTCTCTTCTGGGCATTTTCATTCTTTCTCCCTCTCTGCTCTCTCACCTCCTTCCTGCTTCTCCCTCTCTGCTCTCTCTGCTTCATTCCAATTCTCCTGGGACATTCATTTTTTCTTAGCTTCATCTACTCTCTCTTGGACCCATTGCTGCAAGATCTAACCAGAATAACCCATAGATTTCCCAGTTTTCATAGAATTTATAATCTTAACTGATGGAAGACCTAGTTGTTTTCGACATCTTGAATTGATGGTTTGAGGGTTGAGGGGCTTAGCCCTTGGATATGAGATTAAATGCTCAGTGGCACCAGAGGTGGACAGTAGTGATGCTATTTACAAGTTAAAAGTCTCAAGATTACTTGCAAGTGAAATTAAAAATATTCTGATAAGGAGAGTTTGTTCCCAAAAAGAACTGATAATCATCTCAAAAGATGTAAGCTGGAACTCACACTAGTGCTCCGAATGGATAGTCACAACAGATTTGTGAATAGGTAGTCACAAAGACTTTGAATTTATTTCCCCAGAATACCTAAATGGGCAGTCAAAGAGGACCTTGAATTGAAAGTTATAAAGATTTTTGAATGGATAGTCGAGAGGACTTTGGGATTGATGTCCCTAAAAGACTTTGAATGGATAGTCACAAGGACTTTGTGAATTGATAGTCACAAGGAATTTGTGAATTGATAGTCAC
>NC_087202.1:135759496-135821996 GCF_015104395.2 Macrobrachium nipponense | reverse complement strand
GCATATAGATTAGTATAGTATATATATATATATTAGCTATATATATATATATATATATATATAGATATATATATATATATAGATATATTATATGATATATAACTATATAATATATATAGATATATATATATATATATATATAGATAATATATATAGTATATCTACTAATATATATATATATATATATAGTAGATATCTATATATATATATATATATATTTAATAGATATATATATAATTTATATATATATATAGATATATATATATATATATATATAGATATATATCTTATATATATATAGATTATATATATATATATATATAATATATAGATATATATATATATATATATATATATATATAGATATATATATTATATATATCTAGCTATATACTATATATATAGATATATATATATATATATATCGATATACACTATACGTATATATATATATATGATATATATCTATATATATATATATAAATATCTATATATATAGATAGATATATATATATATATAGATTAGATATAATATTATATAATATATATAGATCTATAAATGTATATATATAGTATATATAAATCAATAATAATATTAGATAATATAAATAAATATATATATATTATAATTAATATAGATATATAAAGTATATATATATATATTATTATTATAGATATAGTATTAAGATATCGATAATATATATTATATAATATATATAGATGATAATATATATATATATATATCGATCTATTTATGATCTCTCTAAATCTATCTATATATTCATAATACTTATATATATATCGCTGATACTAATATAATATAAAGATATAATATATCTATAGATATAATATATTAATGGATTATATACAGATATCTATATAGATAATATATATATATAGAGATTATAATATATATATATATGCTATATATATAATATATATAGATATATAATATATATTGATATATAATATAAGATTATATATATGTATATCATATATATATATATCTATATCGATATTATAATAGTTAATATAAGGATAATATTCAAATAATATATATATCTAATCTTATATAATATTAGATATATATATATATAAATAGATTATATATATC
The DNA here is from genome assembly GCF_015104395.2 of Macrobrachium nipponense. NCBI lineage: Eukaryota > Metazoa > Arthropoda > Malacostraca > Decapoda > Palaemonidae > Macrobrachium > Macrobrachium nipponense. Next base: position 135,820,882 of record NC_087202.1, on the reverse strand, counting down.
TATAATAGAATTAAATATATATATATAGATATCGATACCTATAGATATAGATATCTCGTATAAAGATAGTATTCTAATATAATATCTATAGATAATCTATCGATATATCTAATATGTATATATAGATATATCTATAAGCATCTTATAATTATTATCTTATATATTTAATCTATCTATAGATCTCGATATCTTGATATATATATAATAGATTATTCGGAATTGTATCTAATATCTAGAATATATAGGTATCTATCTTAATAAGACTAATATCTAGATCTAATAGATAATCTCTCTAGGATCTTCTTAGCTTATATCTATATAATTATATATATAGCTATATTATTATTTCTATATCTAAGAGATCTATATATAATAGCTCTCTATAAGATATATTCTATATATAGAATAATATTCCTAAGATATATATAATATATCTAAAAGATTATATAGTATCTATATATGGTCTATATATTATATATATATGATATTAATATATTCTATATTATAACTATAGATATTATTATAATATAAGGATCATATATAATATAATAATATAGCTATATATACTCTCTATAGATCTATATATATAGATCTCTCTAAGAGATATAATCTCTCGATATTTATAGTATACGATTATTATAATATATCTATGATATATAGATATAGATATCTAGATATAGATATATAGATATTAATATATATATCGATATATGATATATAGATTCTTATATTCTCTAATATATATAGATATATAAGATCTATAGATAGATATCTTATAGATATATCTATATCGATATATCTAGAATATATATGATATACGATAGTATATTAAGATATATTATATATAGATATTATTATAGATATATATAGATAGTATAAGATATCTTATAGTAATATATATATATTAGATATCTATATATATCATATGTATATATATATATATATTAGATATAAGTTACTATTATTAGATTATCTAATAGATTATATATATATATATCTATAGAATATGATCTCTAATAAGATCTAGATAATCTAATCTATATATAATAGATATATATATATATAGATTATAATATAAGATCTATATATATAAGATCTATATAGATGTATATATCTTAGTCTATCTATTATATAGATATAGATATATATAATATATATATCATTATAGATAATATCTATTATCTAGATATATATATATAAAGATTATAATAGAATTTATAGATATTCTATTATTTATAGGATATATATATATAATTAGATATATTATATATATATTAAGATTATAATATATATATAGATATATATCTCTATATATAGATATATATATAATATAATATATAGATATATATATATTATATAGATTCTATCTATATAATATCAGAATATATATATATATATATCTATAATCTTATATTATAATTTTCTATTTAAATTTATATGATATATATACATATCATGTAGTATAGATAGATTATCTATATCGTAATAGATTATAATATACTATATAGTTATAGATGATATCGATATAATATAGTCTTAGATTATATATACTAGGATATCGTAAGTATTAGATTTATATATTATTATAATAATAGAATATATAGTATACAAAATATAGCAACTCTATATATAGAATGTTTAAAAATATTCTAGATTTATAATATATAATACTCTATATAGATATATATATTAGATTTATAGATATATACTAGTAGATATCTAGAGATATATATAGATAATCTATATTAGATTATATATATAATAGTATATAGGATATATATAAATATATATATAATATTAGGATATCTCTATTAGTAGATATATATATAAGATATGTATATATATTTAATATATATATATATATCTATATATATATATATACTAGGTTATTATATGATATATATTCAAATATATCTCGCTATTTCTCTATATATATAGACTATCTATATAGATATATATCTTATATAGATATATAAATATATATATAGATATATTATATATATATATCCTCTATATTAGATATATTATATATATCTAATATATAGTATATATATATATATATATCTATATATAGATATATATTTATATAATATATATATATATATAGCTTATATAGATCATAAATATATATATAGATATAGATCTTATATTATATATATATATATAGATATATATACTATATATATATTATATATATATATATATATATGATTATATATAATATATATAGATATATATATATATATATATATATATATTATATATATAATATATATATCTATCTCTAGATATCTATATCAAATCTATATATATATATCTAGATATATTATATATATATATTTAGATATATATATATGTATATATATATTCTATTATATACTATATATATCGATATATATAGATATATATATATCCTATATCTTATATATATATAGTAGATATATATGCTCTTATATATATATATATATCTTATATATATATAGATATATATATATATCTATATATCTCATATATAGAATATATATATATATAAATCATATATATATATAGTATATTATATAGATATATAAATATCATATCTATTATAAATATATATAGATATATATATTCATATATATCTATAGATATCTAATATATATCTATATCTATATATCTATATACAAATATATAGATATATATATAGATATATATATATATATATATATCGTGAGATATATTATAGATATATATATATATATAGATATATAAATATCTATATATATATATATATATATATATATATATAAAGATCTATATATTATATCGGATATATATATATATCTTATATATATATATATATATATTATATATATATATATAGGATCTTATATATATATATTATTTCTTATATATATAATCTCCTTTCTTATATATATATCATATCTAGATATTATAAATCGTTATATTCTTATATATATATATATATATAGTCTATATATATAGCTCTATATAGATATACTATATATATATATAGGATATCTATATATATATATATATAGATCTTATATATATAATAGATAGCTATATATATATAAAAATATATATATCTATAGATTATATATATATATATATATAAGATATATAGATATATATATATAATATATGATAGTATAGGATATATATAGATATATATTATATATAGAATATAATATATATATATAGAATATATATATATGATATATAAAATATATATATATAGATATATATATTATATCTATATATAGAATATAGATTATATATATCTATCAATATAGAATATATATATCTAGATATTATATATATATCTATAGATATAGCTATATATATATAGATATATATATTATATATATATATATATCTAGGATATTATATATCTATATATAGATATATTATATATATATAGCTATTATATGATCTATCTATATATATATCTCTTATAATTGATCTATTTATAAATAGTATATAATATATATATAATCTCTATATATATATATATATATCGATCTCTATATATATATAAGATATATAATATAATATAATATCTTAGATCTATATATATATATATCTATATATATATTGATATATATAGCTATATATCTATATATTATATCTATATATATAATGTTAGGATGTTATTTTCTATATATATAGATATATATATATATATATAGATCTTATATATATATATATAGATATATATCTAATATTATTATATATATATATATATATATATATATTTATATATATTATATATATATATAGATATATATAGCTATCTATATATATAGATTATATTATAAATATATATAATTATATTTATATATCTATATCTATATATATCTATATAATATATTATATATATATATATATATATATATAGATATAAATATATATATATATATATATATATATATATATAAATATAAAAAAAAAAAAAAAAAAAAATATATATATATATATATAGTATAGATATATAAATATATATCATATATTATATAAATATATATATATAGAATATATATATATATATATATATCTATATAGATATAAAGATATCTAAAATAAATAATATCTATATATATCTATATATTCTATTCTATATATATATATCTATTATAGATATATATATATATATCTTATATATATTATATATCTAGAATATATATTATGTATCTATATATATATATGTATATAGATATATATATATGCTATATATATATATAGCATATAAATCCCCTATATCTATATAGTCTTTATATATATCTATGATCTCTCCATCTATATCTATCTATCTTATATCTAGTAGATATCTATTCTATATATAGTCTCTCTATATATATCATATCTTCTTATATAGTCAGTCTATATATAGATATATCTCATCGCTATCTAATATATTATCTTCTCTTCTATCTCGATATCTATTATATGCTATATAATGTATCTCTATATAAATATCTATATATCTATATATAGATCTTAGGTATAAATATCTATATATATATATATATAGATATATAAATATATATAATATATATATAGATTAGAATATATATTCTCTCGTATATATCTATATATAGAGATATATTATCTATCATAGTATATATATGTATATATCGATATATCATATAATATTATATCTTGTATACTCTATCTCTATATATTATATATTATATATATATCTATCTTTAGCTTCTATATATCTTTAGTATATTATATTATATTATATACTATAGTTTATCGCATATATATTATATCTATATATTATATATATATATATATATATCTTTCTATATTTATATATATATATATATATATATCTATATATATATATCATATATAAAGAAGATCAGAGTGGCAGTGGAAACAGGCTGGTACATAAAAGCATCTTTATTAGTGCCGACGTTTGAAACTTCAAATCTATGCCAGTGTTCCATTTCTGCATGATAAAAGTTTTAACTAAATGCTTTCGCAGATTATTTCAAGATATTACGGAGCAGTTAAAATTAATCCGATTCCAAAGAATCCTCTGAAGACTGGATCTTTATTCAATACTAAATACCGTTTAGGCGACCTTATGACGTCTGGGGTGATATATAAATACGATTGTCCTCGAGGAACTTACGTGGGCTACACCCAAAGACTTCTCCAGGTATGGGCCTACTCTCAACAGAGGAGTTAGCTATCGAACGGGCAATAAATTGAATAATCCCGAATTTTCGATTATAAGAGAGCATGCCAAAAATATGGTAGTGACATTGAATACAATCAATTTAAATCATAACAAGGGCCTCTTCCGAGCTAGCACTATCTATTCTGGAATCGCTAATTATCAAACAGACAGTACCATTGTTGAATGCCCAAAACTCCCCCACCCCTCTCTACCTTTCGTAGCCGTCTTCTTTGCTTTTCACCTGCCCTTATTCCATTCGCCCTTCTTCTCCTTTCTATATAGGTTGGTACCTTCTGCAATAATGAATCTATCTTGATGTAAATTTGGTTTTAAAGAGATTTTTGTATGTTTGTTTTTGTAATTAACAAGATTTATTCTTTTATTTACAGCCTTGAAAATGAGACTTGTGTCTTGAAACGTCGGCACTAATAAAGATGTTTTTATGTACTAGCCAGTTTCCACTGCCCTCTCATCATATATCGACTGATTAGCTGTCCATATATATGTATGTGTGTGTATATATATTATATATATATTATATATATATATATATATATATAATATATATATATATATATATTATATATTATATATACATATATATATAGGTATATAATGTGTGTAAAATATAGTATGTGCATGTGTATAGAAATATAGTCCTATCACTAAAACCACGTGATACTTTCTACGTCAAGCAATATGTCAGGGCTCGGTCAAGCCGACTGCCTATCGCAGTATGTAAACCTAAGCCATCGTCAGAATGTTGGCTGGGGCATATGCACTTACCAATTATAATTATACTTGAAAGGAAGTTACTCCTAAGTTCTCAAGTAATAATGAATTCATTACTAACTGTAATTTGCGGCTTGATATTTGTTTGTGTATGTATGTATGTATGTATGTATATTTTCGTGTAAACTAATCTTAGTATTCCGCCATCATTATTAGGATAAAGCGTGCCTTTAAAACACCTGCCATGTCGCTATAAATGCAAACCAGGAAACAAAAGACACCAAATAAACATCATCTTTCAATGAGTGAGCTCAATATAGAGCAGCTATAAAAGCGACACGAACTATCAATAGGCGGTGTCAAATACTATAAATAGGCAATTCTTGTTTTCATGTTTTGCATGACAGTTGCTTAGTTATGTTACTCAATAATTGCCTTTACAGAGAGAATTGAATAATTATCATGGAGATTTAAGTAACTGTATAAGTATCGACAGAAATGTATCAAGAATACCTGAATGAGATGAGAATGTGAATGAGTTACTGCTTGAGGAAAAATATATATTCAGTTTTTTTATGGTGTAAACATTTGCAAATTGTATTTTACACTAAAAATAAATGTATGAGGAATGTACTTTCATTCAGAAACACAAAACTCTCTCTCTCTCTGTCTCTGTCTCTCTCTCTCACCTACCTAGCAGAAAGATACGAACTTCACCCACGACCGATTACTGTATCCATGACGTCATACCCTTTGTAGATTAATGACGTCACTCATCAATATCCCAGCTTATCATGGCTTCACAATGACGTCATTTCAGGAGTACTGAGAGAGAGAGAAGGCTTTAAAGGAGATGGAGTTCCAACCCCTACGAGAGTAACTTTACGCTCCTTGGCCGAGATAACCTATTAATTTCATTACCGAGGTTAATTAATTCTAAGAGGAATTTGAAATGGCTTATCTAGGTTTGTGAGTCGGATATTATGGAAATATATTAACTAGTTTAATGTTGATGTTACCCTTTGATGTTAATGCTACCCTCTGATAGAAAATATCTGTTTTCCTCTTTGAACTCTTACAGCAACTGCGTACGTTTTTATTCAAATATTTATGTATTAAATATAATAATATTTGTATAACCTTGAGCATATATCCGATATCTCATGTAACTATGTAATTGTAATAACCACAATGATCTCTTAACTTTTTGAATTCTCAATTTTTTGCATCACTTCCTACGACAAAGACCGAGATCCAGTGACAAGAATATGAAGATATTCTGACGTTAGTAGCAGGATTCGAACCAGCATCTGGAGCAATAGAACAATATCATGCTATCGACCTGACCACTATAGTATACACTGATATGTTTTTGAATTTTTGTCACTTACACATGCGTGGCTTTCTTTTCACAAATATTAAGCTACAAATGTCGTCAATATCCATTTCACCACAACTTACATCCGTGGGGAATTATAACTGGTAAGCGCTTCGTCCCCGGCAGGATTCAAACAGATTTTATATATATATATATATATATATATATATATATATATTATATATATATATATATATATAATATATATATATATATATATATAATATATATATATGCATGCGTGTTAGTGGGTGTATGAAACAACAGTCTACAAACTGCACGTATCAGACAGGCAAACCTGGGACCATGGTTTTGCTATTGTTGAGTTGGCCTATCTTCTTCATCAAAATTGCACCGAGCGATCGTGAAAGTGAAGTGTATTCGAACGAGATAATGCTCTTCTCACATAATTCAGGAGCACTGAAACCTTGGCTGGAAAGGCAACAATTCTTTCCGTGATATCTGTACTTCGACACAGTTTTCTTCTTTTATTAGAAAACTAACGTAAAATTCGCACGTAAAGCGAAAGATGAGGACACTTCACGTCCATTTTGAAAGATGACTCAACAAGAGAAGACCTCCTGATAAATGCTAATGCTCTCTAACACCCTCGTTCTCTCAAGAGCATTGTTCAATTTGCAGTTACTCAGAATGATATATCATTATGTTTTTCCGTCGACTGTCTTTCAGAATCTCGCCGATCTTCATGTCATTTCATTTATTTTCGATAGGTTGGTGGGGACAGTGCAGATAATCACATGACAATATATAGGCAACTTTCACCGAAGTTTTGACGACTTAATGGAGTCAGTTTTTCTGTTTATTATCTATTTTTATTTATTTTTTATGGAATGCTTACCCATCCCACAACGTATTTAAAAAAATAAACAAATAGTTTTTAACAATGATGGTGGGAAACTTGTTTTGTCTTCCAGTTATGGCCGTTAATATATTCGGAATGAACCCTACGTTCTGTAAAAAATGAACAGAAGAGAGAGAGAGAGAGAGAGAGAGAGAGAGAGAGAGAGAGAGAGAGAGAGAGAGAGAGAGCATTCCTGATAAAAATGTACTTAGTTGTCTATGATATTAAAAAAATAAGCTCTCCCGTCCAAAAACTAATACCTTAAAGAAACATTAATTAATCCGCACTTCGAATAGCCTAGTGCCTGGGAATGGAATTTATAGTAAGAAAATAGTGCCTAGCTCCAAGAAGGAGGGGAGTTATTAGTTGGGTTTTCTCTTACTAACTACAAATAGTTTTTTTTATTATTATTATAAACATTTATCAACGATAATTTATTTCTTCGCCTTGCGAAAACTGAATCTTATTCGTTAAAAAATCACATATAACAGGTAAATAAACAAATATACACATGTGATTAGTTTCGCTAAGGTAGGCCTCATTTCTATGATTAGTTCGATGAAAAAAAAAACATTCGATTTCCATGACAAGTCTCTGATCGTTTCAGTATGTGCATATGATAAACTAATAAACCTGATGAAAGGACCTCATCAAAATTGCACTTCTGAAAAATCAACGCTATTTTGTGCATGTATATATGCATGAATACATATGTAGATATACATATGTAAATATACATATATCTACTTATCTGTTGTCACACCAGTTTTTATCTCATATGTGCATATATACACGTACATGTATACATGTGTATAATTACATACATTCATAAAATTACAGACACACTCTATACATATATAAATTAAGGCATACGCCCTCTTCATGTTACCGGAGTGCGGGGGAGGGGCAGAGTAGGAAGGGGGAATTCTTCCAGATGCCAAGAACCATTTAATGAGGGTACGCGCATCCTAAAGCGTCTTTGTGCCAATTGAAAAGTCCAATAATGACCTCATCTTTATTATTCCTTTCCTTATTACTTAAGGGTTTCTGCTCGTAGAATGTTGTTCTTGTGAACTGATTTCACTTTTGTAAAATATATCTTTTTTATTATTATTATAAAATATTTGGTAAATTCTACTTTAATGGACGCCGAATGGAATCGAATGGACGCCGTGTTTAGTCTATACTAGTCACCATGGGATGAACGCTGAAACATGAACAAAAGACGGTCAATATCTCGGTAACACAAAATTTATGGTAACATTTGGAATGATCTTCGTATTAGCCTAATCGTGTTCTGCGCATAAACTAATTATCGAGTACCTTTCAATAATTCACTGAAATTTGAAAAAGTTATCTAAATATCATATGAACACAAACACAATACATAAATATTAAAAACACAAGTAAAAGGGTGTAAGTATTACGGTCGTCGACTGGAGGAACCAAGCCGCGGTAGCAGTTTTCAGTTTTACTCATACAGAGGCTATCCGTGTATGTTAACTAAGTAACCGTACTCTAACCCTCAGTCTTCCCTTCACACAATGTGACAGCCCTATGAACACATCGACCCTGCCTGCTCCCCTATTAACACCAGTTACACGACCCACCGTTCAGGTTTCTCGATGTTTTCGCTTTCTTAATAGGTGTCTGTGTTGATTTCACCGCATGCGTGAACCGAAAGGCTATACTACCCCCATCTGAATCGGTAACTACCAATTTACATACAAATTAGCCTTCACGTTTTAGTACCAGTTCCGTGAGGACGAACATAAAATGCATAAACAAAATTAAGAAAATTCATAAACAAACAAAATGCATAAAAAAACACACAAAGGACGGCAAATATCACAAAGTACACAAACAAACAAAAATACGGAAAATATAAACATAAGCAAGATATAAACACAAACAAAACACACAAAAAGTCGTAAATATTCCCTTCGGCGATATCAGGAATGGTAGCTGTCTATTTTGTGATGGTAGGCCTATGTAGGCAGAAAACCGAAAGCAAGTAGGCTAGGCCCAATGAGGAAACAAAATGATCATCACACTTACCAACATATGCATCATCACCATCATAAATGCTTCGGTCATCACGCTGTGGTTATTACTATCACCCGTGGCCATAGCATGAGGTCAATTTCATCATCACTACCACCTGCCTCTTCATGCACGCCAACATGGTACTGGGATTAGCTATGTGGCCACAGACTAGGCGCCGTGAATAGACACTGCTTGCATTTCTTCTTTCCCTAGTCAATCCTTGTAACATCACAAATGTAGGTACTTAAAATGAGGAAGAAACAAGAAATACTAGTAATCCTTAGGAGCTTGTTATGGGTAGTACTCAAAACCAAGGTATCTGTGGCAGTCCACAACCCAGACACATAGAAAGCTCAACCAATTAGAACAAGGTCTGTTCCCCCACTCCGTTTACGCTGGCCACCATATTCCATATACGTCTGTCCTTGTCTCTTTTCGCGTGAGCATTTAATTCTAGGGATCTACAACAAAATTAAAACAGAAGCTTGGATCATTTTGCACACATTTGTAGAAAAATCGATAAGATTCGTATGAGATGAAGGAAGATTGATAAGTTTCGCTTGTGTTTGATCCAAGTTGGGAAGGCTAAATAAAGTATCTACACTCTTTTAAGATTTACGCTTGTTTCAAATTCTTGGACATTTGTGGCAGTTCAACTTTTGATTTCCTATTGTTGCTGTAATTTCATTACAACCGCATGCGTCACTATAACGCCTGCTCTTCTTTATACTGTATGCAGCAGCAGCAGCAGATCCACATACAATTTGTTAGGATACTTAGGCCCACACAGATTCTTGCAGTGATAGCTATTTGTTATTGCAGTAACTATTATGATTGTTTCTCCACTCGCACTAATCAATTATAAAATACATTGGTTCATTTCACAAGATCCACTTTCTGACACCTACACGAGACTATGGTAGGTATATGCAGAGGATCACCTTCGGTACCAGACTAAACCGTCACAAAGTGTGAAGTAAACTGACTGTCTGACGGGAGAACCGAGACGACCGAGAATCGTCAGTATATTACTTCGGAAAAGTTACTAGATACCTCCATAACGGTAATTACCACACTTGCAAGACACTTTAAAGGCGCTTAAATAAATACACACATACATACATAATATATATGCATGTTTGTATGCGTGTGTCAGATAATCAAGTATGATTCGGGACCTTATTTAAATGTTCGATTATTGTCGTCAGCATAAAGCTGTTTAATCGCTCTACAAACTTCAAAGAAATCCCGAGAAAATTATTGGTGACAGAATGTTTCAAATGACCTAAATGCTTTGAGAGACAACAGGTATTAGAAAACTCGCAAAGCACGGGAATAGCCAAAAATATTCTTCCAATAAGCCTATGACTAAGACTAGGCGACGGGGTTTGAATAATTCAAAAAGATCCGACGCTAGGCCTAAATCTCGCCCTTTCGAGATGCGAAGAATATGTGGGAAGCGTTTTCTCGTTGTACATTTTTGTAGGCATATTATGTTCCTCTGAGCCATTGATGCTGGACAGGCAATCCGCCCAAATCCCTTTTGATGGCTGAGTTGAGTAAGTCTACTCGTTATCCGTGCATCCGTTAAAGAAACAAATCTGGGTTTGGCTCTTGTAGCCTTGAAAATTATTAATTCATTTACATATAACGGGAAATTTCATTGCCTTTTATTTTTCATTATTATTGCATCTGTTGTGTTAGCCTTCAGGCAATAGTTTCCAATAACCCATTTACTTAATTAACTAATAATATACTATCTCCGTTCGATGTTCAAATTTGACTCACTGAACGGAACTAAAACTTTTTTCACGCTGGAGTTGAGTCATAAAGTGGTTCCTCTACAATCGAAGGAAAGTAAAACAAATCTGAAATTGATAAGCTTTTATTTCCATATAAAAATACAACTCTAAATGAAACCTTTCACGTTTCTCACAAAAATGAGAAATATGACTTCACAGAAGGCAAGATCACTGTCACTATGCCATTACTCCGAGACCCATTTTGATTTGAAAATCTTTATCAGTATCTCATGAGATCTGCATTTAGTGGAAAAATATCGAAAGTCCTTTATACAATCGCGTGCTAGTTTTTACGACAGTGAAAATATAATGTTTTATCAGTAATGGAGATTGTTATCAGTATTTGCAACACAAAAAGATAGCTTCATTTCAATGGCTAATTTAAGTCAATATTCTATTATTTTTACATTATGGTTATTCATGGTTAACACTGAAATGAGATGGAATGGAATATGAAATTTAGACCAAGTGCTGCGACCTTAGAGGGAATTTAGCGCTGAAACGGAATTTTAGAGTACGCGGTTGCACCATGAAGCAATTGTCAGGAGACGGTGGAACATGAGATAGAAGAAAGAGAATATGAATGGAGGTACAGTAAAATGAATGAAAGGGGTTGCAGTTAGGGGTCGAAGGAATGCTGCGAAGAACCTTCAGTTGCACTGGAGGTAATACCCTGTAGGAATACCGTACCCCGTTAAGGGAGTTGTCACTGGAATGAAGCATACACAATAAATGACACCTGAAAGCGAAACGCGAAGCGTGAATATCAATATCAGTTAACTCAATCATAGAGAAGATTTAATGCCATCCCAGTTTAATGATAAATGTATTAACCGCTTTGTAAACTCTCACGCGTCATATCGAAAATAGTCGCCATGAACATAATTGAATTTTAGATACATATCATTAGCATTATCATACTTAATGAGATCTAGTCTAGGGAGTTTGAGATGAACTGAATATTAGGTCATTAGTTTTGGCTAAAATTGTTCAAATACAGTCTGGCGAATCAGTGACATAAAAAACATTTCCGCTTTCCGGGGTGCCTCCGGGGAGGGAATACCTTAAAATACTTAATACCATGATACTGCATTTTCATTTGGAATTATACAGCTGATTTGTCAGTGAATATAAGTATGATTCATCTGGTTAATATTTCAAAGACCCGAGGAGTGATGTTTCCATCATGAGTTATTACTTTGACGAAAAATGTACTGAAAAATGTACTGGCAGTGAACGACATCAGCTAAACCTTTTGATTGTTTATGTTGAGTCACCCTTATAACACCCTTATACGAAACGTCGTATCACAGACTTGTTTTTGCTTCTCCCGTTGTATAACGTGGCTATTTGTTTTCATTCGAAACTTGTCCAGGACGGACAATTGATAGCGATTTTATTTTATTTTTTTCTAAACCGTGAGACTGACCGTAAGTAAATATTAGTAAAGCTCAAAGCTACGTTTTCCACCTCTCCTTTTGATAGAGTCTTATCCAGTATGAATCAAGAGCGTCTTTCTGCATTTCCCTCTGACTCCTGTCACGGCCTTCTAATGAAGACCGTATTCTTTGGATAGTTGAATTTCGAGCCAGTGGCCCTTGTAGGCTTGTTCCACATGAATAGGGTTCATTTTCTGAATGATAATGATAATAGTAACAAGATCAAACTCCAATTCTTCTTTTTCAGCAAAACCTCTTCATAGAATTCATGTGCCTTACGAAGCATCAGTGTTTCTACGCCTGACTCTAAGATTCCTATTCAGACGGGCGGTATCTTTTGGCTGAAGTGATGCTGATCCTCCAGGACGTCGTCCTTGGCGATGATATACATGTCGTCCTCCAGTGAGTCGTCCCCATCGTCCAAACCATATCTGCAAAAAAAAAAGAAAAAAAAAGATTTCAGTAATGAAAATCCGTTGTATTATGGAGCTGTAAAAAGAAGGGCAATTCTTTATGTCGTCGTTTCAGTCTTAGCCTCTTTTTTTTTCTTTTTTTTTTGTGGGAGTGGGGTGTCGGGGGGGTTGGTTGGTAGTTGGTTTGGAGGGTTAGGGGTGGTAAGGAAAGTGAGTAGTGAGGTTCTAACTGTATCATGTTGCAATACGTAAATATCTAATACAACGTATATAAATCATGGTTTTGGATTGCATTATCCCACTCCAACCTAGGCATTCGTTTTTAGATACCCATCTCTCTCTCTCTCTCTCTCACTCTCTCTCTCTCTCTCTCTCTTTCTCTCTCTCTCTCTCTCTCTCTCTCTCCTCTCTCTCTTTCTCTCTCTCTCTCTCCTTTTAAAGGAATTAACGTTAATCCCCGTAAGCATACAATAAAGAAAACAGCGTCAACCGATTCTTCGAATGTCCAATGTTTCAGCGAACCAAAGTATGTTTATGCCCTTACAACGGCTTTTCTAATTGATGACGTCATAATTTTAGACCTTGCGCTTATTGCACATTACGTTCGTGGAATGGTTGGCCTCTGACATCCAAGAGCTGTTTCAGAGGCATATTCCTTTTTGCAGATTCAGCATGCAACGCTTCCTCATGTTGTTCTGGATGAAATGAGGGTGAAACGGGTGAAAAGTTTCGAAGTCAAATCCAATTTTTTTTTTTTTTTTCATTTTTTACGTCCAATTTTTTCGGTTCAGATGTTTTTCCTTTTTTATGTCTTTATTTTGATATGAGGATAGTTCATTTTTTCCTTTTGTCGTCCACGAACTAAACATATATTACAACATATTCAACTCCACAAAAAGAGGAACTCTGTTCTTTCTGTGAAATTCCATTTCTGAAAATCATGAGAGCAGCGCGAGTAAGCATATGAAAAAACAATAATATATCCTTGTCGTTTCTTTCTCAGTTTGCAGTCACATTTCGGTCCATGGACACACAGATGTCTTTGTATGGATTTGTGAGCATACTGATTTGGAAAATACATGACATAAAAAACTGTCAATCTATCTAACACAGTGTTTACTCAAATGTCATTCTGGTAAAACTCTGGAACGATCATTCATATTTTTTAACGAAGAAAAACATACAACAGTGGGCTAATAATCATATTCTGTTTAAAGTTATATTCATGATGTAATATTTGATTCCTCACGATTATTGACACCATAGCAATTGATTCACGTTCCCATTTTGGGAAGAACATAACCTTTCCCAAGAGTCTGTGGGTTAAGGACCTTTCAAGACTTTCGATGCAAGTGAAGATCATCAAACGAAAGAAGAGAGTAACCATGAGGTTACTAGTTAATTGCTTTTTTAGCGACGACGAATGAAAATTTTGCATTTTGAAGCACAGAAGAATTGTCCAAACGCTGATTTTGAATACTTCTTCAAACCAAAAACTGGAAGAGTCTATTTATTAATTTTTGTATTATAGCAAACCTCAAAACCCAAGGGTTCTACGTACAAAATGTTACTACAGCAAGGCTCAGTCAAATGGAAATGGATAAGATAATATAACTGTAGTGGACGTGAAGAAACTTACCTCCAAACAATGCCGATGCTCAAGAGGACCATAAAAATCCCCGTAGCTACCAAGATGCACGCCAGTGGCATCGGCGGGGTATGAATGGGACGCATGCCACTCATGGGCCGGTTGAGGATGACGTGGTAGAACACGGAGCCCATGGTGACCAAGAGAACGCCCACGAAGAAGCTGAACAGGACGCAGTAGGCTCTGGAGGTCGGGGCGTTCTGGGAGCTGAAGAGACCTTTGTATTTTGTCGAGGTTTGGCACGCGTCCTTGCTCGATACTTTGGGAGAGGGCTGGGGGCTCCGTGAGGACATTTCTGAGGCTGGAGTGTCCACTTCTGTTGGTGCATTGGAATTATGGAACGAATCAGTCCAAAGGTTATGGAAGAATAGCTCTGTTCTCTCTCTCTCTCTCTCTCTCTCTCTCTCTCTCTCTCTCTCTCTCTCTCTCTCTCTCTCTCTTCAAGAATAATAATCCTAGGTGTATTAGAATTATGGAACGAATAAATCGAAAAGCTACGGAAGAATAGCCTCTCTCTCTCTCTCTCTGTGTGTGTGTGTGTGTGTGTGTGTGTGTGTGTGTGTCCGAAAAAATATATTTTCAATCGAACTTTGTATTATTTTCTTCGTGAGAAAATTGTGTTTCTTTTCTAAACGGGCTATTTAATTGTTTCCCCTACCAACTGTCACGTGTATTTTCCATGCTATAGGCTCATTTTTCATTAGAAGGCAAGAGAGGGTTACGTATCATCCTTGGAAAGTATTTCCGTCCTCGCTTACAAGGATATTTCTCAGTACATGTAAACATTTCAGTCAAGGCGAGGTATTTCCAAATGTTGTACAGATGCTATTCCTTTTTACGGTAATGACCAAAACTATCTGTCTCTGAGGAATAAAAGTAAGAGACGTTGAAGAATAAATGCTAACATGCACTTTTTCGACCTTCCACAAAACCAAGAACTTGACCACTTAAAATCGCACCGAAGGAATAGAGTTTTCTGTACAGCTTACAATGCTGCATGAAATATTCAGCCACGCTCCATGAAACTCTCAGCCGCGTCCTATGAAAGTTTCCGCCAGGACAGGTGATGGCCTGTATACAGACACACGAACAGGGCTAAACTTAACCTTAAATGAGAAAAAACCTCCTGAGAATTGAGCGCTGTAATTCGGTATGTTTGATGGCTGTAGGGTGGATGATCAACATAGCAATTTGCAGCCTCTAACGTCAGTCATTTTCAAGATCTGAGGACGGACGGACAAGCAAATAGCTATCCAAAAAAATAAATAAAAAACGTGTACCTCCCATCAACTGCCCTAGAATTTCCATTCACTCATCTAGGCCTAAAGCTAGGCCTATGACGAAATGAGCAGCCATCACGACGTCCTGGTTAAGCCGAGGCTTTCCATAGCCCAATTCACCCAAGAGAGTCGGCCTTTTAATGAAAACAGGGAGAAAGCGAAGGAGGGAAGACTTTCTCTGGCTTCTTCAAGTGTTTCAGCGAGAGGCCATTCCATTGGGAATGGATTTTTCTTGAAGAACTAAATGACGTGCAATTTATTATTAATGACTTGCATATTGTAATTGCAGTTATCATTAATCATAGTAAATGATAAAACTTTAGCTATATGGAATGGAATGGAGTTTGGCCAAAGGCCATTCAGCGCTGACAGGGAAACTAAGAATAGAAAGGTTTGAAAAGTGTAACAGGAGGACAACGTCGCAGGTCCTCTACGAAACAATTGTTAGGGAAGAGAATCTGACGGGGCGCAGTAAAAGGAATGGAAGGGGTTGCAGCTACGGGTGGAAGGGACGCTGCCTACAGTGCACCTAGTGAGGTGCACTGGCGGCACTACCCACAGACAACTAACGTTGATATTAACTTTTGATAACTGATTTGACCGCGCAACGAAACCCTCTATTCACTTGATGCCTGCGACGAGTTAACTCGAATTTCTTATTTTTCACATTAGTAACTTGACGGGCAAAATATCCTCTTGGATTATTTAATAGGACATTAAAGTCAGGAAAACAGCGGTGATGTCGGTTGCTTCCTGGTGCCTTTGTGTTATTCAGGGCTGTCTCCGAGTTGAAATTTATGAACTTTCTGTATTTAAAAACTTCTCGTTCAAGTAAGAATTTTAAGGTATGTATTTTTCTAATGCCATTGTAGTTTTTAGTTTAATCAACTGAAATGAAGAGAGAGAGAGAGAGAGAGAGAAGTGCAGTGTTAATCCGTTCTTTTATAACTCAATGAATATAAGTAACTTATGAAACACTTAAGGACAGACAGGCATCTTGAATTGTCGCTTTATGATTCAACACACCAGTTGATTTAAGGTTAATTCATTTTCTTCTTTTTATGAATACGGAACCTCTCTCTCTCTCTCTCTCTCTCTCTCTCTCTCTCTCTCTCTCTCTCTCTCTGCTAGTGCTTCAGATGTTCAATGCATAATTTGAATGAACAATAAAAAGAAATATTTGATATATGACTAAACTATATAATATTCTTTTTTCACGTAAAAAAAGCAGATCAAATCTTAAAATAACGCTAAACAACAGTCTTATTATACCTTGCCTGTTCCAAGTCTCTCCCGGTCATAAGAACGAAGAAAGCGTTCCTGGGTATTATCAATGTTGCAGTTCTCGTAGTAAGTTCTCCTCCCAGAAAGTACTATAACGTCGATAGAACTTCACTTTCACTGCAGATCTACCCACATCCGTCGACTCCCGAGGGGCGAGATACAGGTCGCACATGGAAATCTCTCCTGGCGCGACAGCAGCGCGGCCGAACACGACAAAGGTAAGTTTCCGACTAAATTGTTGCTTTAGTTTAGCCTTTAGGTCGAGTTCAGCCGAGCTTTAGAGAACACAGTACCGAGCAACAGGTGCCAGATGCGTGTTTTTATTTCCTATTTATTAATTAACAGCGGACTCTTCGGCAAGAACCCGTGCTTGCTGAATTATTAAGATTCTTCAAATAGATTAGATTTGCATGTTCTATTTACAACGTTCTTCGGCAAGAATCATGAAAATGCTTTAATAATTGTTGGCAAACACATGGGCTACCGCCCACACACTTGTGTAACAATGCTCTAACTGACATCACTCGATTCATTATAGTAGCCACCAATTACGGGTCTTTACTCATAATTTACTCTTTGAATTCTGCAAGTACGAACCTATTATCAAATCGTATCCAGACAAATACTGCGAGTATATCTCCATCTAAAAAAGGTTTTTAGACTAAGTTCTCGAATCCAAACGAAGTGTTATTAGGGAAAACTTCTCTGTTGGAGTTCTGCGGTGTCATTTGCAGTATCAGAATTATACACGTTGTTCGTTCCGTTCTCAACTGACATCCGAAACCCTCGAGACTTCGACGGGAGGAATGTTTTTAAAGTTAGTGAATGGAATCTTTGACAGACGTCATCTCCAAAATCTTTGAAGCATTCGAATGGATGTTGGAAATGATTTATCGGCAGTCAAGATTTGCTGTCAAATGCAAAGAGAAAACTAGGATACATTATTTGGGATCTCTTAGATACTGAGAAACTATCAAGGGAACTGCCTCAAGGAGTCGTGGATTGTTTGAACATTATTAAGCAAAGGATGATCAGGAAAGGAATCTGTGTGTTCTAAGCCTACATAAATATAACGCTATTATATACATACTACAGACATACATACATAAATACATACACACACACACACACACACACACACATATATATATATATATATATATGTGTGTGTGTGTGTGTGTGTGTGTGTGTGTGTGCACGCGCGCGCTTGTTTGTTGTTTTATACATATGTATATATATATATATATATATATAAAATAAAAAAAAATAAAAAAATACCTATATTTATATATGCATACTATTATATAAAGAATACATCCTGATAAAATCACTGATGTTTCATCTTAATTTTGTTCGTTGTGATTGATAGAAGCAGTTTTATATTAGTGTCAGAAAGACTTCCCTCTCTCCCCCTGTCCCGTTTTTCTGTCTGTCACGTAAGTCAATAACATTACAGCTCTGCCAGAATTTCAGTCTGTGAGGATGTAGTTTGCCAGAGACCCCAAAGTCCTAACTTGCTGTGGTGGGGAGAATATTTAATATCACGAGGCAAAGCTACCTGTCATGAACACATTTTGCGAGTCAAAGTATTTCTAAATCTTCGTTGACTCTCGTATTAAGTTATCCTTGCATGCAATGCGCGTTGCGATATGCCTTGTCATCGTTTCTTCGGAGTGGTGCATTACGAAATGATGCTTTGCGAGAGTTGGTCAATATAACCTTTTCGTGATAAATGACTGAGAAATATTTTCAGAACTTGAAAAGGCTTCACTTTCGAGAAACGAGCTAAATTAGGCGGTTGTGAACTCAAAACGCATTTTGATTTAAAAGCATAATTAACACAATTATGTAAAATGTTTTAATATTATCTGTCTCAAATCGATAATGATACAAAAATCAGATTTGTTCCTCGTTAGACGAGTGGTTTTCGCACTCGGCTACCAATCCTGTGGTCCGAAGTTCGATTCTCGACTCGGCTAACGCGGAATCGGAGGAATTTATTTCTGGTGATAGAAATTCATTTCCCGGTTTAATGTGGTTCGGATCCCACAATAAGCTGTAGATCCCGTTGCTAGGTGACCAATTGGTCCTAGCCACGTAAAACTATCTAATCTTTCGGGCCACCCCTAGGAGAGCTGTTAATCAGCTCAGTGGTCTGGTGAAACTAAGATATGCTAATTTTACAAAAATCACATACCTTTTCATTCAAAATGAGCACCAAATTGAATCCTGGCTTCATGTTGTATATATATATTTAAATATATATATATATATATATATATATATATATATATATATATATAAAACCATACCTCTAGGTATTTAATCAAAGATGCTATGAAGTACGAATGAAAACCGAATCGGATATTTAAAAAAACAAAATAAATTTGTCGTTTCTACATCCATCCTCATAGATGGCAATCTTAGGGTATTTCTGGCTGTTCATCAAAACTGTCAGCGGCTTCCAAATACAATATACTGAGACGAAGGGAAAAAAATACCTCTCACACAGTTTAATTAATTTGAATGTACAGATCTAAAAGGGTTGTGTAATATGCACCAAGTGCAATAGTCACAATTCGTATTTGAGAAGAAAGTACCTTTTAACGGACAGAATAAGTTTATGTATGTTTCAGTAATAAAAAATTCTCCGTAATAAAACAACTCTTATTATTATTATTATTATTATTATTTATTATTATTATTATTATTATTATTATTATTATTATTATTATTATTATTATTATTCAGAAGATCAACCCTATTCATATGGAATAAGCCAACTATAGGCCATCATAGGGGCCAATGCCTTGAAGATCAGGCTTCCAAAGAATATTAAGGTGCACATTAGGAAGAAGTGAGAGAAGGTACAGACCTTACCTTACCTTACAGACTATACAGCTCGTTCGGGTTGCCCCAGGTCCCTCAGTGTGAGGCACCTCTTATGTCTACCAGAGAATTCCTGATGCATCTTCCGGTATATTTTGCATCTTCCAATCTTGGATGGCATGGGATGCAGCTTAGATATTTGTCGAAATTACTCTTAAACACATCTACGCTCACTCCTGATAAGTTCCTCAGATGAGCTGGCAGCGCATTGAATAGACGCTGCATTATCGATGCTGGTGAGTAGTGGATTAACGTCTTGTGTGCTTTCGTTAGTTTTCCTGGTATAGTTTTGGGCACTTTTAATCTACCTCTGCTTGCTGTTTCTGATGTTTAACTCCATGATGATTTCGGTAATTCCTTCTATCTGTTTCCAGATATTACCTTTCTAGACTATATACGCAATTTTAAAAATTGTAGCCTTTCCCAGTAGTCAAGATCCTAACTTCTTCTATTTTAGCTGTAAAGGACCTTTGTACACTCTCTATTTGTGCAATATCCTTTTGGTTGTGTGGGTACCATATCAAATTGCAATATTCAAGTGGACTACGTTTTATAAAGCAAAATCACGTGTTCGGCTTTTCTTGTTTGAAGTGCCATAACAACATTCCCATTTTTGCTTTGCATTTTGCCAATAGTATTGCTATTTGATCATTGCATGACATGTTCCTATTCAACATCACACCAAGGTCTTTAACTGCTTCCTTATTTGTGGTTGTTCTCGTTATTAGGTCCCCTACATGCATATAGCATTCCTTTATCTCCCTAATTTATTAATTCAAATTTATCAGAGTTAAATACCATCCTATTTACCTCTGCCCATTCATATATTTTGTTTAGGTCTCTTTGTACCGAGTTCCTATCGCCATCACAAGTAATTTCTCTACTTATTCTTGTGTCCTCGGTGAAACTACTCACTACTGAGTCCTTAACATTACTGTCTATGTCTGCAATCATAACAACAATGCAGCTAACACTGTACCTTGTGGCACACCAGATATTACCTTAGCTTCATCCGATTTCTCATCGTTTGCAATTACTATCTGTTTTCTTTTTTATAGAAATTCTTTTATCCGTCTTCCTACTTTGTCCACAATATTATGTTTTCTTCGCTAATATATTATGGTCTACCTTGTCAAAAGCTTTTGCAAAGTCTAAGTAAACCACATCTGTGTCTTTTTCGTTTATTATATTTCTATATATGTTTTCATGGTGGACTTACAGTTGGATTTGTGTTCTTTTTCCGGGTACAAAACCATGTTGTCTTATATTAAACAAATTATTTTTCATTAAATGTTTCATTATATTTTTCTTCATTACCCTTTCATACACTCATAATATGTAATGTTAGACTCACAGGCCTATAATTACTTGCCTCTAGTCTTGATCCACTTTTGAAAGTAGGGGTAATATATGCTCATTTATGTTCATCATAAATCTTGCCTGTATCTACACTTTGTCTTAATAATATTGCAAGTGGCTTTGCGATAGAGTGAACTACTTTCTTTAACAAAATGGCAAGGATGCCATCTGTTCCAGCTGCTGATCCATTTTTAATTTCATTAATAGCCTGCGCAATATTGGCTTCATTAATATCTATGTCCGATAAATATTCATTATTTTCATCTCTTATTTCTGTATCATTATCTTCACTATCGATTCTAGGGCTAAATTCTCTCTTATATCTTTCTGCTAATATGTTGCATATTTCATTCGTTAGTCTCCCTTCATTTCTTAGAGGGCCTATTTCTACTCTTCTTTTATTCACCTCTTTTGCATATGAGTACAATAGTTTGGGGTTTTGCTTGATATTTTCTAGGGTCTTTTTTTCATTTTCTTTGATTTTATAATTTGTTCTGCATTTTTTACCTTACTTTTTTAGTTCCATCACTTTCCATGCATTCTTTTCTTTTTCAGGACCTTTTTTCCACTTTCATATTTTCTGGAACAAGATCCTTCTGTCTCTTGGCATGCATGACTGATGTTTATTTTTCCATTTACCCACTATTTTCTCTAGTATTTTATATAATATACCCATATTTACCTGTATATTATCACTTACGAACATGTTTTCCCAGCCTTTGTTTAATTTCTCATTTATTTCTGACCATTTTATATTCTTACTATAGAAATTGTATTTTTCATATACTTCCCACTTTTTCATCTCTGGCTTATCCCTGTTTTCACTTGCTTTGGAACGGACTGTTAATACTATGACATTATGGGGGACAGAGAAAGAAAATTATTGATGTGATGGATCTAATGTAAATAACTGATTTGGAGGGCAATTCGTTTGCGATAAGGGAAAAAATCAAATTGTGAATAAACAATACTACATAAACTGTTGTCATTATAGATAATAATAATACATTTAATGTATTGTCATATCTATTATCATCGCTGATAAAAACAATGATGAAAATAACTTGCATTGGTTAAACATTTGAATAGGGTCAAACTTAAAAGCGATTCCCGAACGGAAAATGTTGGGAACGTTTATATAAACGTCCATGAAATAACATGGAACATTCTTGCATATATCTGAATGATTAATTTGAAGCAGAGGCCATGTGATGCAAAGTCCGTCCTGGTGAATAAAAAAAACTATTTCCATTTCTCAGTAACAAAGGACATGCAAATAGATATATGAAATATGAGTTTTTCCCTTCAAAGGCAAGTAAATCATTTGGAAGCGGGAGGAAGGCTGTGACAGATCATTTAAATGACAAAAGGTTCCGTTATTTTCAAAGCCCTTTTCAATCGTTTCTCCGACAGATTGTTTATAACAGGCGTAGACGTTTTAGAAATCATTAACAAATATTCTAAATAGTTTTATTCCTCTTCTCTAAAATGCTACTTTTCGCCTAACAGTCTGTAATATAAATCGTGAGGTACCCTGCCATAATTTCCTAAGTGAATGAACCTCTTCAACTGCCGTATACGTATGAGGAAATTGTAAATCTCGTATAAGGGTACCTCAGTTCACATGGAGAAATGTCAAGGGCTCAAACGAAATACTAATGAGCTGACATGTAGATAAATATTTGTTAAATCTGTCTAACCCTTTTTCAAGTAGAAGGTAAACATTTCATTAAAAATGTAAGTTTTATATTCATAACAGAGTTCTTTGTATCTAAAAAGAATCATTCAAGAACTCCCCGGCTTGACTCAAAGGTTGAACTGTATATCATTACGTCAGTAATTAGGAATTTAAACAAATAAAGAATTTGTGTTTATATTTTAGATCTGATTTTTGGTTTGGCATTTACTGTTTTGAAATTTAATCTGGACTGAATTGATAGAATGTATCATTCTTTTTGACTATCGCGTGAAAGGTTTTATTAATGGAAAGGAAAGATAATTATGTATACAATGGAAGTTTCTGGGCGGAACCTTATTTTCAAAGGCACATTTCATCTAAAACCATTCGTTGTAGCTATTGAGTTATGGACATCTAGAAGAATACATTTTTCATTATAATTCACTGATAGAGAGAGAGAGAGAGAGAGAGAGAGAGAGAGAGAGAGAGAGAGAGAGAGAGAGAGAGAGAGAAACTGTAAGCAAGGACAAAGATTTCTAGCAAGCATAGTATTAGAGCTGCATCACTTCAACTGGGGCTAGATAGAGGATAACCAGACTACATTCTTAGAACAACTACTTCTGAACAGAATTACATCCACAAGAGCTTCAGAATTCGGGTGACGAAGAAGCCTTGCAGCAAATTTTCCTCAAAAACAATCACAATTTACCCCTTACGTGGAAAGTGCCGGAAGACTGATTCCAGCAAAGGACTGGCGTCACAGTTGATAACTAATATGCACCACAAGCGCGATCTTGTAGTGAATATTAGTGGCAAATCCCGCAAAGGAATCCTATTTAATTGATTCAGATAAGGTCAGATTCATCCGTTATCTAGCTCCAAACCACCCCACCACCCCAACCATCTCTCTCTCTCTCTCTCTCTCTCTCTCTCTCTCTCTCTCTCTCTCTCTCTCTCAAAGGAATTTGGGTCAGGTCATAGTTTCGCGGGATCAAACGAATCCTTGAAGAATCGCAATTCTTTGTCGACCTACCGAAGCGTTTCTCGGAAAAGTTTCCACTTTGTTATGATCAGATACATTTGAAGTCTCCGGAATATTCGATATGCAAATTTCCATCCTAAGAGACGGCATTATTGGCAGGGAGATGCAACTGAAGATGAACGGACAAACAGGATACCCTCCTAAGGCCCCAGGGAAATAACACTGTTTGCTATTGAAAGCAGGGATTACCCGCAGCAAGCAGCGCGTCTCGTCGGTGGTTAAGATGATAAGAGAAGTTTAACTATATTAACCTTTAGGGGAATATCAGGGTCATAATTATTACACAGTTTATGTTCCGTGAAAATGCAAATGTAACTTCTGTGATAACGTTTTTTGATGCAATTTCTTGTACAGATCTGAGAAAATAGACACGAATTCCGAGAATCGCGTTTTTACTTTCATTTCTTTGTTTTCAGAAAACTGAGGAAAACGTTCAGCGTAATTCGTGTTTCAAAACATTCGTTATTTTTCTAGATGGATATTCGAGGTGATGAGATTCAGAGTCGTTTTCAAACTGAATAGGTTAAGTTCACAGAAATTGACCGTACATCATGGAAAATATTGAAATAAAAGTGAGAAATGGCAGGGCCATTTTATTGATCATTAAATACAGTAGGTCTTGACATATCTGCTAAAACTTGGTATGTGGCAACCTTCTGGCTTTACACAGCTTATATATTATAAACACACATTATATATACCGCATATATGTGAGGGGTAAAAAATTCATTGAGTGTTCTAACAATATAGAGGCTATCTGGTAATGTTAACTTTATATCTATTGTCTAAATATTAGCCGTTACCTTTTGTTTCCTAAGCAACACCCCTAACGGTGTTCCTAGAAAGATATCAAGTTGTTACACGATTTACCTGCTTCGGAAATTTTTCAGATAACTGCAGAACATTGCTCACGGACTGTAACTTTGGTTGGCAATGACTATAGATGGCTTGAAACCCAATTTCAGATGCATTCCCGCAGATGGCGCATTGTTAGCGGATATGGGAGCGAGCACCAACCCCGTCTTTTCCAGAGACTTCCGAGCCAGCGCCAACGTAGCCATAGCGGCCAGACCCTGGCGACGATACTGAGGTAGGGTGAACGTGTTCGTGTACATGTTCCAAAAACCCAGTTGAGCCCAGGCTACTGGTTGGTCCCCATTCTCTGCTTCGACGCCGTTGGTATCTCCATCGTTAGTCTTGAAGACGCCAATGCCCGGAAGTACCCGCCTCATATACCTGTATCTGTGCGGGGTACTGGCATGTTTGTACTCCCAGTGGTCTAAGAGGAATTCCGCGTGTTCCTCCGTCAGGTCTCGGAACTCGGAACCCTTTGGGAGTCTGGGGACACATCAAATCGGTTTCTTAGTGGAGAGAGCTTACTTGCAAAAAAAGAAAAAAAAAAACTCTATCTTGTATGTTTAATTATCAACTGTAGTAGTTCAGATAGATCAATTTCAATCTATCGTAGGAAGAACAACTTCTAGATGTAAGGATCCTCCATTCCTTCAAACGAACTTTTGACAGATATGCACTGAGCAAGAGAATAATGTTTTCCGAATGTTTCAAGTGTGTGTGTAAGTGTGTGTATACACACACACACACACACACACACACACACACATATATATATATATATATATATATATATATATGTATATATATATATATATAGTTAAGCAGTCCATTTGTCGTATGTCTGTGTATTTTGTGATGAGGGTTACTGACCTTATGTCAATACTGGGCAGAGAAGACATGACGTACAACTGGAGAATAAACGCCTCACTAGGCTTCAGCAGACCGTGGCCCAACAAACCGGAAGTCACAAAGCTTTCAACCTGGAACACAGTAAGGTACATAGTGCATCACGTCCTTCAAAATGCGAAATATTTTTTCAGAGTGCTTAAGTCCCGCTTTGAACTATTTACAGCAATCCGGCTTGGAAATAAGAAATTTAATCAGATTTAAGTTTTCAAGTGCTTTGTGCGTATATATATATATATATATATATATATATATATATATATATATATATATGTATATATATATATATATATATATATATATACATATATATATATATATATATTATATGTATATATTTATATATATATATACATATATATATCTATATATATATATATATATATATATATACATATATATATATAGTATATATATATATATATATATATGTATATATATACATATATATACATATATAATATGAATAACTTGATCACGAAGTATATAAAACGTGATGCTATGTATAAATAAAGGTTCTCCTTCGTGGCAAAAACCTTCATTTACATATATATATATATATATATATATATATATATATATATATATATATATATATATATATATATCTTAAATGCTGTTGCTTTTGCAATGCATATCTTCCCCTCAGTGTTTGCAATATTTTCAGATTCCTTATTTTGCTTAGAGTTAATATGTTCTAATAATGTGTGTTCAGAATTCACAAAAACATAATTTAAAAGGTAAGAATAACATAGAACGTGAGAAGGGAGAGAAATTAGCCTTGTCCATTCGAAGCAGGAAATTGCTGTCATCACTTGAGGTCCCGTGGTTCCAATTTTTTTTTTTTTTTTTTTAACAATCATGCGACGCTCTTGACTTGTTTCAGACTTCTCGCTTTATTGAGAAACCATGTGAAGATTGCATCATCTTTCGTAAGATCAATCTAGAACGATTTCTGCCTTAAACGTTTCACATACGTCTAATACCTTCCATTTCATTTAAGTAGTTAGAGATGTTTTTGTATTGAAAACCATCTAATTATACTGGTAAATTAACTCTTATATCTCTCAATTTGTCAAAAGAGAATTTGTTGACTCGTAAATAGCGTAAATTTTGAAGTGGAAATGTTTGTGACATCACTTAAGGAAATGACGAAACTTAATTTCATTCGAGAAAATTCTATAATCATATCTTTTATCTTAAAAGACTTTTATTGTTTTAAATGGTGTGATAATAAATGTTATTCATGAGTGTAATCCCACTTTCTCTCGATTTATTGTTTTGAAAGAGAATTTTTGTGATATTAGCTGTCCCTCGTTCCCAAAATCATTTGAGCCCGTCAGGCAGTTTAGGGCCGAGATTCACTGATCAGTTTCCATACAAGAGAGATTTTGTCGTTCTGACATTTGAAAATGTGGCATAAGGAGATAATATCTCCCTCTCTGTCTCTCTCTTTCTCTCTGTCTTTCCCCCCGCACGAGAAATTTATGATTTCACATTCACAAAAAGATTTTATACTCAGTGGTTGGTCACTCGTAAATTTTAGATTTGGTATTTCTTAGATTTATTTGATATTGCTTAGTGCTTATTTGTGGAATCTGAACAGACATTGCTAAAAAGGTGAACTTTTGGTAACGGCCGTTCCTTGGTTTTTGGAAATACTATGGTGAAAGTTTTGTGAGTACTTTGGTGAATTTTTTGGAATATGGTGAATTTTTGGAGCTAGCTGCAGCACGAACATAATTGGTACCAAGGTAATGTGTTATTAAAAGTTTTAAGCTGCAGCTTAAAAACATAATTACAGCAGTTTGGTGAAACTATTTCATTTTTTACACATTGCAAATTTTTATATCCTATGTTTAATTCTTTTGAAGGGATTTTTTGTGCATTTATCCATTTTTCTTGTTAGAGTGATTTATTTGTGCATTTATTGAAGTAAGTTTTTATATATAATCCATGTGATTAATGCTTTCTTAGTGTTTTTTGCAATTTTGGTATTTTCCACATTTTTTCTGTGCTTGCTTTTATGTTCACAATTTGATTAACTTAATTGCTTTCATTAATTAGTCGTTGCATATTTAATTGAGTTTAACACTTGTTAATTACTTTGCATTTACTCAGAATTCTTTTCAAGTTTTATTGTTGTTTAACACTTGTGAATTAATTTCCAAATTTTAGTTACTACCTAACACTTTTGAATTTCAATTGGATTAATTAATTTTCTTGAATTTGTGATAAATTAATTTTGATTAAATTTTACTTAAATAATTAATTCAAGACTTAATTAAACTTTGTGTTGTTTTCAAGTAATAGTAAATTTCCCTGAGATTGTGAATTTCACTCATAAATTTTAAGTTTAATAATTAATTTTTGTATTTAAAATTTTTATAAATCTCTTATTTTTCACCAGTATATTTTTCGGTTTAGTTAGATATATAGTAGTTATTGAGCTGTTTTCCTTCAGTTTAACTGAATTGAGTTAGAACTAGGGAAATACTTAGACTTCCAAACGTTGTCGATGGAGTGATGCCCTTTGATTAATTTAATTATATCCTATAAGATTACCTCAAACCTGTTTTAATGAACTTAGTCTGATTTTCTGCAATATTAATAAGTGATTTAAGGGATCACTGTTGTCTTTCTAGTATTCAGGCATATTTTATTTGTGATGAAGGTTCAGGTGTCTGGCTGTTGTGAGGTAATTATTTTATGATTGGTAACTGTAGTAACCTGATACTCGTCTCTTCGGCTCCAAGTATAAATGTATAAATGGTGCCAAGAGACCCGGGAAAACAGATCACATTATCGCTCTAGTTTATACTGGTGGTGTTAGGGATATGTTTTGTTAGGGGAGTGACCATATTGTTTGTTTTGCATTTATTATGTTGAATTGTTCGTTAATAACTTACAGAAAATCGCTCAGTTCAATGTCCAGGAATTTTTAGCAGCCCCTTCCATCCAAGTGTTATCTAAAACCACTCTGACTAAGGCACAGTGGAGCATTTTAGTAGTAGCATGTGGTGGTTATGTCTACTAGTATGGTAAAGGCACAAATAAAATGTATTGCTATGGAATCATTGACAGACTCTGGTACAATAACTGATGAAGATGAGTTAGAATTAGCTCCAGAATTGTTGAATGTAGCACATGCTGATCCTATAAATAAGCACAAAGAAAAGAAAGAGAAAAGTGATGCAGAGTTAGAACTTAGACGCACTGAAGCAGAAGAAAGTTTGATTAAGCTGAAAATTCAGGCTGAAAGAGAGAGACTGCAAACAGAAAGAGAGAGAATGCAAACTGAAAGAGAGAGAATAGACAGGGAAAAACAAGAAAGAAGTGAAAGAGAAGAAGAAAAGGCAGCAGAAGAGGAAAGAGAAAGAGCAAGGCATGAAAGGGAAATGGATTTGATAAGAGCTAGATCCTCATTACCTGTAGCACCGTCTCACCCTAACCAAGGTAATCAAGACCCTGCATTTGATGTAGTAAGAGTGCAAAAGTTAATCCCGACGTTTACTGAAGAAGCTCCAGGTGGGTTTTTTGACCACTTTGAAAAGTGGCTTCAATTATGGGATGGCCAGAAGATAAATGGTCAGTTTTGCTACAAAGTCTCTTAATTTGTAAAGGGAGAACTGCTTATTTAGCCTTAACAGCTGATCAGTGTAAAGACTACAAGGTACTTAAACTTAATGTGCTACAAGTTTACCAGATGACCCCAGAGTACTAAATTGATAGATTTAGAAATTTAAGAAAAGATGAGAAGGTAACCTTCTTAGATTATGCATATAAAGTGTTTTAAACGTTGGTTAGAGACTGCTTAAGTTAGAACTTTTGATGAGTTAGAAGAATTAGTTGTTCTTGAACAATATCTTAGGGGAATTTCTGAACACATAACACCCTATTTGAGAGAGGGACAGAGCGAGAGAGAGAGTGTGTGTGTGTTTATATATATATATATTGTTACGATGTGCCAAGTATCTGGTTACTACACTTACCATTCATTTAATGTTACCTCACAAAAGCCAGACACCTGAACCCTATAACACGTTTAAATGACTGAATACTCTAAAGGCAACAGTGATCCCTTAACACTTACCAGTATTGCAGAAAATCAGACTAAGTTCATCAAAACAGGTGTGAGGTAATCTTGTAAGTAATTAAATCAATCAAAGGGGATCACTCCATCAACAACTTCAAAACTCTAAGTATTTCCCTGATTTCAGAAGTCTAAGTACTTCCCTGGTTCTAAGTCACTTCAAGTAAATTGAAGGAAAACAAATCAATTACCACTCTGTTTCTACCTATCATCAATATAATCAAATGAAAATATACTGGGATAAAAATAAAATACTTATAAAAATTTTAAATACAAAAATTTATTATTAAATTCAAAATTTATAAGTTAAATTCACAATATCAGGGAAAATTACTGTTACTTGAATACAAAGTAAAGTTTAATTAATTCTTGAATCAAGTTAAGTAAAATTAAATCAAAATTAATTTATCACAAAATTCAAGAAAATTAATTCAATCAAAATTCAAAAGTGTTAGGCAATAATTGAAAATTTGAAATTAATTCACAAGTGCTAAACAACAATAAATCTTGAAAAGAATTCTAAGTAAATGCAAATTAATTCACAAGTGTTAAATTTAATTAAATATACAATGATAAAGCAATAAAAATAACTGAGTCAATTAAATTGTGAATGCAAATGAAAATATAAAATAAAAAGACACTTCAATAAGAAAATGAAATAGTGCACAAACAATGGAACAAACACAAAACACAAAAAATTCAGTAATGTGTAAGTGTAAATCTTTTTCACTCAAAACACTGTAACCAACAGTTTTTACCAAACCTGCATAACCACCTGTTATTAGTTAACCACTGTTTCTAACAATTATTAGTTAACCACACTCCCTATCCATTATTAGTTAAACACAATTCCTATCCGTTATTAGTTGCAACTAATAAAAATATAACACACTTTACCTTTTTGGTATACCAACTTCTTTTTCTCTTGCTGCAGCTTGTATATCACACTTTCACAAAAACCAGGCGCCGTTACGAAACAATGTCTGTTCAGATTCCACAAAAGAAACTAAATAACACTAAATAAACTCTAAGAAATATCAAATATGAAATTCTAACAAGTTACGAGTGACCAGTTTACGTTACTAGAATATAATCTCAATGATATCGAGGGAGAGAGAGAGAGAGGGAGAGAGAGAGAGAGAGAGAGAGAGAGAGAGAGAGCGATCTAACCGCCTCGAGGTTCTATGATCTAATGAAATCTTCTTCCCTTGCGAAAACTGGACAGGCAAGATATGATACAAAACGTTCTTGGCACGAATGCTTCCAGAAAGTTCGAAATCTCATGCAATCTTCATAAAGAAATGTGTAATTCCCACGTGGCACTTGACAAAGACATACGCGTACAAGACAATTCTGCTCAACAGACACGTACTCTACTCGATCGCAACGGAGGCTGAGCGACAATTAAGATTGACATGTTTTGATAACAACGCAAGACTCAATTCTCTCGCTATCACATGCGTTGACAGATTTAGGAAAGCAAACGGATCTCGCAGACCCTCTAATCTTATAGTGTTGACATAAAAGTTAAACACTCGTAGTTTCGAAAAGACAAAGTAAATCTCTCTCTTTTTACGTTCTATGTTAATATATATATTCTTTTACAACACATAATGCGAAATCTGAACTCACATTTTAAAGCATCCTATTCTAAGCTATCTAGGAATCTGAAAAAATGTTGCACAATCTTACATGACATTTCAGAGAGGGGAAACATGCATTTTGAAAGTAGCAATATATAATATACCTCCCCTCAGAAGATTTTTTATCACGGTGTTGAATCCAACGATTCGCAACGAGATAAATAATCAGCAACTACATTGTTTTTGCCACTAATGTGCTGCACTCTTAAGTTATACTGTTGCAGGCACAAAGACCACCTGGTCAGTCTTTGATTATGATTTTTCATTCTCTGGATAAATGATAGTGGATTGTGATCAGACAACACTAAAATTTCTTCATTCCTAGGTCTATTCACATACACTTCAAATTTTTTCAATGCGGTGATTAAGGCTAAAGTTTCCTTCTCAATTGTCGAGTATACTTTCTGATGTTTTTTCAGTTTTGTAGACATGAGGCACACAGGATGGTAGATATTATTTTCATCTTCTTGAAGTAGAACAGCTCCAACACCACAGTCCGACGCATCAACTTGTATTACAAATTTCTTGTCAAAGTCTGGAGCTTGAAGTACTGGTCTTGAAGTTAAAATGGCTTTTACCTTCTCAAAGGATTCTTGACACTCTGGAGTCCAAATAAATTTAGCTTTGGGACTAGTCAAGTCTGTCAAGGGAGCTACTATGGCTGAGAAATTTGGGCAGAACCGACGATAGAATCCAGCCCTGCCTAAAAATCTCTGTAGCTGTTTCCTGGTAGTAGGTGGGGTAGCCTTAAGGATACCTTCTACATTAGCATTTACTGGAGCAAGAAGGCCTTTCCCAACTTCAAACCCAAGATACTGTACAGTTGCCTTGCTAAACTCACTCTTCTCTAGGTTGACTGTTAATCCTGCTTCTTGTAGTTTCTTGAAAACTTTCCTCAGAATCTTCAGATGTTCTTCCCACATTGTAGACCAAATCCCGATGTCATCTAGGTATACACCTACTCCTTCTATTGATCCTAGCAGTTGATCCATCACTCATTGAAATGTTGCAGGTGCATTCATCAGACCAAACGGCAGAACAGTATACAGTAAGTCCTCGGGTTACGCTGGTCTCGACTTACGATGTTTCGTGGTTACGAACGCGCCCCCATAAAAATATAAAAAATAATATTTTGCGTCGTTCCGTCTTACGCGGTTTAGCGTCGTAAGCAACGTAAACAAACGCGAACTAGTTCCAGGCGCACGGCGGAAGAATACGCTTTGTGGGGGAGAGGACGGCGTCGCTTCGCTACGCTCAGTCCTCGCCCATACGCCATTTGGTTGTTTACACTGCTCTCTCTCCCTCGTGTTGTATCGTTTTTGTAACTTTTTGCTCTTTGTTATGGCTCCCAAGCGCAAGGCGGACTCTTCTGATGGTAGTGCATCGAAGAAAAGAAAGGCCATCACCATGGAAATTAAAGTGGACATTATAAAGCGATCCCCCGAGAGAAGGGAGAAACGCCAACAAACATTGGCCGCTCGCTTGGCCTTAGCCGTTCGACCGTTGCTACCATATCAAAGATAAAGAGCGCATCGTTGAACATGTGAAAGGATCTGCTCCTATGAAAGCGACAGTGATAACTAAGCAGCGTAGTGGTCTAATAATTGAAATGGAAAGGTTATTGGTGCTTTGGTTGAAGACCAAAATCACGGCGTATCCAGTCAGCCTTATGGTGATTCAGGAGAAGGCGAAAAGATTGTTTGAAGCGTTGAAAAAAGAAAAGGGGAGGGAAGTGAAAGTGAAGAGTTTGTGGCTAGTAGGGTTGGTTTATGCGATTTAAGGCTCGGGCCAATTACCATAACCTTAAATTGCAAGGTGAAGCTGCTAGTGGGGATGAGAAAGCAGCGAGTGAATTTCCTAAAGCGTTGTCTGAGATAATTAAGGAGGGGGGTTATTCTGCTCAGCAAGTGTTTAACGTAGACGAGACAGGTTTGTTTTGGAAGCGTATGCCTAACCGCACTTACATCGCCAAGGAGGAGAAGTCAGCACCCGGTCATAAAGCCAGCAAGGAGAGGCTAACTTTACTTCTTGGGGGTAATGCTGCTGGCGACTTCAAACTGAAGCCCTTGTTGGTGTATCAGGCTGAAAATCCAAGGGCACTCAAGGGCATTTGGAAGGGTCAACTACCAGTAATTTGGAAGTCCAACAAGAAGGCATGGGTGACACTTGCAGTGTTTGAGGACTGGTTCGTAAACCATTTTGTTCCAAGTGTGGAGCGGTATTGCGCCTCCAAGGGTATTCCCTTTAAGGTGTTGCTAGTGCAGGTTCTGCCTCACCTGCCCCAACATCTCCACTAGTATGTTCTGCCTCACCTCAAGAATCACCTGCCTCAGCATCTCCAGTACTAGTATGTTCTGCCTCACCTCAAGAATCATCTGCCTCAGCATCTCCAGCAACTTCTGGAGGTTCTTTTTCTCTTCACTAACCTCCCCCAGTCTCTCCAGCACCGCAGCTTCCTCTCCAGTGTGCAAGCCAATCAAACTAATAAAGGTAAGGAATTGTTCTCTCGTTGTTATTGATAGGTATTTACATTAAATCATGTGGTATTTTTCAATGTTCCGACTTACGCTGAAATTCGTGTTACGATGCATCGTAAGAACGGATCAACGTCGTAACTCGAGGACCCCCTGTACTGATATAGTGCAAATGGAGTAATAAAAGCTGACAGCAACTTGGCATTCTCATCTAAGGGAATTTGATAATATCCTTTCAACAAGTCTATCTTCGAAACAAACTTGACTTGCCCAATATTATCAAGTAACTGATCTATAAGAGGCAAAGGATAATTATCAGCCACACTATAGAATTCAGCTTCCTATAATCAGTACACATCCTAAATTAACCATCTGGTTTCTTCACCAACACACATGGAGAACTGAAGTGACTTGAACTGGGTTCTGCTAATCCATGTTGCAGCAAATACTCAACTTCCTTCTTCAAAACATCTCGATGATACGGTGATAAGCGATAGGCTCTTTGCTTGAAAGGTTTTCCATCTTCTTGAATCTTGATTTCATGCTTGGTCAGATCAGTACGTCTAGGCACATCTGAAAAAATTTCTGGAAAACTTCTAATTACTTCACTTAAGTCTTCACCTTGTTCAACACTCAGATGTTTCAGTTTATCCTCCAAATTTTCCAAAATTGAAGAATAATTCATCTTGCCTGCAGCTCCCAATTCGTAGCCATCATCGTCTTCTGTAGATAAAGTTGTTTCTGTTACTGACACAGTTTCAGTTTTAGTTTCTGAGAAATAAGGTTTCAAGAGGTTCACATGTATCTTCCTTTGTTTTTTCTTCTTTCTGGTGTTTCAATCACATAAGTTCTATCACTTAACTTCTGAATTATCTTGTAAGGACCTTGAAATTTATTAGTGAGGGGACATCTCTTGACAGGTAAGAACACTAACACTTGTTGACCAACACTAAAAATTCTTAGCTTAGCCTTAGCATCAAATCTCCTTTTCATTTTCTCTTGACTCATTTTCAAGTTTTCTAAAGAGAATTTTCTAATCTCTTCCAACCTTTTCCTTAAATTCTTCACATACTCTCCTTGGCTTTCCTCTTGATTTTCTTCCCAATTTTCTGCAAGAATTTTCAACGGTCCTCTCACTTCTCTTCCAAAAATCATCTCATTAGGTGAACATCCCATACTTTCTTGATAAGCACTCATAATTTCAAACAACATTAATGGTAAACCAACATCCCATTCTCTTCCTGACTCAGAACAATACTTTGTCAGCATACTTTTCAATGTCTGGTGGAACCTTTCCAAGGCACCTTGAGTTTTTATTGATGATAGGCAGTGGATAACTGTTGTTTCACCCCTAACAAATTCATCACATCCTGGAATAACTTTGAAGTAAAGTTTGTTCCTCTGTCACTTTGTATTATTTCTGGTATTCCAAACTTTGAGAAAAACACAAGTTTTTCAGCAACTATCTTGGCAGATATGTTTCTAACAGGGATTGCTTCTGGATATCTTGTCACAGGACACATTAATGTTAACAAATACTCATTTCCTTTCTTTGTCTTCGGCAGTGGTCCAACCATATCTATAATCACTTTGCTAAAGGGTTCTCCTCTAACTTCTATAGGTTGTAGTGGGGCTTTCTTGATGGTTTCATTCGGTTTTCCAGCTATTTGGCAGGTATGACACTCGCGACAGAACCTGCTAACATCTTCAGGCCAGAAAAAATATTTCATGATCTCCACAGTTTTCCTGATTCCCATATGTCCAGACTCATGAGCTACTGCAACCACTTGCTTTCTCAATGGATATGGAATCAAAATTTGATGATATTCGCCCCATACAGCATCTCCTGGTATATCTGTAGGTCTATACTTCCTCATCAGCAAACCTTCCTTCAGATAGTAACAGGCAGGAGTTTGTTGCATCTCTTCTCGATCAACAACTCTGAAGAACAAATCAGTTAACGATGCATCCTTCTTCTGCAAGTCCATCAGCTTCTCTCTTGTCACTTGACCAACTTCAAGGGTTGAATTCTCAATATCTGCTAACTCAGCTACTGTAGTTTCACTACTGTCTTCAGTAACACTTGGACTACTCGGAGTCTCTTCAGGAACATCAGGTTCTTCTTCTTCGTCGTCGTTGTCTTCTTCATCTTCTTGGGAAATCTCTTCTTGGTCAGCACTATGGGAAACTTCACTTCCCTGGAATAATTCTTCTAAGCACAAAGATCCTTCACTTGATCCTTCTTGGGTGTGTAAATCCTCAGTTTTTTCACTTGCAGTTGTAGTCCTCTTCATACTTCTGGTAGTTACACAACTAGGAAACAGGTGGGGGTTATTCTTCTCCAACTCTACTGTAGGAATAATCCTCAATGGTTTGTCTGTCACTATAGGACAAGGAATAAATGGCACACCACCAACTTCATTCCCCAACAGAACATGTACACCTTCCACAGCCAGTGAGTCCTTTACAGCAAAATCAACATTCCCTGTCACCAATTCACATGACAGGTGTAAGCGGCATATAGGAGTTACTTCCTCTCCTCCTATACCCTTCAAAATAACTGAATCTTCTGTGAGACTCTTCTTCAACTGAGGGTGAGAACCACGTACTACCACACTATGGTTACTCCTTGTATCACGTAATATCTTGACTGGTACCTGCATACTTCCTTCTTGAGTTGACAGCATACCCTCATAGATATATGGCTTAAAAGCCTCCACACTGCTAAGCCACTCACTGCTTGAGGTAACATTTCCACTGGTTGCTAAACATTCAGCTTGCTTAGTTTCATTCTTCTCTGGAGTCTGATTCTTTCCCACACTGCTCTTTGTAGTTTGTTTCACAACTTGACCAACTGGTTTTGACTGCTGTTGATTCCGGTAACACTCTTGACTGTAGTGTCCTACTCTTCCACACTTGAAACAGACCACATTAGGTTTCTGTAACTGTCTTGAAAAACTGGATGAGGATTTCACATTAGCTTGCTGAGTTGTATTACCTTGTGTACTCTTAGTAGTATCACTGGTAGGTTTCCCATTAAATTTGTTCCTGTTATTTGGAAAAGACTTAAAACCTGGGCGTTGTTGACTCTGGTACTTGACATTGTAATTACGTTTACTACTGATTATATTGTAATCTTCACTAAGTGTAGCAGCTTTGTCAAGTTTCTTCACTTCTCTCTCTCTTAATAGGCTCTTATCTGTTTCAGGAATTCCCTTAAGATACTGTTCAAGAACAAGTAACTCTTCTAACTCATCAAAGTTTTAACTTTAGCAGCTTCTACCCAACGTTTGAAACACTTTCTCACTTTGTAATCATAATCTGAAGAATGGTTCCCTTTTTTTTTTCTCATCTTTTCTTAAATTTTCTGAATCTCTCATTGTAGTACTCTGGGGTCATCTGGTAAACTTGTAGCACACTGTGTTTAAGTACCTTGTAGTCTTAAACTGATCAGCTGTTAAGGCTAGACAAGCACTTCTCCCTTTACCAATTAAGACACTTTGTAGCAAAACTGACCATTTATCCTCTGGCCATCCCATACCTGAAGCCACTTTCTCAAAGTGATCAAAAAACTCATCTGGAGCTTCTTCAGTAAACTTAGGAATTAACTTCTGTACTCTCACTACATCAAATACAGGGTCTTGATTACCTTGGTTAGGGTTAGACGGTATTACAGGTAATGTGGATCTAGCTTTTATTAATTCCATTTCCCTTTCATGTCTTGCGATTTCTCTTTCCTCTTTTATCCTTTCTCTATCCTCCTTTATCCTTTCTCTTTCCTCTTCTGCTGCTTTTTCTTCTTCTCTTTCTCTTCTTTCTTGTTTTTCCTTGTCTATTCTTTCTCTTTCAGCTTGCATTCTCTCTCTTTCAGCAAGCATTTTTAGCTTAATCAAATTCTCTTCTGCTTCAATGCGTCTAAGCTCTAACTCTGCATCACTTTTCTCTTTCTTTTCTGCTTGCTTATTTATGAGATCAGCACGTGCTACATTCAACAACTCTTGAGCCAATTCTAACTCATCTTCATCAGTTATTCTACCAGAGTTTATCAATGATTCCATAGCAATACATCTTATTTGTGCCTTTACCATACTAGTAGACACATAACCACCACATGCCTCTGCTAAAGCGCTATACTGTGCTCTAGTCAGAGTGGTTTCAGACAAAACTTGGATAGAAGGGGCTGCTAAAAATTCCTGAACCTTGAACTGAGCCATTTTCCTCTAAGTTATCAATTTACATTTCAATACAATAAATGCAAAACAAAAACTATATGGTCACTCTCCTAACAAAATATATCCCTAATACCACCAGTATATTCTAGAGTGATAATGAAATCTGCTTTCCCGGGTCTCTGGGCACCGTTAAACAATAGGTACTAAGTGCCAAGTATCTGGATACTACACTTACCATTCATTTAATGTTACCTCACAAAAGCCAGACACCTGAACCCTCATAACACGTTTAAGCGACTGAATACTCTAAAGGCAACAGTGATCCCTTAACACTTACCAGTATTGCAGAAAATCAGACTAAGTTCATCAAAACAGGTGTGAGGTAATCTTGTAAGTAATTAAATTAATCAAAGGGGATCACTCCATCAACAACTTCAAAACTCTAAGTATTTCCCTGATTTCAGAAGTCTAAGTACTTCCCTGGTTCTAAGTCACTTCAAGTAAATTGAAGGAAAACAAATCAATTACCACTCTATGTTTCTACCTATCATCAATATTATCAAATGAAAATATACTGGGAGAAAAATAAAATACTTATAAGAATTTTAAATACAAAAATTTATTATTAAATTCAAAATTTATAAGTGAAATTCACAATATCAGGGAAGATTATTGTTACTTGAATACAAAGTAAAGTTTAATTAATTCTTGAATCAAATTAAGTAAAATTAAATCAAAATTAATTTATCACAAAATTCAAGAAAATTAATTCAATCAAAATTCAAAAGTGTTAGGCAATAATTGAAAATTTGAAATTAATTCACAAGTGCTAAACAACAATAAATCTTGAAAAGAATTCTAAGTAAATGCAAATTAATTCACAAGTGTTAAATTTAATTAAATGTGCAATGATAAAGCAATGAAAATAACTGAGTCAATTAAATTGTGAATGCAAATTAAAATATAAAATAAAAACACACACTTCAATAAGAAAATGAAATAGTGCACAAACAATGGAACAAACACAAAACACAAAAAAATCAGTAATGTGTAAGTGTAAATCTTTTTCATTCAAAACAATGTAATCAACAGTTTTTACCAAACCTTCATAACCACCTGTTATTAGTTAACCACTGTTCCTAACAATTATTAGTTAACCACACTCCCTATCCATTATTAGTTAAACACAATTCCTATCCGTTATTAGTTGCAACTAATAAAAATATAACACACTTTACCTTTTTTGGTATACCAACTTCTTTTTCTCTTGCTGCAGCTTGTATATCACAAAAACTTTCCCACCAAAAAGGCGCCGTTACGAAACAATGTCTGTTCAGATTCCACAAAAGAAACTAAATAACACTAAATAAACTCTAAGAAATATCAAATATGAAATTCTAACAAGTTACAAGTGACCAATTTACGTTACGTTAATATAATCTCAATGATGTCGAGAGAGAGAGAGAGAGAGAGAGAGAGAGAGAGAGAGAGAGAGAGAGAGAGAGAGCGATCTAACCGCCTCGAGGTTCTATGATCTAATGAAATCTTCTTCCCTTGCGAAAACTGGACAGGCCAGATATGATACAAAATGTTCTTGGCATGAATGCTTCCAGAAAGTTCGAAATCTCATGCAATCTTCATAAAGAAATGTGTAATTCCCACGTGGGACTTGACAAAGACATATGCGTACAAGATAATTCTGCTCAACAGACACGTACTCTACTCGATTGCAACGGAGGCTGAGCGACAAATAAGATTGACATGTTTTGATAACAACGCAAGACTCAATTCTCTCGCTATCACATGCGTTGACAGATTTAGGAAAGCAAACGGATCTCGCAGACCCTCTAATCTTACAGTGTTGACATAAAAGTTAAACACTCGTAGTTTCGAAAAGACAAAGTAAATCTCTCTCTTTTTACGTTCTACGTTAATATATATATTCTTTTACAACACATAATGCGAAATCTGAACACACATTTTAAAGCATCCTATTCTAAGCTATCTAGGAATCTGAAAAAATGTTGCACAATCTTACATGACATTTCAGAGAGGGGAAACATGCATTTTGAAAGTAGCAATATATAATAATATATAAACACTTCAAACGAATTACAAACAAAACACAGCATATTGAAATGTGAAAAAAAGAAGTAAATTCACTAAGTACCTTCAATATTTTAAGTATTTTAAGTGCACTTGAAACGGTATCTTTTTACAATACCTTTTCACAAGATGTAGCTTCAAAATTCACCAAAATTACTTGATAGGCCTGTTACAAAAACACTATGAGAATATACACTGTTACGATATACACTTTTACAAAGTGTGTTCAGATTCCACAACGCAGTTCTATAAGAAATTTAACAAACACTAAAAGTGACCAAGTACAAAATCTTTAGGAGAGGAGAGAGAGCGAGAGAGAGAGAGAGAGAGAGAGAAGAGAGAGAGAGAGAGAAGAGAGAGAGAGAGAGGGTGGGCGGGCGGGGGGTTGGGTTTAAGAAACTTGACAAAGCTGCTACACTGAGTGAAGATTACAATATGATTATTAGTAAACGTAATTACAATTTCAAGTATCAGAACCAACAATGCACAGGTTTTAAGTCTCATCCAAATTTCAGGAACAAATTTAATGGGAAACCTACAAGTGATACTACCAAGAATACGCAAGGTAATGTTCCTCAGCAAGTTAATGTGAAATCCTCATTCAGTTTTTCAAGGCAGTTACAGAAACCTAATGTTGTCTGCTTTAAGTGTGGATGAACAGGACACTTCAGTCAAGTGTTACCGGAATCAACAGCTGTAAAAGCTAGTTGGTCAAGTAATGAAAGGTGACCAAGTGAAACAAACTACGAAACTGTGTGAGAAAGAATCAGACTCTAAAGAAGACTGAAACTAAACAAGCTGAATGTTTAGCAACCAATAGAAATGTAACCTTAGCAGTGTGGAGGCTTTTAAGCCGTACTTCTATGAGGGTATGCTGCCAATTCAAGGAGGTAGAGTGTAGGTACAAGTCAAGATATTATGTGATACAGGGAGTAACCATAGTGTGGTAGTACACAGTGCTCACCCTCAGTTGGAGAAGAGTCTCACAGGATATTCAGTTATTTTGAAGGGTATAGGAGGAGAGGAAGTAACTCTTATATGCCGCTTACACCTGAATTCTGTGCAGGACAATTCAGTGCCAACAATTCAGCACATGACAATTCAGCTTGGAGATAATTCAGCGCACGACAATTCAGTGTAAGGACTATTCAGTGCAAAGACAATTTG
Source organism: Macrobrachium nipponense (assembly GCF_015104395.2). Classification (NCBI taxonomy): domain Eukaryota; kingdom Metazoa; phylum Arthropoda; class Malacostraca; order Decapoda; family Palaemonidae; genus Macrobrachium; species Macrobrachium nipponense. The sequence goes on along the minus strand of NC_087202.1, from coordinate 135,778,423 downwards.
GCGAAATAAAACTAAAGCAGGAGAAATTAAGAAAACAGTGATCAAATTAGTTTTTATTTGTAAGTTATTTTTGAAATTTAAAAAATGAATTATGATATCTATTGAAATAAGATATTGAAAATGATACTAATTTATTTCAGATTTGGCGTATTTTTTTACAAACATTCGCTGAGCTCAAAAAAAAAAAAAAAAAAAAGCCCCATGGAGCGGATTTTATCAGAGAAAGGTCGTGATCACATTCTATTAAATGGGTTTTGCAATCTTTTAGATAAAAAACTTCATAATGAAAGGGAGTCTTGGCGTTGTACACAAGACACATGCAGAGGTCGAATTCATGTTAATGGAAGTTCATGGGAATAAGTCATGACGCATCCTCATGTGCTGCAGCCAGCAGCATCAGCAATGAAGAAAATGGTTTCAAATCTTCGTGAACAGGCTAGTTCTTCTAATAATGTTCCAAGACGAATAATCCAAGAGACTCAAGTTTCTTTGCCAGATGAAGCCACGGTTTTACTACCTAAGTATACTTCATTGCAACGAAGTGTTCACCGTCGAAAATAAAGAGATGGTGACCCAATTCCAGCACCCAATAGTGTCAGTGATAGTGTATTACCTGACCATTTGCATGTAACACACAGTGGGGAACCTTTTTTTTTTTGTATGATTCTGGTGCTGAAGATACCAAGAGAATAGTCATTTTTCCAACTGCAAAGATTATTGAACTTATCAAAGAACACAGAATTTGGGCTTGCATATGGCACATTTAAAGTAGCCCCGCGCCTTTTCCACCAACTTTATGTTATTCAGATGTTCTGTGAAGGATGTGTTGTTCAGTGATATATATACTTTTGCAAAAAAAAAACACACACACACACACAGGATTCATATGAAAGGGCATTAAGGACAATTTTGAATTTAGCCCCAGATATGACGCCTGATACTATGCTTTAGTGATTTTGAAAAGTCTGTTCAAAATGCATTTTCAAATGTGTTTGAAGGCACGCAAATAAGTGGTTACTTTTTCATCTGGCGCAGTGCATATGACGGAAAGTACAGGCTTTATATTATAAGCGAGGAGCATATTCGAAAACATTGTAAGAAGTTGGTAGCCTTAGCTTTTGTGCCAGCTGATGATGTTCGAGATATTTGAATCTTTGTAAAATGTTAGGCTTCTTGAATCCGAAAGAGATGCTATTTTTAAACCTGAGTTATGGACTACTTTTGATCGGGTGCAGGGAGAGCTACCAAAGACCAATTACTCATTAGAAGGGTGGCACCGAAGTCTTCAGTTAACATTGGGTTATAACCACCCAACCTTTTATAAGTTTGTGGAGTTTTTGAAATTGGAGCAAGACAATGCAGAGAAAAGGATATTGAGAATCAGAGCTGGACACGACGATTCCAGACTGTTTGTAAATATGGGAATCGAGCAAACAAATTGGAATACTTACAAAATAAAAGCTACCTCATGAATTGCAGAAATAAATTAGTATGAACATTTTTGTACAGGAATATTTTATAGTATGTCATTTCAATAAATATTTTGTCTACTTTTTAAAATTCAATATGTTACAAATAAAAAATCAATTTGATGACTGTTTTCTTCGTTCTCCATGTTTTTATTTTATTTCGCAAAATGTCTTTGCGCTGAATAGTCCTTGCCCTGAATCGTCATGCGCAGAATTGTCTCTAAGCAGAAATGCCATGCGCTGAATTGTCTCAAAGCTGAATTGTCATGCGCTGAATTGTCTCTAAGCTAAATTGTCGGCGCGGAATTGTCGGCGCTCCGTGATTTGGTGACAGGGAATATTGATTTTGCTGTAAAGGACCCACTGCCTGTGGAAGGTGTATATGTTCTGTTAGGCAATGAAGTTGGTGATGTGCCATTTATTCCTTGTCCTGAAATGACAGACAAACTATTGAGGATTAGTCCTATAGTACAGTTAGAGAAGATAACCTGTTTCATAGTTGTGTAACTACCAGAAGTATGAAGAGGACTGTGCTGTAAGTGAAGAAACTGAGGATTTACACACCCAAGAAGGATCAAGTGATGTTTCCCATAGGGAAGTGATGCTTCCCATAGTGCTGACCAAGAGGATATTTCCCAAGAGGAAGAGGAAGAAGAACCTGTTGTTCCTGAAGAGACTCCAAGTAGTCAAAGTGTTCTTGAAGACAGTGAAACTGCAGTAGCTGAGTTAGCAGATATTGAGAAATCAACCCTTGAAGTTGGTCAAGTGACAAGAGAGAAGCTAATGGACTTGCAGAAGAAGGATGTATCGTTAGCTGATTTTTTATCCGGAGTTATTGATCAAGAAGAGATGCAACAAACTCTTACCTATTATTATCTAAAGGAAGGTTTGCTGATGGGGAAGTATAGACCTACAGATATAGCAGGAGATACTGTATGGGGTGAATATCATCAAATTTTGATTCCATATCCATTGGGGAAGCAAGTGGTAGCAGTAGCTCATGAGTCTGGACATATGGGAATCAGGAAAACTGTGGAGAAGATCATGAAATATTTTTTAAGGCCTGGACTTCACAAAGATGTTAGCAGGTTCTGTCGTGAGTGTCATACCTGCTAGATAGCAGGAAAACCAATGAAACCATCCAGAAAGCCCCCCTACAACCTATAGAAGTTAAAGGAGAACCCTTTAGCAAAGTGATTATAGATATGACTGGCCCGCTGCCGAAGACAAAGAAGGGAAATGAGTAGTTGTTAACATTAATGTGTCCTGTGACAAGATCTCTGGAGGCGATCCCTGTTAGAAACATATCTGCCAAAATAGTTGCTGAAAAACTAGTGGAATTTTTCTCAAAGTTTGGTATACCAGAAATAGTACAAAGTGACAGAGGAATGAATTTTACTTCCAAGTTATTTCAGGATGTGATGAATTTGTTAGGTGTGAAACAACAGTTATCCACTGCTTATCATCCAGAAACTCAGGGAGCCTTGGAAAGGTTCCACCAGACATTGAAAAGTATGCTGGCAAAGTATTCTTCTGAGTCAGGAAGAGAAAGGGATGTTGTTTTGCCCTTAATGTTGTTTGAAGTTAGGAATGCTTATCAAGAAAGCATGAGATGTTCACCTAATGAGATCCTTTTTGGTAAAGAAGTGAGAGAACCGTTGAAGATTCTTGCAGAAAATTGGGAAGAAAATCAAGAGGAAATCCAAGGAGAGTATGTGAAGAACTTAAGGAAGAGGTTGAAAGAGATTAGAAAATTCTCTTTATAAAATTTGAAAGTAAGTCAAGAGAAAATGAAAAAGAGATATGATGCTAAGACTAAGCTAAGAAGTTTCAGAGTTGGCCAACAAGTGTTAGTGTTCTTATCTGTTAAAAGATTTCCCCTCACCAATAAATTTCAAGGTCCTTACAAAATCATTGAGAAGTTGAACTTATGTGATTGAAACACCAAAATGAAGAAAACAACAAAGGAAAATACATGTAAACCTCTTGAAACCTTACTTCTCAGAAACTAAAACTGAAACTGTGTCAATAACCTAGACAACTTCATCTACAGAATACGAAAATGTTCTATGAATTGGGAGCTGAAAGGAAGATGAATAATTCTTCAATTTTGGAAATTTTGGAGGATAAACTGAAACATCTGAGTGTTAAACAAGGTGAAGAATTAAGTGAAGTGATTAGAAGTTCCCAGAAAAATTTTCAGATGTACCTAGGTGTACTGATCTAATCAAGCATGAGATCAAGATTCAAGAAAATGGAAAACCATTCAAGCAAAGAGCTTATTGCTCATACCTTATCATTGAAATGTTTTGAAGAAAGAAGTTGAATATTTGCTGCAACATGGATTAGCAGAACCCAGTTCAAGTCACTTCAGTTCTCCATGCGTGTTAGTGAAGAAACCAGATGGTTCATTTAGAATGTGTACTAATTATAGGAAACCGAATTCCATCAGTGCGGCTGTCAATTATCCCTTGCCCCTTATGGATCAGTTACTTGATAACGCAAGCCAAGTTTGTTTCGAAGATAGACTTGTTGGAAGGATATTATCAAATTTCCTTCGATAAGAATGCTAAGTTGCTCTAATCTTTTATTACTCCTTTTGGACTGTATTAGTATACGTTTCTGCCGTTTGGTCTGATGAATGCACCTGCAACATTCCAGCGAGTGATGGATCAACTGCTAGGATCTACAGAAGGAGTAGGTGTATACCTGGATGACATGGTGATTTACTGTATAACATGGGAAGAGCATCTGAAGATTCTGAGGAAAGTTTGCGAGAAAGTACGAGAAGCGGGACAAACAGTCAACCTAGAGATGAGTGAGTGTGGAAAGACAACAGTTCAGTATCTTGGGTTTGAAGTTGGGAAAGGCCTTCTAACTCCAGTAAATGCTAATGTAGAAGGTATCCATAAGGCTACCCCACCTACTACCAGGAAACATATACAGAGATTTTTGGGCATGGCTGGATTTTATCATCGTCTCTGTCCAAATTCCTCAGCCGTAGTAGCTCCCTTACCAGACTTAACTAGTCCCAAGGCTAAGTTTGTTTGGACTCGAGAGTGTCAAGAATCCTTTGAGAAGGTAAAAGCCATTTTAACTTCAAGACCAGTACTTCAAGCTCAAAACTTCAACAAAAAATTTGTGATACAAGTTGATGCTTCTGACTGTGGCATTAAAGCTGTTCTACTTCAAGAAGATGAAAATATCTATCATCCTGTGTGCTTCATGTCTTCAAAACTGAAAAAAAAACATCAGAAAGTATACTCGACAATCGAGAAGGAAACTTTAGCCTTAATCACAGCATTGAAAAAGTTTGAAGTGTATGTGAACAGACCTAGGAATGAAGAAATTTTAGTGTTGTCTGATCACACTTCCCTATCATTCATACAATGGATGAAAAATCATAACTGTTGGATTCAACAAAAATCATAATCATTGGATTCAACACCGGGATAACCAATATTCTGGGAGGAGGCATCTTATATGCTGTTGCTTTTGCAATGCATATCTTCCCTTCAGTGACTGTATGGAGTGATGTGAAATTGTTTGCAATATTTTCAGATTCCTTATTTTGCTTAGAGTTAATATTTGCTAATAATGTACGTTCAGATTCAAAAAACATAATTATAAGTTCAGAATAACGTAGAATGTGAGAAGAGAGAGAAATTAGCATTATCCATTCAAAGCACGAAACAGCTGTCATCACTTGAGGTCGCCTGGTTTCAATTTTTTTTTTTTTTAACCATCATGCGACACACGTGACTTGTTTCAGACTTCTTTCTTTCTCGAGAAACCATGTGAAGATTGCATCATCTTTCGTAAGATCATTCTAGAATGATTTCTGCCTAAAACGTTCCACGTACGTCTGATACTTTTCATTTCATATAAGTAGTTATAAAAGTTTTTGTATAAAAAACTATCTAATATTAATGGTACATGAACTCTTAAATCTCTCAATTTGTCAAAAGAGAATTTGTTGACTCGTAAATAGCGTAAATTTTGAAGTGGAAATGTTTGTGACGTCAGTTAAAGGAAAATACGAAACTTAATTTCATTCGAGAAAATTCTATTATCATATCTTTTTATCTTAAAAGACTTTTGTTTTAAATGGTGGGATAATAAATGTTATTCATGATTGTAATCCCACTTTCTCTCGATTTATTGTTTTGAAAGAGAATTTTTGTGATATTAGCTGTCCCTCTTTCCCAAAATCATTTGAGCCCGTCAGGCAGTTTAGGGCCGAGATTCACTGATCAGTTTCCATACAAGAGAGATTTTGTCGTTCTGACATTTGAAATTGTGGTAGAAGGAGATAATATCTCCCTCTCTGTCTCTCTCTTTCTCTCTCTCTCCCTGTGCGAGAAATTTATGATTTCACAGTAACAAAAGGATTTTATACTCAGTAGTTGGTCACTCGTAAATTTTAGATTTGGTATTTCTTAGATTTATTTAATATTGCTTAGTACTTATTTGTGGAATCTGAACAGACATTGTAAAAATGTGTAATGGCACCTTTTATGGAATACTATGGTGAAAGTTTTGAGTACTTTGGTGAATTTTTTGGAATATGGTGAATTTTTGGAGCTAGCTGCAGCAGAACCATAATTGGTACCAAGGTAATGTGTTATTAAAAGTTTTAAGTTGCAACATAAAAACATATTTACAGTGGTTTGGTGAAACTATTTTATTTTTACACATGGCAATTTTTTTTTTTTTTGTTCTGTGTTTAATTCTTTTGAAGTGATATTTTTTGTGCATTAATCCATTTTTCTTGTTAAAGTTTTTTTTTTTTTTTTGCATTTTATCCATTTTTATTATTGAGGTGTGTTTTTTATATATATGTTCTGTGTGATTAATGCTTTCTTAGTGTTTTTTGCTATTTTGGTACTTTCCACATTTTTCTGTGTTTGCATTTACATTCACAATTTGATCAACTTTATTGTTTTCATTAATTAATTGTTGGATATTTAAATGAGTTTAACACTTGTGAATTACTTTGCATTTACTTAGAATTCTTTTCTAGTTTTATTGTTGTTTAACACTTGTGAATTAATTTCCAAATTTTAGTTACTACCAAACACTTTTGAATTTCAAATTGATTAATTAATTTTCTTGATTTTGTGATAAATTAATTAAGATTTAATTTTGCTTAAATAATCAATTTAAGAATTAATTAAACTTTGTGTTGTTTTCAAGTAACAGTAAATTTCCCTGAGATTGTGAATTTCACTTATAAATTTTGAGTTTAGTAATAAATTTTTGTATATAAAATTTTTGTGTTTCTTATTTTGCATTAGTATATTTAGTTTGGTTTAAGTAGAAATATAGAGTGGTAATTGAGCTGTTTTCCTTCAGTTTAACTGAAGTGAGTTAGAACTAGGGAAATTCTTATACTTTTATTAAGTGTTGTTGATGGAGTGATGCTCTTTAATTAATTTAATTATATATAAGATTACATCACACCTGTTTTAATGAACTTAGTCTGATTTTCTTTAATATTGCTAAGTTGTTTAAGGGATCACTATAGCCTTTGGAGTATTCAGTCGTATTTTATTTGTGATGAAGGTTCAGGTGTCTGGCTGTTGTGATTGGTAAGTGTAGTAACCAGATACTTGTTACTCCGTCACAATATATATATATATATATATATATATATATATATATATATATATGTATATGTATATATATATATGTATATGTATATATATACTATATGCATACATATGAGGAACGGGTGCATGTATGTATCTTTGAGTTTTTGTACGTGACTTAAAGTGTGTTTAGAGCGTGCGCATACCTCATGAATTTCAACTTCCATTCATATGATAGGAACATTCTAAGAAAATAGGAAAAATGATAAAAGAAAGCTACGATTTACGACGGCATTTCAGAAAATGCTTCAGCAAATGCTTACCTGCCTGACTCCAGGAAAGAATGATTTTGCGAAAGAAATCAGATTACAAGACGTTCAGGGGAAACTCACGTCTCCTAATCTCTGCCAGCTTCACAGTGGAAAGCTTTTCTGCAACACCTGCGCATCAAATATTTCACCCTTTCTCCTGCGCAGGGCTGAATCAACAGCCGGTCACTTCATAACATCCATGACTAATTGCTTACCTAATACAATTCTCTTTGTGTTTTTATAATTTACTCACATTTTTATTTATTTCTAGATTATCTGTCTCTGTGTTCCCCATTACCTTCTGTTACTTCTTTCGAATGAACGTTATAATCTTTGGAAGCTTGAATTTCAAGTCAGTGGCACCTGTGGGTTTATTTCATAAGAATAACATTCATCTCCTGAATAATAATAATAATAATAATAATAATAATAATAATAATAATAATAATAATAATAATAATAATAATAATAATAATATCACTAAAATGATCTGCATTATTAAAGCTCGTCTTCCTACGAATACTTTATCAGCCATTGCTCCCTAGATATGCTTAAACTATACTCTGTTCAATCCTCCTTTGTCTTTCGGGGTCCTTGAAGGAAGCCTCCACAAGGACTGAAAGGCTTCACAGTTTCTTTCGAATTCTTCGTCCTCACTGACTACTGGGAGGCAACTTACCTTCCGTACGAGACTGAGAGGCGACAGAGAAAGGAACACAGGTCTGCTCCAGTCGAGGGCCGGGATGTGAGACAACAGCCGAGCGATATCCTCGTCATCTTCCTCTTCTTCGTCCCAGAATAAGTAGAGGCTTTGTTTTGCAGACTGGAATTGACCAAAGGCTTTTCAAAGTCAGGTCATTCGCACGAAGTGACAGAGAGGTCAACTTTCAGATACAAGAAAAATAGTTATATTTAGAATTGCCTTTTTTTTCTTTGTCTACCAAGCGATTTTATGCTTATTACAAAGTGCCTCTTCAACTCAAGAATGGAATTATGGTATTTTAATGTATAATGAATTCAAAATACGGGAAAACTAAGAGGTCTGATAGCAGTCAAAAAGGCGTGTAGTATACGTGTGCGACTGCAGGAAGTTATTTGAAAGTACATTTTATTTTTTACTCCATAGGCATTTCTGATCATGATTCTTCCGGTCACTATATTAAGAACTACGAACAGTTAGGACTTTAGAGAATCCGCGAAGCAACTCCAGACCCCCAAGTGTATTCTATATATAGATAGATATATATATACTATATATATATATATATATATCTATATATATAATATAATATATATATATATCTATATATATATAATATCTCTATATATCTATATATATATTATATAGATATATATATAGATATATATATTATCTATATATCTATATATATATATATATATAGATATAGCTATAGATAATATTATATATCATATATTATAATATATCTATATTATATATGTATATATCATATATATATATATAGATAGAGATATAGAATATATTATATAAATTATATATAATCATATATATATATATATAGGTATATCTCTAGTCTTATGCTATATATATATATATAGATATATTATATATTATATATATATAGAATGATAATATCTATATATATATATTTATATTATATCTATATAGATATATATATATATCTATCTATATATATATATATAGATATACTATATATATCTATATTATCTATCTATATATATATATATATATATATACTATATATATATTATGGCCAGCATTTTCAGTTGTAACTTTATTCATGTTCATCACCTACGTTTCGGGGTACAAATCTCATCTTCAGGGCTACAAACAGGGATAACTGAAATTCTATACACTAGGAATCAGATTAAAATGGGGGACAGTAGTAAATTATACTTTAAAAAACTATATAGATAAATAATAATCAGTACGTCAATGAACTTCGAATTTTTGATGAAAACAAAATGTTAAATAATTAAACACGAGATTAACAGCAAAGTTACTAAGCATAATGACACTTTCAGGAGACAGAGAAAAAGATTTAAAAAAGGAACCTGAATATTAGCACAAAACCCACCAGTGAAATTATACATTATTACTAAAGACGGGAAGGAAAATTATTTAATATTAATCCTAACAAGTAAAATATTTCCGTATATAATTAAAAAAAAAAAAAAAATCAAACAAAAAGCTAAAAAGAACGAAACGACAACTCGCCAGCACAGAAACATGAACGAGACTGAATAAATTATGATTTATTTTTTACTTAAGGGAAGGCAAACCCAAAGACTGGAATTACCCAAATAGGTTGAATTAGGTTCCCAAATTACATTTGCGACAAGTAAATAAATATACTGCTGAAGATCGCATCAGCTCCGTAGGGCGTCTTTGAACTTGAAAAGTCTTCTGATTTTTAAGGGGTTTTGAAGATAAAATTAAATTTAACTTATATTTCCATACCGTTAAGTACGACAGTGAGCTCTCGTTTTACATGTTTATATGTTGAGCAAAAATGCAAAGATATGTACCATTCTTTTTTAGGTACATTAAAAGTGGATGCTCTTGGCTTAACCCTTAAACGCCGACTGGACGTATTTTACGTCGACATTTTTTGTCTCTCGGGTGCCGACTGGACGTATTTTACGTCGACATACAAAAGTTTTTTTAAAAATTCGCGGAAAAATACTTTTAGGCCTACCAGCCGAAAACTCTTGAATCACGCGCCTTGGGGGATGCTGGGAGTTCACAGATCAAGGTGTTGTTTTGTTTACAATCGTTACGCAGGCGCGCAAGCGCGAATTTCTTTCTTGCCGCACTAAAAAGTATCTGTGACACATCTCGGAAATTATTTCGTCACTTTGACATAATTTTTTTACCATTTTAAATTAGCCGTTACATAGAGTATTATATATGAAAATGTGCGCATTTTTATGTAGAATACAACAAAAAAATACTCATGATTGTAGCTTTTATCAGTTTTAAGATATTTTCATATAAATAACGATAAGTGCCAAAATTTCAACCTTCGGTCAACTTTGACTCTACCGAATGGTCTCGAAAAACGCAATTGTAAGCTAAAAACTCTTATATTTAAGTAATATTCAATTATTTAACTTAATTTTGCAACTAATTGGAAGTCTCTAGCACAATATTTCGATTTATGGTGAATTTATGAAAAAACTTTTTCCTTACGTCCGCGCGGTAACTCTTCCGAAAATAATCATACATGCGATTGTGGTAATGTTTGCACCATTTTAAATTAGCCGTTACATAAAGTTTTATATATGAAAATGTGCGCAATTTCATGCAAAATACAACTAAAAATAACCCATGGTTGTAGCTTTTATCAATTTTGAAATATTTTCATATAAAAAATGATAAGTGACAAATTTTCAACCTTCGGTCAATTTTGACTCTACCGAAATGGTCGAAAAACGCAATTGTAAGCTAAAACGATTATATTCTAGTAATATTCAAGCATTTACCTTCATTTTGCAACAAATTGGAAGTCTCTAGCACAATATTTCGATTTATGGTGAATTTATGAAAAAAATAACATTTTCTTTACGTCCGCGCGGTAACTCTTCCGAAAAAATCATACGTGCGATTGTGGTAATGTTTGCACCATTTTAAATTAGCCGTTACATAACGTTTTATATATGAAAATGTGCGCAATTTCATGTATAATACAACAATAAATAGTTGAAGGTTGTAGCTATTCTCATTTTCGAAATATTTGCATATAAATCACGATAAATAGAAAAAAAACCACGTTCGGTCAAATTTGACTCTACTGAAATGGTCGAAAAACGCAATTGTAAGATAAAACTCTTACAGTCTAGTAATATTCAGTCATTTATCTTCATCTTGAAACAAATTCGAAGTCTCTAGCACAATATTTAAATTTATGGTGAATTTAAAAAAAAACTTTCCTTCCCTCCGCGCGCGGATTCTCCGCCACAAATCTCCGAAATGCGTAAGTCCCATTCTCGGAATATTTGCTCCGTTTCATATTAGGCATTTCATAGAGTTTTATATATGAAAATGTGCGCAATTTCATGTAGAATAAAACGAAAAATATTTGAAAGTTGTAACTTTTCTTATTTCTGAAATAATTACATATAAAAAAATATATATATAAAAAATTCGACATTCGGTCAAATTTAGCTCGTCAGATATGGTCGAAAACTGCATTTGTAAGCTAATATTCTTACAGTATAGTAATATTCAATCATTTGTCTTCATTCTGAAACATATTGGAAGTCTCTAGGACAATATTTAGATTTGTGGTGAATTTTTGAAAAAAATATGTGTTTACGTAAGCGCGTTACGAATTCATGCATTATTTTGTTATAATATTTTCTCTGTGTTGCTTTTATCGTTTTACAATTTGTTATATACCAAAATGATTGAAATTTAGTGTACATTACAACGAAAAAAAAAGTAACTTGTTACCTTCAACCGTTTTGCGCACAGCGCGATTTGAATACAATTATATATGAAATTTCGTTTTTGCGCTATCATATATCGCATTATTTATATATGATAATGATAATTTTTTTCATTTCTGATGGGTTGCATACTAAACTTCAAGCAATGAGAAAAAAAAGGAGCCAAAAATGAACTCTTAATCTTGAAAACTAAGTGCGCTGTGATTTTTTGAAAAAAATATTTTTTCCGCTTACGCGCTCACTCTCAAACCCCTCCGGCACACGGGAATCATTTTTTTATTTACCGCTCCGGCGTTTAAGGGTTAATTAACAATGTCAATTAAAAACTATCAAGATTTTCCCAAATAGGTGGGATGCATTACAATTTCTGCTAAAGTAGTTTTACAAGGAAATTACTTCCTTATGAAATTTGACCCAATTGCATGATAAATTATACGCCCTATACAATAATGTCTTGCATGCATTAAGTTTGAAAACCTACAGACAAAGGCTAAAGAAATTTGTTCCCAAACCAGAAAAGTCTTCTTTCTAAAAACACCTACTAAAAATTGATAATTATATCGTGAAATTGTTATATCCACAAATGGCAGTTCGTTATCCGATTCTATGTTCATAGTAAAATTAATGTTCGGATAAAATTAGTTAATGAAATTAAGGAACAAATGTGCATGATCTTTATTTTTTTTTTAAAGTACAAACGTATCGTCTACATATCTTTTATTTAAAAAAATGGGTTTAAAATCCGGAGGGCTTTGATCGAGAAATCATTTTTCCGAGTGACACATGAATATATTGGTAAAGGTGAAATCCAAAGGAAAAGCCATTGCCATACCATCAGTTTGTTATATTTGGTGGCAAGCATATACGAGTAAATCTCTGTTTGAAATCACGGTGCAAATGATGTAACTTTGCTTTTGCGTTTACACCACTTGTGGAGTAAATTCTTGCAATATCATTGGTTCAGTCATTACAACTTTGACTGTCTTGCAGATTCACAGGCAGTCCTGTTGTGTCTGCCTGTGTGTCAAGCAACGGTCTCATTACAAACAGCTGCCAAGTGCATCATATTTGCAAGTAATCATATACACTGTATAGAGTGATGCATTTTCCTGCTGTCCTGTGCCAGACCCGTAATCTTAGAAATTAATTCTAGTTGTTTGGTTAAATCCTTTCGTACCTGACATATCTTTGCATTTCAGTGAAATTATACTTTATTCTAGTGGCCTCATAGTGTTTCTCTTGAATAAAGTTGGTAGACTAGTAGACTTTTCAGTTCGCTGACCTTTCGTTGGTCCATTAAAGTCACTGATTAATGTACTGTTGCGAAGGCACTTAAATTGAGCAAGTCATTGATTTATTTAAATCTGCTATAAACTTAGGACCCAACACCATGGGACGCAATATATATATATATATATATATATATATATATATATATATATATATATATATATATATATATATATATATATATATATATGTATATATATATATATATATATATATATATATATATATATATATATATATATATATATATATATATATATGTATATATATATATATATATATATATATATATCTATATATATATATATATATATATATATATATATATATATATATATATATATACACACCTATATATATATATATATATATATATATATATATATATATATATATAGGTGTGTATATATATATATATATATAGATGTATATATATATATATATATAATATATATATATATATATATATATATATATATATCAGCAATAAGTCACTAAACAGCACGTGACAAATATGTACGTAATAGCCACATGAAAGGGTGGAAAAATCCAAAGACCAGGTACCAAGCGCTTTCGTGTATTGCGTACCCCGAAGAAGTGTACGCAATACACGAAAGCGCTTGGTACCTGGTCTTTGATTTTTCACCTTTCATGTGGCTATTTACGTATATATATATATATATATATATATATATATATATATATATATATATATATAGGTATATATATATATATATATATATTATATAGGATATATATATATATATATATATATATATATTATATATATATATATATACCCATGGGGGGACGAAATTATTATCAATTAAAAAATTCCCCTTCGGTACATATGAAAATATATCATTTGGAGGTAAAGTGAATTTAGATATTAAAGGACATTTGTAGCTTGAATTGATATATAAATGGATCACGGTTCGATTGTGATAATTATTCATAACAAAAAAGGCTACGTGCTGTCAAACGCTCGAAGTGGCCAACTGGTAGACGGGGTTTTCATATCGATTCTAATTACGAAAGCACCCAGATCGAGGGTGATTTGTAAGGTCAGAATCGATATGAACTTATAGCGTCTCTGTTGGGCTGATTGGATAGCGTCACTGACTGTCCTGATTTCGTCCCCGTCCACTTGGACGGTGGTTCGATCCCATGGGGGGACGAAATTATTATCAATTAAAAAATTCCCCTTCGGTACATATATGAAAATATATCATTTGGGAGGTAAAGTGAATTTAGATATTAAAGGACATTTGTAGCTTGAATTGATATATAAATGGATCACGGTTCGATGTGATAATTATTCATAACAAAAAGGCTACGTGCTGTCAAACGCTCGAATTGGCCAACATGGTAGACGGGGTTTCATATCGATTCTAATTACGAAACGCACCCAGGAATTCGAGGGTGATTTGTAAGGTCAGAATCGATATGAACTTATAGCGTCCTCTGTTGGCTGATTGGATAGCGTCACTGACTGTCCTGATTTCGTCCCCGTCCACTTGGACGGTGGTTCGTCCATGGGGGGACGAAATTATTATCAATTAAAAAATTCCCCTTCGGTACATATATATAGGTATAATATATATATATATATATATATATATATATATATATATAATATATATATATATATCTATATATATATTATATACTATATATATATATATATAACCTATATGTATGAGTGTATGTGTGCTGACTTACGTATCATTATTATAATTATTATACAATAATATATGCCATACGATAAACATAATAATCACTATATCATTACTTGCAAAGTTTATGTGTTCAAGTACGTAAACAAAAATGGTTTTTGATAGCCTGTCCTCCAAAATATCAAGTATCTCGTTTTCTGTCATCTAGTTAAGGTGATATTAAGAAAACTCCTCTCATGAGTGGGTAACTAGCATAAGATTCATAATGATGTTTAGTAAAGGTTTTTCTCGTACTTTGAATTGCAATAACTACTTGGCTGTTGACGGGGCTATGAAACACGTTCACAAAATTATCTATGAGCCTATCAAAGAATATTCTGAGGTACTGCACTTTAAATATATAATGATTTAGATATTTGATTTTCAAAGGAAAAAAATGGGGCGAACGGCGGTAACTCGGCAACATATACGGATAAAAAGTGGTAACAATAAACGTTGAATTGAGTTCGGTCAAAAGGGTCATTAGACTATAATTAGGCAATTTAGCTATCCGAGCTTCAAGTCATACTGTCGAATGTCTTTTTGACCAACAATAAAATGATGTAGACTTTCCTTTATAGTGTAAACATTTTTTAGTTTTAGAAACAATACATATTAATGGTAGGTCCACCATACGCTCGGTGAGAATTTTAGCCCTTCTATTAATTACGAGAATCGTTGTAGACATTTTTCGAAAGATGAGCTTATAGAGCCTACTGAGAACATATTGGGTGATTTATCCCTGACGTTGAGTTCTTTGTTTATGTTTTCTGATATTAATTTTATACACACACACAAATAATATATATATATATATATATATATATATATATATATATATATATATATATATATAACTGTAATAGCCACAAAGCCTTTTTAACTCCATAAATTCTTTGTTATTTTTTGGATACGTTTGTCACTACAAAGCCTGAAGATCCAAGTTCAAAGAAATTTTTTAAGAAATTATGATGTTCGGTACCGGGAAACGAACCCTGGTCCCATAATCACAAAGAAGGTATTGTGGCTATTACAGGTGTGTGTGTGTGTGTGTGTGTGTGTGTGTGTGTGTATGAAGTACAACTGATTATCGTCTTATTATACTATTCAAGTCAAGTAGACTACATGTTTCCGACTGATGCAAAACATCGAAAATGACGAGCTGTCAGTTTTCGGGTTACCAATCCTATGGCAATTTTGCTCAAATCTACTGTATTATTTACGTCTTCCAGCTGATTTAAAATCAATTGCCATGAAATTTCATTGTAATAAGGTCTTAGGAACTGTTTCCAAAAACCCAAGTAAAACTTTCCCTCGCAATCTTTCTCTATAATTTCAGGTGTTCAGCTTAATATTTTACAGCTCTGTGAAAAATGTCTGTAAAAACATTTTTATGGCATATTCAGTTTTACATACTTTTGCATTTTATTTATTTATTTATTATTTGTTTATTTATTTAAAAAAATGTGTTTTATTCTGTAATCTTACCGCGGCTCTGGACAAGAAGATAGCACGACACATCTCGCTCACGATTACTTACTTGATAGTCCGACGGGGTACCAACAACAAGAGAGGAGTAGTCAGAGTAGTAGATCTTTGTTTCGAGGAGATCCCACAACCCTTCGTAGGCTGCCAGTGCCCTCAGTGTGCCATAGATCTACGGGTAAGAAAGATGCTATCGTTAGTCATTTATCATGGCTGGAATTAAAATTTACTCCAGCATTGGATTGGCACCATTCAGTGTCTCGGCTGGTTGGGCAGTCGAGTCCGGAGGGCCACACTGCCCTCTGGTTCTCTTGAGTACCCTACTACTACGCCTATAGTTTTCTGCTGCCTTAAGGCAAGCTCAGTGTAAGTCTGCCACCGCTAGAGAGACGGGAATATGACAGGCAAATCACAAACATATTACACCAGAGAGTAGCTACTTATATATATATATATATATATATATATATATATATATATATATATATATATATATATATTATATATATATATATAACTTGTCAAACAACATCAAGTTGATAATAATAATAATAATAATAATATAATTAATATAATAATAATAATAATAATAATAATAACTAATTATTATTATTATTATTATTATTATTATTATTATTATTATATTATTATTATTATTATTATTAATTAATATTATTATTAATTATTATTATTATTATTATTATTATTATTATTATTATTATTATTATTATTATTATTCAGAAGATGAACACTATTTATATGGAGCAAGTCCACCGGGACCAGCGACTTCAAATTTAAACTTCCAAAGATTATGGTGCTCATTAAGAAGTCAGAGAAGGTAAAGGGAAATACAGAAAGAAGAATGTCATATATGCAAGACGTTATGTAACGAGCGCAGCAAAACTTAGCTCCGCAGACACGTTCAGTTCAGAGTTATTGTACTGTTGCATAATGAGTAAATGTTATAAGTATAACCAATTATTATTATGTTAGTATCGAGTCCGACACACAGCTTCGATCTTATAAATTCTACCTCATGCAGGCAGGATATGATTCCTTATTGTGTGTAGAGCTCCGATGCTCATATGTTTGTTATGATTCTATTATATATGCCTATTGTATTTTTACATTCAACTACCCGCCTTCTTCAATATAGTTTTAGCCAATAAACACAAGCAAGAAGATATTGCTTTATTATCACCCTTCATCCCTGGACCTCGGCGACGAGAAATGGAATATTATCTGCAATACTAAAACACCATCTTTCCCGCTACCTAGCTACAAGTAAGATTGAAGAATTGTCGTATGGGTCATACAACTAAAGCAGACCCAAAATAATGACGACAAAACAAAGAGATCTTACTCATTAAAGAGTAAATATAAACTAATAAATTAATAAATAGATTTAGCACATTCTTGTTTTTTCCTACTGGAAATAAGGAAAGCATAGCCCGTTGAAATTTTCAGGACTACCCATTTGACTTCTTCGAAGCCTTCATTGGTGTTGTTATTAATTTTGTGTAAGTGTATGATTTCGTGTTTTCCTTAGAGGTTGGGAGGATAGTATATAATGTAGCATATAATAAGTAAAAACACATAAAGGAAATAACTTTATGAGACCAATAATTGGTTCTGTTTGTTCCGTAACTTATAAGCTTTCAAAATATCTAACAAAATGATTGTCACCATTGCTAGGAACCATTTCTAGTACCCATCTCATTAATTCTTTAGATTTGACTGACAAAATCCGCAGCATTACAATCAATCCAGAGCCTCAGTGGCGTGATCGATATTGTCTTGACCTGCCACCTGGGTGGCCGTGAGTTCGATTCACTCTCGACGTGGTTCGGAAGTCACGTAAAGCCGCTGGTCCCGTTGCTGAATAACCACTGGTTCCATGCAACTTGAAAACACCGTACAAACAAATAATCAATCCAGATTCACGGTCAATAAGTTTTGATTTATGTTTCTTATTCACTAAAGTTCCCATTGACTCTGTATTGGAATACTTTAAAGATGAATTGCATAAAATTGACTTGCCGCTAACAATTAGCCAGGTCATAGAATTTATAAGTATATGCATATGTGGTTGTAAATTTATTTTGAACGGGGAATATTTTAAATAAACTTTTGGTATAGCAATGGGAAGCCCACTTTCGCCTGTTCTTTCAAATTTACGTATGGGTTTTCCATTTTCTTGTGACTTGGTACCGTTAGGTGGATGATATTTTATCCATTATACCAAAAGATTTCGATGTAAATAATATATTGGCTCTACTAAATGATCAAGGCCTTTCTATTAAATTTACACTCGAGTTAGAGAAATATGATTGTTTACCCATTTTTGGACATTTATATTAAAGGGGAACCTTTTCATTATAAATTAAGTATATATAAGAAAAAGACGAATAATTTGACATTTGTTTTATCCCTCCATCTCTCTCCCTCTCTTTTATTCGCGGTTTCTCCCCCTTTCATTCGCAGTTTTCTAACTCGCCCAGTTGTCATTTAACTACGACATGAACAGTAGGTTCTCCAGGATTTTGTACTACAGTATTTTTTTTTTTTTTAATCTGAAGATTCAAGTTTTTTGTCGCTCTTTGTATATTTCTGT
>NC_087202.1:135746996-135754496 GCF_015104395.2 Macrobrachium nipponense | reverse complement strand
GATAAAGCCTATGCAACCTCTTCCTTCATCTAAGGACAGTCCGGCTGCAACCTCTTCATTCATCTATGGATGAATCCTCTGCAACCTCTTCCTTCATCTATAGATAGATCCTCTGCAACTTCTTCATTCACCTATGGATGGAACCTATACATCCTTTTCCTTCATCTATGGATGGACCCTCTGCAACCTCTTACTTCATCTATAGATGGATCCCCTGCAACCTCATCCTTCATATATTGACAGACAGTCTGAAACCTCTTCCTTCATCTTTGGATGGACCGTCCGCAACCTCTTCCTTCATCTAGGGACAGACTCTCGCAACCTCTTCCTTCATCTATGGACGGACCCTCTGCAACCTCATCATTCATCTATGGATGGATGTGCTGCAACTTCTTCCATCATCTCTGGATGGACCCTCCGCTTCCTCTTCCTTCATCTATGGATGGAACCTCTGCAAACTCTTCCTTAATCTATGCACGGACACACTGCAACCTCTCCCCTCATTTATGGACGGACCCTCTGCAACCTCTCCCCTCATTTATGGACGGATCCTCCACAACCTCTTCCTTCATCTATGGATGGACGCCCCGCAACCTCTTCCTTCATCTTTGGATGGACCCTCCACAACCTCTTCCTTCATCAATGGACGGATCCTCTGCAACCTCTTCCTTCAACTATGGAGGAACACGGTGCAACCTCTTCCTTCATGTATGGACAGACCCTCAGCAACCTCTTCCTTCATCAATGGATGAATGCGCTGCAACCTCTTCTTTCATCTATGGACTGATCCTCCGTAACCTCTTTTCTCATCTATGGAAGGACTCTCTGCAACTTCTTCCTTCATCTATGGATGGATGTGCTTCAACCTCTTCCTTCATCTATGGACAGATCTTCTGTAACCTCTTCCTTCATCTATGGATAGACTCTCTGCAACCTCTTCCTTCATCTATGGACGGATCCTCCTTAACCTCTTCTCTCATCTATGAATGGACTCTCCGCAACCTCTTCCTTCATCTATGGACGGATCCTCCTCAATCTCTTCCTTCATCTATGGATGGATGTGCTTCAACCTCTTCCTTCATCTATGGACGGATCCTCTGTAACCTCTTCCTTCATTTATGGATGGACTCTCTGCAACCTCTTCCTTCATCTATGGAATGATGCCCTGCAACCTCTTCCATTATCTATACAGATGTTGCTATAAAAAATTTTGTTATACTGATGTTGCATTATAGATGTTATTGTACAGAAGTTGTTATACTGAAGTTACTCTAGAGATGTTGCTATACAGATGGCACTATGCAGATTTTACTATAAATATGTATTTATATTGATGTTGCAATATAGATGTTACAATACAGATGTTACTATACAGCTATTGTAATACAGATGTTACTATACAGATGTTACTATACAGCTATTGTTATACAGTTATTACTGTACAGGTGTTACTACACAGCTATTGGTATACAGTTGTTACTATACAGATGTTACTATGCAGCGAAAGAAAAAAAATGTGTGATTTAATAAGTTACTTGAACAACAAAGAAAGCGGTTCCTTGTAGGTATAAATGAACTAAGCAAAGCTAGAGACTTTGGGCTGACAATTCGTATGGTAGGGAGGATCTTTGCACTTTAGACTTCAAAAACCAGTAAAATAACTGCGCAGTCGAGTTTTCTGTATGCTATATGAGCCGCAGCCCATGAAACTTTCAATCACGGTCCGGTAAAGGCCTGCCCCATACCATTGCCAGACGTACGATCATGACTAACTTTAACCTTAGATAAAATAAAAATAGCTGAGGCTCTGGGGCTGCAATTTGGTATTTTTGATGATTGGAGCTCTCTAGCCTCAGTAGATTTTAAGATCTGAGGGCGGACGGAGAGACAAAGCCTTCTCGATAGTTTCCTTTTACAGAAAACTAAAAAAGCGCATCGCGCCGAAGTGGAGATATTATCAAATGCGAAAGGAAAACCATTGTTTACGTCAACAGGACGTGACACCTTTTAAACTTAACCGAAAACTATGACCAGAATCAAGAAGATACTACGTCGCCCATACGATGAAGTGGCGTCGCCGTTCAACCTCAGCATTTCCAGATAAGGTAACAAACCACCGGGAGGGACCCAACGTATCTTGAGCAACAGGCAGCAGCGGTACCAGATTCGGCGCCGTTCATAAGGACAGTCAGAGACTTGATGGTGCCGTTTCACGTCTTAATTGCCACAGGGAGGCGGGAAATAGTTGGCTTTGCTCTGGATCCCGACTAATTAAACAGAGATATTCCAACTCCAATGGCTCCATCCTCCCGGAAATCTAGTTACTACGTCTAATGTTTGTATGAAACATCTCAGGTCTTTTGATCTTTTCTTCGCCGAAATAGCTTATTGCACGAATTAGGATAGAATGATGCCGAGGTATATCATTGAATTTAACTGGTTTTCATTTAGCGATTACCCTCAGCGCCACCTCTTCTGCCAGGGACTAAAGGTAATGCACACACATACATCCGTACATACCAACATAATATATATATATATATATATATATATATATATATATATATATATATATATATATATATATATATAGATATACATATATATATATATAGAATATACATATATTATATATATATATATATATATATGTGTGTGTGTGTGTGTATGTATGTACGTATGTATGTATGTATATATACATACATACATACATATATATCTATATCTATATATATATATATATATATATATATATATATATATAGATATAGATATATATATGTATGTATGTACGTATGTATGTACGTATATACATACATACATATATAGTATATATATATATATATAATATATATATATATATATATATTAGTTAAGCTATCGTTTAATACCCAATCCACGCTATTTCGGGAGGAACAGGTAGGCTAAGCCCGGCGGGATATATAAAAAAAATATATGATATATTCTTATAAATAATATAATATAATAGTATATATACCATATATATATATATTATATATATATATTTATATTATAAAAATATATTTTTACAGATAATATGTAATATATATATATTTATTATATATATATATATATATATATAGTCATCTATAGAGTTACCGAAACTCAGAGGATCAGTAAGTTTATTATGAAACGTATCGTGCCATCCCGACACATAATCAGTCTGCAAAATAGAAATAAATAGCATTTGTAAAATATAAAAACAAAGGTTACTTACATTATAATTTAAAAAGGAATATATAAAAACACTAAATTTACACATAAAATCTAGTTGTTAACAACTGAAAACTAAAATTATTTACAAGGTGACATTAAAATTGACGAAAGTGAAGATTAAACAAGAATATTAACCTCAAAAATTTGTAAATTTCCCCTGGTATTTCCCGCTTGAAATCACGACCTGCTCTGCGAGCAAGAATCCTCCTTGGCCAAAGGCCATCTTCATATACAAGTCGAACCCTAAACTTTTGTATACATTGTTTCATTTGTCAATTAATGATCTATCAAGACTTTAGTTGTCGGTCATATTCCTCAGATATAAAATAGAAATTCACCATTCTTATTATCTCCAACTACACGTCCATCACATGATTTCCAATAAGGGGCTAAATTTCGAGTTCGTTGGCCCGGCCTGTTTAGCTCATTTTTTTGGTAGCAAACCAAACGAAAATAAGTCTATTATCCATATCCGCCTGTTTCCAGGTCAGCAGTTACCCTGAAACTTGTCTAATTTCATTGTTTTTTCAATTAACCTATACAGATATTTTTCTCCTGATTTAAGGATTTTTTCGATTGTACAGTACCTATAACTAATATTTAAATGATTTCATATCATTGTGAAGGTCTTTTAATTTTCTACAAATATACGTTATTAAATTTTGAATTTTGCCAAAACAATTTCTTTATGATTATTGACGCTATTTATGATAAAATCAGTATTTTTATCTTAATTTTACATTTCTTATAGCTTTCTTTAAGATATTGATATCTGATAGGTGTGTATTATAAAAAATTCTGAGATCTTTCAAATGCAATTAATGAAAATTTTCTAAGTAATAGTTTTGACATGAAAACGTTATGAAATATAGTAAAAACGTTACACAATTTCGGGTTTTATTAGTTATACTTCCCCAAACTTTTCTACACACACACGTAGGTATGTATATTAGGAACATTTTGATAAGATTTCAACTGGAAAAGTTCATTCCATTACTGGTCGTAAAAAGGGCTATGGGCTTTACTTTATAATTCTTCTTTCCTTTCTCTTTGTTGGCAGTAAGTCGTTTGATGATGGTGAAGAATCCACAGTAAATGCAGAATATTGTAAAAGCTAGTAGGAGGATATGCATGATTAGAATGGCTTATTGTGATATAGATCCTCTCCTGACGACTCTTACTAATTCTCAAGTAAACTTTTCAAAGTATCTTTGTCATAAAGAGGGGACAACTGGTACAGTGACTGTTCTCCATAGACAACTGGCAAACTTTCTACAATGCAGCCAGGGAAAGAGATGATGAAATCTATAAATGTTTGAAGGACACATGGGCCAACGGACCATTAGGCGTCTACCATGGGACCTGCTACCAGACCTACAGGACCGTACCCTGAGTTTTTGTCTCCGGGAGTCTTTTTTCCCAAAGCTGAATCTTTTCTCTTATAAAAGTCATTGCATATATGGGTAAATACAAGATGTAATACTTGGAAACATGGAGTTCAAGAGATTGGGTGGGGGGGGGGGGGGGGTTACCGACCACCCACCCCACCCCTCCGTCGGTACAGGCCTGGCCTGCACAAATCGAGATCAAATTGCAAGGCTCAAAAGACGAAGGGATGAGAACTTGGTTGAATCTGCTGACAAGACCAGCTCCTTGTCCATACTCTCAGTGATCTGTCAGACTAGAAAGTATGATAAAGGCAAAAAAAGAACCTTCTGCCCCTACTTCAGTGCATGGCTTTTGAAGCTGGAGATAGAATCCTTCAAGTTGTAAGATTATGAGATGACCGTATAGTGCGAGAACTCTCTGACCGAGATCCAATCGCAATTAAAGGGTGCGATCATCATAGTTGCTATGTTTGGTACACCAAGATGAGATCATCAGATACTCTTAAAAAATGTGAAGCACCAAAGGCAAAGGACCCGTATGAAGAAGCCTACACCTCAGTTGCACAAGAGGTCAAAAGATATGTGCTTAGTGGGCACAAAACAATCTCAATGAGCATTCTTTTTGAACATTTCAATACTCACCTAGCAGCACATGGCAAAGAAGCTCCAAATTACAAATCAGACAAACTCAAGAACCGCTTGCTTAAAACCTTTCGAGAACAACTCTCATTTTGGCAGCCTGGCAAAAGGAATGAATCAGATTTTGTTTTTATCAGAAAATGAAACCAAAACGGCTCCTAGTCCTATCGCTAAGGCAGATTCCTAACATGTGGCAAAGCATCTTAGAAGTGACCTAAAGAAGCACATAAAACTAATGACAGATGTTTCTTCAGCTGGTGTGACATTAGATAAAGCTCATTTGCCAGAACAGATTTACAACTTCCTTGTTTGGATGATGTCTCCAGACGAATTTGGTGGGGTTGAAACGGAGACGATGAACCTGATTTGCACAGAATAGTGATGGCTGTTGGAGAGGATCTCATATACAATGTGTCCAAAGGGAGAGTTAAAACACCAAAGCATGCCTCTCGTGCATGCCCATAAAATATCTGACAGGAAGCTCACAGGTCGTGACCATTTTAAACAGATTTGGACACAATTTCTTACAATGAGTTGGTTGAGTTAGAATCTGCTTTGGCCTATAAACAGGTAAAAAAGAGAAAAAGGTAGGGCATTATTACCGAGTAATATCCTGCCAAATGTGTTCACAATTTTCTGCTGGGACAATAATGATCTCAGCAAGCACACTCTCAGTGGCAGTAACACAACCCACTGAACAAATGGCATCCTCATACAACGCAGAGTCCTCACTTGTGAACCTCCACCAGATCCATATGGTGCCAGTGATGAGCAGCAAGTAACAGCAACATATGACCTTCTTTGATGTTTTGTACATTTCTCTCTAAGTCAGAGACATGTTCCTGGATTGCTGAAAGCTGACATCAGAAGATGATTTAATTTACAAGTTTTCAATGAACCTCACGAGCTAAATTTCATCTTCTCTTTAATTAATTTGATGTTTTCTTGTCGGCATCTTTGCAATAAAGCTGATAGGTTCTTATCATGGCTTTCCAAAGCTTATTGATCAGTTTGTCCTTTGCCATAAACTAGGATATCGTATGCTTTTACTTCTATGCCATCTAATTTATGTAGAGCATCATGCATTCGTCTCTGCCACTCTTCTGGTGCCGATGATATGCCAAAAGTCATTTTCTTCCATCTATGCCTACCGAAAGTCGTATTAAATGTAGTCAAATAACTTGACTCTACCAAGCTGCACTTGCCAAAACCCATTCTTTGCGTCAAGAACTGAAAATATTCTAGCTCGGTAAAATTTCCTCGATTTTGGAAGTGGACAACAGGGTTTTTCCCTGACAGCTTAGTTCAGATCTGTAGGATTTAAACAAATCTTTAAATCTGAATTAGGTTTTGTGACTTAGACCATGCTAGACCCCCAATTTCTAGGTTCCGAGAATTTTTCAATAATGGTACTTCCATACTAATTAACTGCTGCTTCAATTTTTTCATAAGGGGAAAAAGAACTTTGCTTGGAGCATGAACCACTGGTAACACTGCATTATCAATATATATCTTACATGGGTGGAGGGGGAGTCCTAATTCTCCCAAAACTTTAAATAAGTCAGCAAAATCAGAAATAATCTTCTCTTTATCTAACACTTTTGAAGAAACCTCATTTTTTTTCTTGGTTAGCTCTCGGGTTAGGTATCATTCACAAGAATTGTCATCAATTTCAGTCTGTGTCCTTCCTCACAACCTCTGACGAAAGAAACTTTCCTTCACCACATAAAAATGAAGTTGAGACTGCTTTCCTTCCTTTTCTTTCACACATTAGAGTTTTAGATTTTTAATTCCAATAATCTTGATCGTTTTATTATTAAACACTTTCAGTTTGATACTATCACAAGTGCCTACCTTATCACTGCCAATCAAACGCTTCAATTCTCTTCCATTTGGCCCACACTTGACCATATGCTGGACCCATCCTATTTTTATATCTGCATCCTTTTATTGCTTTGACGTCATCGGACTTTGGCTTATTTCATGGATTTGTGTACTTATTTTTCTTCTTCCCAACGACAATGACTTCCTCTTCTTCAGTATTGCTACGAGTCATTTGCTGCTTTTGTTGAATGCGAATTTCATCGTCTTTTCCGAAATTCACAGCCCTTTCTAAGGTCATTGGTTTTGTATCCATCTGCACATGATCCAGTCACTTCTCCCTAGACTTATCATCATGTAAATTAAGGATGAATTGATCCCTGATCATTTCTATTTCATTATCATTATGACAAGT
>NC_087202.1:135706996-135741996 GCF_015104395.2 Macrobrachium nipponense | reverse complement strand
GAGTTTGATATTTTCTTTTGCCTTGCCTTTTGTGATGGCTTGTATTGCTCCTTTTGAGTCGGTGTGAATAGTTGTGTTTCCTAGTTTGTGTTGAGAGTCTTCTAGCGCTTTAGCGATTGCTATCAGCTCAGTCTGTAGAGTGGAGGCGTTATCTGAGAGCCTCCAGCTCCCTTTTAGTGATGTTGAGTAGACTCCTGCTGCCGCTGCAGGAATGCTGAGGTCTACTGATCCATCTGTAAAGTATTCATTTGTGGCTGTCGTTTTCCTTATTGAATCTTGTGCTGCTTGTTTCAGCTGTTGAACGGTGCATGCTTCTTTGCTTGCCGGTAGGACTGTGTAGTTGATATTGAAGAGTTCTGATTTCCAGGGTGCTGGTTCTACATACTCAGCAAGAGGAGAGTCTTCTCTGATGTCAGCAGCATGCTTTTGCATGCCTACTCTTCTCAGTGTTTCTAAAAGGTTGCCAGAGTATGTCTTGGGTGGGTCTAGATCTTCGTGGAGATCAATGCACTTTTTGATCTCTCTTTTTAGTGGACAGTTCCTTTCCTTTTTTAAGGTTTTTAGCAGGATGGACGTGTTTCTCTGGTCTATTCTGTATGTCAGAGACTGTAGTTTTGTTTCATGTCTCAGAATGCATAAGTTAGTCCACATTGGAGCACCTGTGATGAGTCTCAGGGCATTGTTTTGAATTACTTCAAGGCTCTTTTGCTCTGTGCTTGAGAGACTGGTGAGAACGATGTTTGTTCGTGCGTGCGTGATGGACACTACGTTTCCGTCCGCACGCCGCCTTATGTACAGCCTTATTTGCCGAATATTCCATACGGGCTGCTCTACGAGCAAGAGCCCGTGCTGGCACAAGGCCAGCTTCATCTCAAACAACAACCGAATAAAATGAGTTCGCTCGCTCTCCTCGTATTGCTCAGACCTCACAAACTTAAAATTTTCACCTATAATACAACCCACACTCTTAAATACATAAATGCAGAAGGTTAACAACAATGTTGCCAACTTTTTCAATTTGTTTGTCACTCTTTTTGAGAAGCTAATGTCCCTATTTAAATAATCTACGAATCCTGAAAAATGAACGGCAGAAATAAACAAAAAATTTAATTACATCTGAAGGTGATGGAATGCAATTGTTTATCACATCATTCAACATGTTTATGGAATGACTTGGCGGGCATCTCGTAGCCTCCAGCCGAAGGACAGCCGACTCTTCACGAAGGAAGTTACTGCCGAGATCAAGATGGCGGCGACAGCTACTGTGTTCAAGCATTGCAGACACTTGTTCGGTTCTTGGGTTGGGAAATTGAATTGGGATTCTAATATGACATTTTAGGCCAAAGGCCGAGCGCTGTGAACTATGAGGTCATTCAGCTCTGAAATGTGTAACAAACGGAAACCCTCGCTGATGCAATATGAAACAATTTGCATCTGCGAGGTTGAAATTAGGGAAGGGTGGAAAGTAAGATGGAAGACAGATAATATGGATGGAGGTACAGTAAAAAGGAATGAAGGGGATTGCCGAAGGGACGCTGCGAAGAACCTTTAGTAATGCCTGCAGCGCACCGTATGAAAAATCTTTAGCGGCAGATGCGAGCTTTCTACAATCATTTGGGCTGATGTTTCCTACAATATTATGGTTAGATATTTATTGTTTTAGATATGATTATCATAAAATTCGTTTAGTATCCTAAAGTAACGAAAACTACTCTGGATCTATATTAGTACAGAATCTATTATCCATACGCATGAAATTTACACTAATCAGGACTTAATGATATCACAGATATACTATATCCGTATGGATATATAATGAGTAGATGTCCTGCGACCTACAAAGGAAAATATTGGCAGCGCCATCTGCCCAGGTGCGTTGCTATTCATGCCAACCCACGGACTGCTCCAAGAGTCCAGGACAGGTGTGCTATGGAAAGGAGACAGAGATAGACAGACAGACAGAGGTATTCTCGTCCCCAGGCGATGGGAAGGCGACACTCACAAGAAGCAGGAGAGCAGAGAGGGGTTCCTCATAGGCCGTGGGTTCTGACTGGAAGGAAGGCAAGGCTGGTGCTGCTCCCTACACCTGCTCAGCTCACTGTTCCCTCCTCCCACCAGTCGAAAACTCACCTCAGTGTCGCTAGGTCGCACGGAGCATGACTCTTTGTTGGAAATTCATGCGCCCACCTTTGAAGTTCTGGTTGGTGTTGAAGAGAGATCTTTGAAAGCCCGTGGATAGGAAGTGGCATCATTTGTTTTGATGGACGGCTGACATGACTTTGCTGAAAGGTTGATTGACTGTCACGCATTGCATCAGGTGAGATGACGGCATTGCCCTGTATCGAAAGCTTTCGTTTTTATTGCGCTTTGTCAGGCGAAACTTCTGTGTAATGAATCACATGCCTTCTCTCCAAATTTGTGCAATCTAAGGGGTTCTTTATCAGTTGGTTTGCGTGTAGTATTTGTGTATGCCTGTATGCGCCTTCTACTTTCATTAAAGGAATAGTTTTCATTATAGAGGCCTCTCTAAATTACTGAAGGAAATGTGAAAGAAAACAATCGTAGATGGGACACAAATAGACTTTGAGAAACAATACTACTTCCTCACTTTCATAGATTTATAAAGAAAGGGAATTGCCTTAAGAAAAACTGGCTTTTACTGGTTATATCCAGTCCTGAGGGAAACGCAAGATCTCGCTGTAAAAGGTGGCGACTAATACCGGGGCATGCACGCACACTGGCTGACTGACTGACACACGCACGCACGCAAGTTGCATACGTACTAGTTAAGGAATGGCAACCAGTAGATTCTCTCTCTCTCTCTCTCTCTCTCTCTCTCTCTCTCTCTCTCTCTCTCTCTCTCCACGGTACCTGACTGAATAGGTATTCCCGCGGGAATCTCGACACCTTTATTAGCCTCTACCGTTACCTGTTCAGGTAATGTATGGGAAGAGGAAATAGAAGGTGATACTATACTATTTTGCTGGATTCCCGCTAAAGCTGTCAGTGGTCTGCGCCCTCGGGAATCGAAAATGGCGGAGTAACATTCATCAAGACATGCTTATTTAATATTATCTCTTATGTTACATATATATATATATATATATATATATATATATATATATATATACAGATTTCTTACAAAGAGTAAAGGTACCTTCGTTATTATCACATTGCGTCAAGATATCACCAGAATATTTGCCAGAATAAGATGCCATATTTGATTATTTGGTTGTGTTCAACAATGCTAAATTACATAAACTCTTATCATGGCTAACAAAACGCAACTCTGCAACTCGATATGCAAGCGAAATCCAACACTGGCAATTCACAGCAGTGAATAAAAAGAATAAGAAATTCATGAGCGAGTTTCTGTTATTCTTTCACATAGAACCTTCTGAAAACAAGAATGACTTTCCGGTTCTTGCAGGATAAGTCGACGTAGGCGTTCCACAAGTCACACCGCTGTCTATCGTCGGCATCCTGTTTTGGATGGCAAGTTGGCCTTATGCCAGCACCGGTTCTGTAAACTGGTCAGTTTCCTGTTTGCTCGCAGGGGAAATCTGTACTCGGTTTTTCCCATATTTTTTTTTTTTCTTTTCCTTTTACATGCCTTCACCCGACCGAATATTTGTTGTACCCACAAGGAAACGACAACTGGGAATAATATTAATAATATTATTACTGCTGTTTCTGATGATGATGATTGCGCCATCTTCATTATCATCATTACGGCTCCATTATACCAAAGGAAATACTGATAAGAATTTCCTTATGAATATGACCTGGGACGAACATCCGTTTCATTGTAATGCGATCTCTTTCCCAGTTTTCATTATGATCATTATCATCATTATGACGTATCAAGGTTTTACAGATGGTACCAAACGTTATACAAAAAGATATCATTCACAATTCTTTAGGAGACGTAATTTTTTTTTATCGTCACAGAATTATATATTATATTGAATATATATGAAGCATAAAAAACCCAAGTTATAACTCTAATTATTCCACCAGCTCACGAGTTTCATTGAGACCTATTGCCGATGGGTAAATAGCAATAGACTAAACCATTGTTTTTTGCCCATGTATATATATATATATATATATATATATGTATCTAATATATATATACATATATATATATATATATATTTATATATATATAGTATATATATATATATACATATATCTATATATACATATATATATATATATATATATATATATATATCTACATATAATATATATATATATATATATATATATATATATATATATAATATATATATATATATAGTGTATAATATATATATATAATATATATATAATATATATACTATATATATATATATGTATATATATATATATATATATATATATATATATCGGTAAGGGTTTAAATGGAGACATCTGTTTCATATGGGCGTTTATTTAATGCAACATTTCAGGGACCAGCCCCATTTTCAAGCTGAAAATTACAATAATAAGATAAAATAAAAATAATTACTCATCTAAAAAACAGACAATTACAATACTTAATTAAAGCATATTAAAAGAACATCAACTAAACGCAAGTACCATTTCCAGTAGAGGAAGGAAGACGAGTGACTAAAAAAACAAAAACAAAACACGAAGGCATCTCTGTTGTTTACGCCAGGTACAGAGGGGTGGAGGCAGTTTGGTTGTTCAGTTTTGGAACAATCGTCTTTATAAAGAGCGATTCGAAGACTGCAAGCTGCTGCGGAGAAGACGCTTTTGAAAGGATCTTAAATTTTTTATATTCAATATTGACTCTGCATTTCTTTGTGTGGTCACGGATGCTAGAAAATTCAGGAGATGATAATTTGACTCCAGTTCGGAAACTCACCCCCCTATGGCAATCTATTCGGACCTTAAGAAGTCTTCTCGAGGCTCCGATATGTTTTCCTAGATCACATCTAGGACAAGTATATAAATAGACAATATTAGATGCCATGAGAGGGTTTAACTTGTTTTTATATTTAAAAATTGATCCAATTGTGAATGGGTTTCTTGGGATCAGCTGACATTTTATGGCCGGACAGTAAGTTCTAATAATCTGTTGCATTTTGACATATAATTTCGAATTGATTAAAAATGGAACACTGGCATAGAACGGCATCCTAGGTACAGTCTGAATAGCATTGCTAGGTAAAAGTTTCATATTCATAAATTTGTGAAGGCATTTATAAAATAAATAAACGCTCATATGAAACAGATGTCTCCATTTAAACCCTTACCGCCATGTATCCCGCTTGAAGCTTCCCCTTCGGTTGATATATATATGTATATATATATATATATATATATATATATATATATGTATATATATATATATATATATATATGTATATATATATGTATATATATATATATATATATATATATATATATATATATATATATATATATATATATTTTTTTTTTTTTTTTTTTTTTTTGCGTACGGTCTGAATTGCTGAAGATTTTTTACGGGGTTTTACAGCTAATTACACCAGACACCTTAATGTTGAATATCCTTTTCAATTGTCTTGTATCTCATACGGTGAACCCTATTGTTATGGAACAATCCCACAGGTGCCATTGACTTGAATTCAAGCCTGCAAAGAATATGTGTTTTTTTGTAATAAGTGACAGGTCACAGGAAAAACAGAAAGACAAGATCAGTTATCAGGAAGAAAAAAAATAAAAAGGAAGTAAATTGTTAAAATAGAAGGAGGATGGTTTTCGGGCAAGAATCCGTTGCATCTTCGCTGGAACAGTAGAAGTTTCAATCGCACAACATCCCGAGAGAGACTGTTCCACATAACAACGGTGTGAGGAGTGAAGGACCCCTGGAACTGAGAAGTTCGAGGGCGAAGGAGGGGCACTGACTGCATATTGGTGCTAATGCACAATAATGCAGTATAATATGCTAATGGTTTTACAATGCATCTCCCCTTCGCGAATGATCGATCTCCTTGTACTGCAATACTGCTGTACCATACAATGTATTCATTTGTGCAAATCACTGGTCACGTCAGTATAAAAGAACGATAGTAAGTTGCGGGTGAGTAGTTTAGAGGCCCAGTTAACAAGAAGGAAAAACTAATGCATTGGCGTCACGTTACAGTGTGCTTTAAGATACGTGATGTTGGGCAGAAATGAAATAAGATCTCAGCAAAGTGAGGTGTTTCTGAACCATATCAATAATCAACATCCAAATATAAAGTTTACCTTGGAAAAAGAAAACAACAATTGTCTACCTTTTCTAGATACCAATGTAAGCTGAGACAATGGTGTATTTACTACATCCGTGTATCGGAAAAAAACATGCACTGGACTTCCTAACAACTTCTATAGTTCATGCTTCAAGAATTTTAAACTAAACTCCATACACACTTTACTTTATAGGGCTCTTCGATATGCTTCGAATTGGATTCTTTTCCATAATGAGGTTTTGTTTTTAGTAAATTTTTCCTCACAGAATTGTTATCATAAAACTTTGGTTATTAAAGTAATTAATAGGCTGTTGTCACAACACTTCTCTAATCAGACACCCTTACAATATCCCAAAGAAATACATATTTGCCAAAATCCCGTTTATTTCGGGCAGCAAATTTCAATAAAACTTAAGCAAATAATTGAACAAGAATTTTGATGCCTTAAGATTCAATTCATTCCAATCAATCCACTCAAGAATGGCGTATTCTTTAAGTACAAGGACAAACTGCAGACCTACCTGAGATCCAACATTATTTATAAACTCAAGTGCCCGGGATGTCCCGATATTTGTGTTGGATCTAGCCGCAGGTTACTGCAGATGAGATATTGTAGCGATAAGGGATACGGTTGTAGAGCGGGCCAGAAACTGAGTAAACCAGAATTTTCCAGTGTAAAGAACCATGCCTCTATACATAAAATTGGAATAAATAGAATGCATTTCTTCATTATTGGTGGTATTACAAACCATCGTGATTACCTTGTACATCAAACGGCTTGTTCCCTCTTTGAACTTTAATGTTTCCGCTTCTCTTTATCTAGAGCATAACTTACGGTCTAGGTATATTATATATTTAGACCCTGGCATAACTGAAGTCGCAGGCTTGTGTTAAGTCTTGTATGCCTTTACATATCTTCACCTGGAATCTGTATATATATATATATATATATATATATATATATATATATATATATATATATATATATATATATATATATATATATATATATATATATATATATATATATATATATATATATATATATATATATATATGAGTCATATCACATTACCGTGATTCATATACATATATCGAGTTACAAATATCCTTTAATATCTAACTCGCCCTACCTCGGAATTAATATATTTTCATATATGCTTAAACGAAGGGGAATTTTTTAGGCGATAAGAGACTTGTCGGCTCCCGGACGGGATGGCGGTGTGGGTTTAAGCTTTACTGTCGTCGTGGATTTGTTTGGTTTCGATGTTTCGCGCTCGAGAGCCGACAAGTCTCTTATTGCCTAAATAATCCCCCTTCGGTTAAACATTCATGAAAATACATTAATTCCGAGGTAGAGCGAATTAGATATTAAAGGACATTTGTAGCTCGATGAATATATATATATATATATATATATATATATATATATATATATATATATATATATATATATGTGTGTGTATATATGTATATATATATATATATATATATATATATAGTATATATATATATATATATATGTGTGTGTGTGTGTGTGTGTGTGTGTGTACGCATACATAGACACTCATAATATTCACCTCAGGACCTAATGATACACCACGATGGACCGTAACCACAAAAATGTTAGGCCTAAAAACCGAAAAAAAAACAAATGGAATTCCGCAACGACTTTCATCTCTAGGCCTTCTTGCGAGACGCTAGGCCTAATAGAAGACAGAAAAAATAAATAGAGTAGAAGATAGAATTCCTGTCCTGTTAATCAACGACAGCTTTATAATAAACAATGCAAAAATATGCCACGCGTCTACAAGTAGTAGATAAGAGAAAAGAGCAAGAAACGATACAATCACGCATGATAGCATTTTATATATATATATATATATATATATATATATATATATATATAAAATATATGTAATATTAAAGTCCGATACATATATTGCCCAACATTTGTTTTTGTTCTGATTCCTATGCTTCATTAAACCCTCTGTAATTTTCTTTTATGGAAGGAAAGAAATTGTCCTTTTTATAGATACTCTACAATTTTCGAAAACATTTTATCATCCTTTTTTTTCTGCGTTTCATATAACCGGAGTTATGAAATCTATTTTTCCTCGCTCTCTCTCCCTCTTTCGAATTTTTTCTCTCCGGCTTATGTCATAACCCTCGTCGACTCTCGATATCCTGTCGACAACGACAGAATCTTTCTTTTCCGATATTTCTTTGCTGCTTGGCTTACAGATGCTTTGTTTTAAATTACCATTCGCTGTTTACCTACAGAGAGAGAGAGAGAGGACATGAAAGCAGCCTCTCTTATTTTCAAGGGTTTCAGATAGCTCATGTGTCTCGTTTTTACAAAAGATAATGTTCATATTCATAGTGAACACTCAGCCTTAATATAATGAACCTATGAACTTCATACCAAAGTTTAAGAATTAATCGATTACCCATCGACCTTGTCACTCTAGATCATAAAATCTACAATACATATCAACATACTCACATATACGTATATAGTATATACTCTGGATCGTGGGCCGACAATTCCGCGCAGGACAATTCAGCTTAGAGAGAATTCAGCGGACGACGATTCACCACAAGTACTATTCAGTGCAGAGACAATTTGGCGAAATAGAGCTAAAGTTTGGAAAATTAAGAAAACAGTGATCAAATTAGTTTTTATTTTTAAAATATTTTTGAAATTCAAAAAATGAAATATGATATTTACTGAAGTAAGATATTGAAAATTATACTAATTTATTTCTGATTTGGCGACAGAAAACAAAACTAACTACTTGCAGTTAAAAATATTGGTAAGAATCTAAGCTTGTTTACATTTTCAACCATCGAACAATTGACGGTTGTTATTTATGCTATAACAACAAGCGAATAATAGTAATGGTATTCTTCTAAACTCGGACTGGATGTATTTCCTTTTCTGGAGTGTAGTTTTTTACAAACATTCGCTGAGCTAAAACAAAAACAAAAAGGCCCATTAAGTGGATTTTATCAGAGAAAGGTCATGATCACATTCTATTAAATGGATTTTTCTATCGTTTAGATAGAAAACTTCGTAATGAAAAGATGTCTTGGCGTTTTACACAAGACACATGCAGAGGTCGAATTCATGTTAATGGAAGTTCATGGGAATAAGTTATGACGCATCCTCATGAGTAGTTTTTGAAATTAGAGCAAGACAACGCAGAGAAAAGTACACTGAGAATCAGAGCTGGACACGGCGATTCCAGAAAAAAAAGCAAATTATCAGAGAATAGCTAAGGCAATAAAAACGCCAGTTAGTAAATATGGGAATCGAGCATTTCAATAAATATTTTTGTCTACTTTTTAAAATTCAATATGTTACAAATAAAAAATTAATTTGATGACTTTACTTCGTTTTCCATGTTTTTATTTTATTTCGCAAAATGTCTTTGTGTTGAATAGTCCTTGCCCTGAATCTCCATGCGCAGAATTGTCTCTAAGCTGAATTGTCTCTAAGCTGAATTGTCGGCGCGGAATTGTCCTACGCGGAATTGTCGGTGCTCCACTCTGGATATATATGTGTGTGTGTGTTGATACACGCATTTTTCCACGTAAGGAATACTTAGACAGACGGAAAAAAGAAAGAAAAGAAAAAGAAAAGGGTCGATGCGAAATCAATTCGGGCCAAATGTAATTCTCAGCCTAGGAATCACAATCACTCACGAAGACTCCTTTCCCTCCCTACAGGTGATAAGGATACGAAGTCCTCAAAATGCTCCTCACAGAAGCCTCCAAAACCAATGGCACCATGCCGTTGGGTTCGCGCTACAAGGGCCTCTTCAGTTCCCGGAACGCTCCCACCGCCAGGGCTTACTTCATCCTGTTTAGCTTCTTCCTGGGGGTCCTCCTGATTACTTTGGGCGCCGTCTTCTGCAACGTCATCCTCACCCAGCCGCCCCCGGGCGGGGCACACGTCATCCACGTGCCCCCTGTGCCCGTCGCCTGCGCCCTCATCGTTTTCGGCGTCGTCTGCTTCCTCTCCAGCATCGGGACAGCTTGGAGGTACGTTGCAGAACACGTATAGAATTTAGGCCAATGGCCCAGCGCTAGGACCTCGGAGGTCATTCAGCGCTGAAAGGAAAACTGGCAGTAAGAAGATTTGAAATGTGTAGCAGGAGGACAACCTCGCAGTTGCGCCATGGAAAAAAAAAAATTGTAAGGGAGGGTGGAAAGTCGGGCGGAAGAAAGAGAACATGCACGGAGTTGCCGTAAAATGAATGGAAGAGGTTGAAGTCTGGTCCAGAGATTTTGAGTCTTCAACACAGCAGATTTCTATCTTTTTTTAAACGGGTCTTTTTTAACCGCATGCAGCTATTAGGAAAATAATGTTCAGACTTATTCCTCTCATACTGGACACAGAGTACAAACATACATTCACCATTCACGCGTGCAATAATATATATATATATATATTATATATATATATATATATATATATATATAATATATAGGTTGTATATAATATATATCATTCGAGCTATATATACCAAAATGGTCCTTTGTAATATATTTAATTCGCTCTACCTCGGAATTGATATATTTTCATATATGTACCGAAGGGGAATTTTTAGTTGATAATAATTTCGTCCCCTCATGGGATCGAACCACTGTCCACAGTACACCACACGATATACACTGACGACACTACCTTCCTAGGAGTAAGTATGTTTCAATATCATCTTCCTCTCCCCTGAAGGTACGGCTTTGATGATGGGGACGACGAGAAGTTCACTTTCGCCCAAGACGACGTTCTCGACCAACACCATCAGCGAGCGGCGCCGGCGAGGAACCTGCCCGTCTGAGGAGGAAACGACGAAATAGCTTCCACGTTAGAAACTTCGATTCAAGACACATGAAGTTTCTCGGTTTTTAATGCAGCAGCCATGGGGTTGGGGGTGGGGTGAATGCGTTGAGTGAACTTGTTGTTTCTTTATTATTATTATTATTATTATTATTATTGTTTGCCTTGCTTTGCATCCATTTACTATAACCAATTGGAACTGTTGAAGCTGAACATGACCTCAAATGGCATTTCAGACCAAAGATAACCACTGATTGTTGAGCTGAAGAAATATTTTGTGTAAAGTCTCACGAATGACTGTTTCCGATAATTAGATGAAGTGAAAATGTCTTCCTTCGAAAATTGTTTATTCCGAATGATGAAGAAACTTCAAACGAGCAGCAAGCAGGACCTTGAATGATTGATTACTTCATTCACTGTAAAAGTCATTTCAACATCGCCAAGAAAAAGTTTTTTCTTTTATCTTTATATTCTTGAACTTGAATACGGTATCGGTTATGACAAACAATGCTATTTCCAGTTTTGCATTCACGAAGCTGATACCAAACGAGGCTGAGAATATATCACTTGGAATCATTCGCTTGATTTGTAGCGAGTCAGCTCTACATAGTCCTGTTGATTTATATGAGAGGAAATAATTAGAAATGATTGGAATTTGTCTCTCTTTCATTTACTCCTTATTTCCGTGCAGTTTCATTGTATTTGTGAAATGCAAAATTCTTGATATGCTTCCACTATCAGTTGAACCCACACATCTCACGCAGCTTCATCATATTCACTTTTGTGATTAAACGTCTTCGCCTGGAAGAGCGAGTTCACATTTGAAATGCATTTGTATGTGCAACTGCATAATACGTTAACCATTGTATCGATTACCCCTTAGGGCGTAGAGGTACCAGTATACCTCATGTGGTGCACCGTAAGCATTACTAAAGGTATTTGCAACGTGCCTTCGGTCCCTAACTGCACCTACTTTTGTGACTTTTACTTTACCTCAGTTCCCGCTTCCTTTCTTCAATCTTGCTGTCCAATCTTTCCAACTATTACTTCATAGTGTAGCTACGGTTTTTTTTCCAGTCCCACCTGTAGTCCCTTGTATGTCATCTCTCTACCTTCTTCTTTTTTTTTTTTTTTTTTTTTTGAGTGCTTTACCTTGCTGTCCAACACTCAAATTCCCTTTCATCACAGTCCTAAGTACTGAATGACCAAAAGTGCCCCAGTGCTTTTTTAGACAGATTCTCTTTCTCACATTCCATTGCGGGAACTTCTTCACACACAAGATATGTGTCACATGGAATAAACTGCCACTAAAAGTTGTAAACAGCAACAGTGTGGAAGAGTTTAAAAGGAAGCTAGACAAACTCACCAGGACACACTCACTCTCTCTCTCTCTCTCTCTCTCTCTCTCTCTCTCTCTCTCTCTCTCTCTCTCTCTACGGATAGGGTAAGTCGTTACCATAATGGTACAAGTATGCGAAGATGCCATAAAATGACATCAAGAATATCATATACTATGTAAAGAAGTGAAATAGAAGTAAAAAATAAAAAAAATCACAGGTTTAACTGGCTTGATTAGAATAATTCGCGACCCGACCCAGATCCACTTTGACCTGATATCAGCAATTATTTGGATTTCATTTCTAGGTATACAATACTTGAGGGGCCCCACATCCCCCTAGATATCAGCAACTCCGCTCTTAAATTTCTTGTTATTCGCGCGCGATGGCTGATATATGCACCGGAAATGGTCAACCTAAGCTTACTCAAAAGGGTCATCCCATAACGTCAATTTTCTTCACTCCTTTAGATCAGTTTTTTTAGAAACAACCCCCCGCCCCCCCACCATCTCTCTCTCTCTCTCTCTCTCTCTCAACAGGCATTTTTGGTAGGAATATGGAAAAGAGCAACAAGTCAGCTATTCAACACGGTACATGAGCAGAATGTCTCATCATGTACTGTACTGGTATCAAACAAAATAAATGAGTTCATGCACGGTGTAATGCTGACGATATGACGCATCATTATCCAAAGTTGGTCAACCATCCAAATTCAATTAAAATAAAACGCATTGAATATTATGCGCCGGGTGGGAACCATCTTAGAAAATTGCAACTATGTTGGAATTTCAAACAGCTAGAATTTCTTTATTTTACAATGACAGTGATCATTCAATGCTAAATTTCATTTTTTTTTTCGCAGTTTGAACAAACTCCTTATACCTGCAACCAGAAAATGAACATGCAGTGGTGATATGAGAGCCAAGGAAAAGATGACCTTTGGTTTCAGTTTCACAAAGGTAAAAATTTCACAATATTTGATATATTGAACATGAGATGTACATTGAAGATGAACACTGTGAAGCACCAAACAAAGACTACAATAATCATATTTAGATCTTATAAGGGAAAATCATCCATTTCATGAAAGTTATTTTAGACGGCGAAATGCATGAATATTAATGCAAAACAAACTTACAATCATAAGTCAGGGATCCTTCTGGAGCTACGCGATCAACAAAATGAAGAAAGTGGCAACTCTAAACTGACCGT
Organism: Macrobrachium nipponense; assembly: GCF_015104395.2. Lineage (NCBI taxonomy): Eukaryota > Metazoa > Arthropoda > Malacostraca > Decapoda > Palaemonidae > Macrobrachium > Macrobrachium nipponense. The sequence goes on along the minus strand of NC_087202.1, from coordinate 135,728,377 downwards.
CCACTTCGACAGTTTTCCGCCAACTCATATGCCTTCATGAACGAACGGAGATGACCTCGCCCATCGGAGTAAAAAAGAGAGAGAGAGAGGCACAATTTCTACTGCGAACTCGTTGCTAGTTTAGAACTTCTCTCTGCACCGTCAGGGTGCTCGTTGCTTACAATTTAGTTGTAATTCGTGTGCCTACTTGTACTTGTACGCCGTTGTTGAGCTCGGAGGCGTCAATTCTCCTTTGGTGAATAATACTATAACGAATGATGTCGGAAGGAAAAAGGTAGATAGATTCGACCCTACGAAGATCTTGGCTGTGTGGTCTTTTTTCTCCGAACGTAAGGTAAGACGCTACGGTTATATTCCTCCCAGTTATTGAATACGAAGAGTTAACCTTTCTCATTTATAGTCTTCAGTTTGTTGCGCGACATAATAAATCATAAATTAATAAATTAATTCTTCACGTATGTGTATTAACGTTTTGGAGACACTGGATCAACTTGCAGTAATGAAGACTGAAATAGATGCATGCGAACTCGCGAATGAGAAAAGACATTCATAAGGAAGACGTTGCATTTAATTCCGAAGACAGGCAAGGTGCGAGAAGCGCCGAATAACCGCTTCAATCCGGTTCCTGGACTTTGTGTCGGCCGTAGACTTGGTAAGAAGAAGTTGGACAAACAAATAGGTGACTCATGCATGGGCACAGAGAGAGAGAGAGAGAGAGAGAGAGAGGGGGGGATAAAGAGAGCAACGAGAGAGAGATAAGGGGGGAGAGAGGGGGGGGGGATAAAGAGAGCAAGAGAGAGGCATGCAGACAGACAGACTAAGAGAAGCAAACACACACTGAGAGAGAGAGAATGAGAGAGAGAGAGAGAGGCAAACAAACACACACTGAGAGAGCGAGAGAGAGAGACAGTCCGACAGACATACAGAGAGAGAGAGAGAGAGAGAGAGAGGCACACAAACAGAGACAGACAGACATACAGAGAGAGAGAGAGAGAGAGAGGAGAGAGAGATACACTTTCCCTCTCAGTCGACTGAGTCCAGAGCAACAAACCAGACCTTTTAATTCCCGTTCACACCTTAGCGGACTAACGGGCGGCCTTGGAATAATGATCAGCGCTGCCATAAGCCCAGTTTAATCTAAAGCCACCACTTACTTTCTCACATTTACCTGAAACTCTCTCTCTCTGAATAGTCATTGGCCTTACCTATGAAACAAATTCTCTTCTGCGTAATATAAATAAATATCCGTTTTCCTTGACCTCTTTTACTAAGAGCTCGTTTATAGACAGACTGATATCCATATCATTGTTCCTGAGAGAGAGAGAGAGAGAGAGAGAGAGAGAGAGAGAGAGAGAGAGAGAGAACAATGTGAGAAAGTAAGTGGTTGCTCTAGATTAAACTGGGCTTATGGCAGCTATGATCATTATTTCAAGGCTGCTAGTTAGTCTGCTAAGGTGTGAACGGGATATATATATATATATATATATATATATATATATATATATATATATACATATATATATTGTATATATATATATATATGTTATATATATATATATATGTATATATATATATATATGTAATATATGGTTATGTGTGTGTGTCCTATAACCCTTGGTCGCGGAGGAAGGCCCGTTATATCCGGTAATAATGTCAAGCATGTAAAACCTTTCGTTGTGTCTCGACCTATTCCAAATTAATGGCTGAAAACAAGCGAGCTGAACGACTCGCAAAACTAATATGCATACAACAGAAAACTTAAGTAATCTGTTTGAAAAAAATAATTATAAAAAAAATAAGTAAATAAAGTTTCTGTTATTCGTCACGTCCTCTTGCTATTTTAATCTCTGCTTATTTATTAATTTATTTGTTCATTCATTTATTTCCTCAATTAATTGTTTATTCCTATTCAAAGATATATTTCAATTATTTAACTGTCTTGTCAAACGTTAAAGTTACCTGGGTATAAATTTTATTATAACTAATTCTATTATTATGGTCATTTCTCTATGCCAACTATTACTAATAAAACTACTGCTAAAAATGATAACAGTAATAATGGTTAATAATTATTTTGAGACATACACCGAATGTACCGTTGAGAGTGAGTGTCTGCCCACCTAGAACACACCGCGACAACATAGTATACGGGATCAGCATGACCTCAGAGCAAAACCAGGTTATCTGATCTTTTGACCTCCTTTCCTACATTATTATTGTCGCTCTTTGACGTATTATCATTATTATTATTACTGATAAAATGTCAATGGACCACATTGGACGAAACCGGTTAGCATTCGTACCTAGTGTCACATTCCTGTGGTATTCTTGGCTTTGTAACATCACTTGCATGCCAGAGCGCACACATACACATACACACATATATGATATATACGTATATATAATATATATATACATACTTATATATATATATGTATATATATACTTATATATATAATATATATATATATATATATATATATATATATATATATATCTATTATCAACTACGCCATTTCTCCATAGAGAGAGTGGCTCAGAGGGTATGTCACCCTTCCAGCTTCCAGCCATCGTCATTCAGGATGCGGCTGCTAGCCCATAATGCCCGACGGACTAACGCACCAACGGACGGTTCTATTTTCAAGCCGGTCTTTCATGAATTTTGAGAAGTCGCACGATTTTATGATGGGGAAATGTCAACTATATTTATCTCTCAGCAATTTATTCAGTGTATGTTTGTGTATAGCTGGTATATAGCGTCACACGACGAGGCTCAACGCATATTCTGAGGTCTAGTTCGATGCTTGAGGCAACGCGGCCATAAATTTAACTCCTGAGCCGCAGAACCAGATATTGCTTCGTTAAGTGAGATCTTACCGGTTCTTGTAAGTTCCTCTAATGCGCAATACGCGGCGGGAATTTGGTTGTTGGACGAACAGGATTTCACTCCCTTTAGTGCCAAGATTTTATAAAAATGTTCACGTGAAGCGTAGTTCTCTTCTCTCTTTTTTTATTTTCACTCAAAGGACATCTGATTACATTATGAAATCCGATCTTGAAATGTTAAAAAACCTTGCGAACATTGTCCTCCTACTATTTCGACTGGTGTCATGAAAAGGAATAACCTATAAAAGGAACATAAACGCAAACCTTTGAAGTTCTCTCCTTCAGAAAACCTTCTACTTTGACAAAGGAATAGATGTGAGCACTCTCTTAGGAGAAAATCTATACAGATGCCCTGAATGTAAGACCGTCAGGAAACCTGACTAATATTGATATGTTTATAAGCGATAATCTCGGAAGAAAGGAATATTTGGAAACTCTCACTACTGTGTCAAAGTGAAAGGCTGGAATATCTTAAAAGGTGAGTCGACAGATCGCTAGTCTTTTGTTCAGTAATTAATCTATCACTGATCTGAATAATGAAACTGGGGAGAAAATAAGTTCAGGTCAGGCAGTGAACTGTAACTGAATAAATATTATGTATGTGGGGTGCATGATAACTTTATATGGCCTTGCATGACAGGAATAGTAACATGTTGCTGACACTTAACATTAAGGGTGTGTCCACGCTACCAGTACAGCATGTTAGATTATTATTATTAAAATAGTTTTATCAAACCACTGAGTTGATTATCACCTCTCATAGGGCAGGCCAGTGCGATGTGTTTTTATTTACATTTGTTTATATTCTGTCAATTAAATGGCAGTATTTCAAAAACTATATATTTTCAAATGTTGGAGATTCTGAAAAAATTTCACTGATCGATTTATTTCCAAAATTTGATGACCGCAGCTGACTATCCTTTGGACATTGACACAGCAATTACGCATTGTTAACATTACTTTAAACACACGTCGGTTACTCATTGCATACTAATCACATACTGGTTGAAAACATGGGCTACAAATAAGTAGTTGACGCGTGTGCAACCTGTTTGTCACACGGATGCCACAAGTTTCCGACATGTTCATGACCTATTTTACTTTAGTTTGGATACATACTGATCAACACTATCACGCAAAAGTAAATTGTTCGTTTGAGGACAAAAATCTTATATGACTTTATTACTCCAAAGACAATATAAACCTGAAGAAAATATAACAGACTAATGCCGTTACATTTTCTTCAAGTTTGTACTGTCTCTGGAATATTATTATTATCATTATCATTATTCAGAAGATGGACCCTACTCTTATGGAAGAAGCCCACCACAGGGCCATTCACTTGAAATTCAAGCTTCCAAAGAATTTGGTGTCCACTAGGAAGTAAGAGAAAGCAAAGGGAAACACAAAAGAAGAGATCTCACTTACAAATAATAAAGTAGCACCGCATTTACTTGTACTTATAATGAAGGACGCACTTTATACTTGTCAAAGCGACAAAAATCATCTTAATTGAAACCTGACGCTCATACGACCTGCCCTCTTCCACAGGTCATCAACATCCCCAGCCCTGAAGATGCTGCCCAAATACGAGGCCTCTAGAAAGTCGCCGTACAAAGGCCTAATCTTCACCAGCCCCCAGAGTAGGCCTACCCCCAGAGTCTACTGTGTCCTCTCCGCCTTCTTCTTCGGAGTCCTCCTGATCACCTTGGGCGCCGTTTTCTATAACGTCATTCTCATTCAGCCGTTAGGGGCACAGCACCCCATCCACGTGCCCCCGATGCCCATAGCCTGTGTCCTCATCGCCACGGGTATTTTTATGGTTCTTTTGAGCGTCGTCCTCGCTTGGAAGTAAGTCTTTCTCTCCGTGTGTGTTTATATATATATATATATATATATATATATATATATATATATATATATATATATATATATATGCGAGTAGTTATTTATTAATTCAGTTCGTTTTTACTGTTTGAACAACTTAATTTTTGTGCATTTCTTTGGAATACACGCACACACGCATGAACACACACACACACACACACACAACACACACACATATATATATATATTATATATATATATATATATATATACATATATCTATATATATACATATATTATATAAGTGTATAACTGAATCACGAAAGTTTGGAGCGTGATAAATCCATAAATAAAGGTATAAGCCACGAAGGAAAAATAAACAACGGGGTATCTGCAAGATCTTTCGACTCAACGTCCTTTACTCAACAGATAAACTGACTTACATGAGGAATTGACAGTAGAGGAAAGGTCGTATAACTGACAGATGTTTGGAAAGGTTACTCATTCTCCAGGTTTGCCGGATTCTAGGTACTAATCTCCTTATAATCCCTATCTGTCAGTTATACGACCTTTCCTGTACTGTCAATTCCTCATGTAAGTCAGTTTATCTGCTGAGTAAAGGAAGTTGAGTCGAAAGATTTTGCAGAAGCTCCGTTGTTTATTTTTCCTTCGTGGCTTATACCTTCATTTATATATTATATAAATATAGTATTTATGCATATATTTATATGTATTTATATGTTATATCTGTATATAAAACTCTCTCTCATAAAAATAAAAACACAACCAACCTAGAGGTGAGACAGCAAGGAACTAAATGGAAGGAAACCACCACAGTACGAACTTATGCTAAATACAATTGACTCGCAGATGTATGGGTGTTTAACGATGGTACGAGTTGTTTTATAAACAACGACTCAAGGATTGTTAGCTCTTGCGGTTTGGTAGTATGACCGATTACACTGAAATCTTTGTTGTCAATGTAGGTTTTGCATTGTTTTGCATGGTTCCTGATATTGGAGTGCTCTGGGTTTGAGATTCTGCTCCCTGTGCGGAAACTGATTCCCCGATGTGAATCGATGCGCACCTTAAGTAGTCGACTGGTGGATCCCACGTAAATCCCTGAAATACATTTAGGGCAAGTATATTTATAGATGACACCCGAAGACATATAAGGACACAGCTGATCTTTTATCTTAAACAAGGAGCCTATATTAAGAGGATTTTTGGGAATTAATTTGACTGATATGGCTGGGAAATGGTCTTGAATAATTTGTGTGAATCTTTTTTGAAAGGTTAGGTCATGGATATATGGAAAGGTTTGGTACAGTTGGAACGTCAGGTTTTCTAGAGAAATGTCTATTTAGTAATTTATTCAATTTTCTATATACTAACCTAGGTGGGAAACAGTTACCTTTAAAGAAATTAACTAGAAATAGAATCTCATTGTGAAAGGCATTCCAGTTAGATGAGAGGACTAGTGCTCTATTAAAGAGGGTAAAAATGGAATTAACCTTAAAATTAAAATAACAACTACTATAGAAATTAGATCCGAGTCCTGTAAAAGTTTTCTTTCTAAAAATCGTGGCGTTAAAAGAGTTGTTTTGTCTAAATACTTGAACGTCCGGGAATGACAGACAGTTGTTCTCCTCTTTTTCTATAGTAAATTTCATATTCGGGTGAAGTATATTTACGTAGTCGAGGAACAGGTCAGCCTCGTATCAATATACCTAGAATAAAAGAGAGGATGAAATCTTAGAGGGCAATCGTCGAGTATATGCTCCTCCAGGGAGCACATAAAGATATTAGCGAACGTAGGGCCAAGGGGGGAACCCATGGCCATGCCATCTACTTGTTTAAAAAGTTTCCCGTTAAAAACAAAAGCAGTGTCCAGCACTGCCAGTTCAAGAAGGGTTTTAAAAGGCGTGCGGTTAAAATGACTAAAAGTAGACTCGGGATCGGGAAATAACTTGTCAAGAATCAGTTCAATGGTCTCACCAACTGGAATATTCGTAAACAGAGATTCGTTGTCAAGGCTGGTCATGAATAAGTCGGAATCCTGTAATAAAATAGACTCTTTAGACTGGAGGGAATTACTGAGCGAGTAACTGTTCTTTGTTAATGGTTCAAGTATAGGAACGAGAAATTTAGCTAGTTTATAATTCTCGTTCCTATACTTGAACCATTTAGTTATGGCATGCACGAGTGTGTGGGTATATATACATACATATATATAATATATATATATATATATATATATATATATATATATAGAGAGGAGAGAGAGAGAGAGAGGAGAGAGAGAGAGAGACGAGAGAGAGCGAGAGAGAGAGAGAGAGAGAGAGAGAGAGAGAGAGAGAGAGAGAGAGAGAGAGAGTTTTATTTACATATATAACATATATACATATAAATGTATGCATGAATAATATATTTATATATATATATATATAAATATATATATATACCCACACACTCGTGCATGCCATAATTAAAGGAAGAGCCTCGTCGAAATAAACGGAGCGGAATTCTGAAAGAGAAAACTAGGAAAAAATAGCAACAAATAACATCGTTAGCCAGTAATGAACAACGTACAGAGCAACTCACAAACATCAGTGTCAAGGACGAAAGAAACTGAAAAGCAAATACGAATTCAAAAATCCTCTTTCGAAAGTTTATTTAGGAATGAAACGCACTTCATTGACTTCGACCTGTATAACGTATTATCCGTCACACAATTATGATAATGTATTGTTTGCGTCTCAGTTTGCGACGCAGGATGCGTGGCTCCATTTTGAAGCTCAGAGATGGAAATAGATAAAGAAACTTATCTGCTGTTCATTTGTGGGGGAAATGAGATTCACAACGTTTACGAGTCTGGTCAGAAATGAGAGGCTTTGAAGTCAATGCACCAAATACATTTTCGGTTGGAGATTCAAGACAATAAAAAAGAATGATTTTCATATTTCAAGTCAAATCTGATGGTAAAAGACGCATGATTTCTTATGTCTTTGTTAAACAAAAGAAGATATTTATGCATTAATGTCATTTTCTGTTGGCTACAAAATGACAAAATATTTGATAAAAAGGATTAGTAGTATGAATACAAATGCTCAATGCATTAAATTGCTGTTTTTATCTGCCTTGAATATTACTTTAATCAACTTGGTAAAATATTCGGTGGAACATGTTTCAAAAGTGCTTATATAAGACCTGATTAACTGCAGTTTGTAACTGCTTATCAGAGGACTTCAGTACTATTCCATTTCTTGAATATGATAAGTTTCCGAATGTTAAAAGAAATTAAGGTTAATCATCATTACATTGTAGTTTATGGTATACCTGACAACACACAGCGAAAGCTTTCTTTCAATAAACTTTAACTTTTCATCTCTCTTGGCTAATGCTCAAATTCAGACTCTATTTATGTCATCTAAGTTGGTTGAATTCATGCAAAATTGATAACTTTATTTTCTTACTGATCTAATTAGAAGACCCAGGAATACAAGGAATTTGAATGGCCACATACGACATCAATGAATGACACAAATAATCACTGACGCTGTATCATGATCAGTTACTGCTGCAGTGTGGGTTCTGCGGTGGGAGGTTGGTAGCTTGAATTTCAAGCCAATAGCTCCTGTGTGCTTGTTCTATGCGAGTAGGTTTCATCTACTAAAATAATGATAATAAATGGAGAAAGAAATTCACAGCTATGTACGTGTACATATATCTAACGATAAAACTGTGCAGATAGTTTTCGGGAATCTGTTCGGTTTCTTTTTTCAATTAAGATTGAAAAGGGGAACTGAACAGATTCCCGAAAGCTATTTGCACCTGCACAGTTTTATCGTTAAATATATGTACACATACATAGCTGTGGATTTCTTTCTCCTTTTTAAGACTCTTGCTACTAAGAGTATTTTTTAGATACTAATAATAATAATAATAATAATAATAATAATAATAATAATAATAATAATAATAATAATGAATATTGTGATTCCTAGGTGCAACCCTTCATCTTGTGCCGAATGCTAACGACCTTTCAATATGAATTTATACAAGAATGGAAAAAAATGTTCGTGTTTAAGAGTAGTTCAGGAACCAGCTGGTCATATATTACTTAAGTGACCCTCCGTTTATCTTCATCCTGAGATACAAGAGAGCTGATAAGTCTCAATATAGAATTATAAGTGGCGATGCCCTTACACTTAGTTTATACAAGAGTAGCAATATGGTTTTGAATCTACAGTTTATACATACAAAAATCATTCCCAATCTGTACGACGAAAACGTTTACGGTACAGTTATCTACAGGTTATACGACGAATATGTCATTTAGAATATATAGATGATAGGACGGAAACATCATTTAGATTAGAATATATAGTTTATACGACGAAAACATCATTTACAATGAAGTTTATACAACGAAAAATCACGTAACTTACAATCTACAGTTTACACGATAGTAACATCTTTTATAATCATTGACTAACCTATATAATAGTTTAAACAACGAAAACATCGTATCTAATCTACCTGATATAAGCCAAGCCTCGTTATCTCACCCATCGCAATTATCCTTATTCAAATTATTCATTATTCAAAAGATGAAGAACCCTATTCACATGGAACGAGCCAACCAAAGGGGCCATTGACTTGAAATTCCAGCTTCCAAAAAATATGGTGCTCGATAGGAATTAACAGAAGGTATATGGAAATACAAAAATAAGAGATCTCACTGATTATCATGCATCAAACATGTCACCTTCCACCATATAAAAAAAGAAAAAACCTTCTTTTCATTGCAGCCATTTATTTCATTCAAGATGCGGGTTGGACGACGGGGAGGAGTCTCTAGTGGACGACTTGTACTTCTTCGCCCAGGATGACGTCATCAACCAAGTATACCAACGGCCGCAGAATAATCCTGCCGTCTGACCAGGACAAGTGGGTCTATGTCTGACCAGAAGTGGGTCCTGTGTGTGACCAGAATAAGTGGGTCCTGCGTGTGACCAAACGATCCACAAAAATATCCCTTTGGCAGCCTATGAGAATTGCCTCAGGAGTAATGAATTCAAGACTCAGCGCGTTATTCTTAGTGACGTCTCAAACGAGTTTTCAAACCAAAGATGTAAATATCTGCTCCTAATTTTAGTTTTCTTTTGGATTATTGTAAATGAAGTAAAGCTAGAAAATAGTACTTATCACTAGATGTAATTTACAAACTGCCATTCATTTTCTTATGTTATGATGTTATGATAGTGACTCTTTTTATGCGCAGTGAGCCATTGCAGTTCATCATCAGCACCTTTATGTGCAAGTAGGCTGTATATTAAAACCTTTATTTATTAAAATATAAAATCATCTCTCTCTCTCTATTCTCTCTAATACTATATTTAGACGCATCTCCTTATTTACATCCACGCTTTCTATACCTATAAACTATTAAGCAATGTATGTCCAAAAAATATATACTGCATACAGCCTAATTCTGTGTGAGAGTATTTATGTGTGTATGCAATCTATTCAATTAAGTGTGTACTGTGTATTTCCTTCCACTAATGAAAAATCCCCTTTAACGAAATTCCGACACATAATAGTAATTTCTGTTGAGTAATAATAAAAGGCATGCATGTAGAATTATTGACTTTCATAACCTGGTTGAAATATAATGCTATCGCCCTCATAGTGTAGATCTAGTGACGGATTCGTGGTCCAAATGGACTTCTCCTTCAAACTGGGCATACTGCTGTTTTGCAGTGAGATCTTACCAAATACTAATGTACCATTGGTGAACAAGCTTATAGAATGCCAAATGTAATGCCAAAAGTTCCTATGAAATATTTCTAGCCTTATACCTCACTGCACTATACCTGCTGTTACTGATGGCACAACTTCCTCTTCATTTCCCAGTGAATTCCCGGCTATCACTTCCAGCTTGATGTCTATCTGCCAGCACCATACTATACGCAACTTCTTAATTCTCTTCCTCCTCCCCTATTAATGCATTTCCAGATGAATCAACGTCTCACTACTCCTATTGGTTTCATTCAGTCTCAAGTTATTTCTGAATTAATGAACTTATCTGAATGGGGATCACATATTTCAGTTACAGTCATTATTAAAGAAATAGCTTCCAACCATATTTGTCTCCTAACCCGTCAAATTCTTTGATCAATTCTACTGAAAATGTAAGGAAGCTTTAGATCTGTTTTGTAGAGATCACAAAGTTCAAACTACTAAACCTGTCTCTTAAAAATTGGGCTCATAGCTTAAATTTCACGAAATATTTTCCTCCATCCTTAAAGTATTCGGGGTACGATATCGGTCAGGTAGGACTGATCTAATGACTACTTTCACGTTGTCTCTTTCCTCGAGAGACTGAACCCGAGATATTTCGACCGACTACTGACCCTGATCTTCTCTTGTTTCCCTGTCTATTTCTCCTACAAAGCAAGGTATCTATCTATTTACCTATCTACATTTCCTATTGGTGGTATTTCGTTCACAACAGGTTCCTTATCTTCCTAACAAAGGACTCGTAACACCTGTTAAACTACGTCTTCCCATCAAATTCCCAAAGTTTCTGAATTCTGAATCCTTAGGATGAGGCTGGTAGACTTAAGCTTGAAACCAAACCCACAAATGGTCATGGTTTAATATAGCTTCTTGGAATCAGGTATCGCATTTTAGTTAAGTGTCCTAGTTTAGTTTATAGGTCTATTGAAATGGACCCCACAAGAGACTGGAGTAAAGTAGGTGTGAATATGTATATAAGTCTATAGAATGCCTAGGCAATATAGCAGTGCCTGAAGTTTTCAGGCAAGGTACGATATATCTGTGTTAATATATATATATATAATATATATTAATATATATATATTATAATATATATATATTATAATAATAATAATCTATATATATATATATATATATATATATATGGTATATGTATGTATAATATATATATAATATTATTAATATATATATACATATATATAATATATATATATATACATATATATATATATATACATATATATATATATATATATATATGTATACTATATATATATATATATATATATATATATATATATATATTTTATATATATATATATATATATATATAGAATCGATGTCTGTAATCGAATAAACTAAATATCTTAACAAGGGCCTACAGATAAAGTCCTAGGGAAAAACAGAAAAGGGGCGATAACGAACAGAATGATTCCGGACGCCAACCAACCTTCGCCCGTACGAACTAACGTTTTTATCCCATGATACAGCCCAGAGCATAAAGTGCGAACTTAATCAATAGAGGTCAAAGTTAACCGAAACAAGAACTAAAAAGAGATTTTGACCTCTCCGAGTGGCCTTTTTGAATGCCATTAGCTTGACGCAATAACAGTCATCGAACGAAATGTCTAGAAAAGTCGAACTTGAAACAATAATGGAAAAAAAGGGAACCCATCAGGACGAATACTGAGAAAAGTTATATCAGATTTGGCATCGCATGATTGACCATGTTGTATACGAAGACTCTCAGCCTCTGGAGGAAGAGGGAGTTGAAGAGAAGGCACGAAAAAGGGAGTGTTAGAGGTTTTTGGAAGTGACGCTGAGGGCAGCATGCGATTTGTGAACTTCTATAAACTTTCCAGAGTGCCCTTAGACTAAGTAAGAATTCCAAGTCCAAGTTTACCAACTCAAGAAAGCTACAAAGTGCAAGACTAGAAATAAATGTATTTGGGGAAACAGATTTCATTTTACAATCAAGATTTTAAAACATTTCGTATTTTCAAGAAAGCTGACATCCTAGCACGATAAGTTGTGTGCAAAGAATAACACAAGAAGCTAGCTGTTCCTGATATGTGGAAGCCCACGAGAAACAGATATAAGTTTTCAAAAAGTGAACTCCTTCCCCTACAACAAATATATATATATATATATATATATATATATATATATATATATATATATATATATATACATATATACATATATATATATATATATATATATATATATATATATATATATATATATATACATAAGGGCCGGAGCTGGAGCTCAAAGAAGATATATCACGAAGGAAGTAGTAGGAAAAGGCATCTTCATCTTTAACAGTTTATTTCAATTCCGACGTTTCGCGACGAATTTCAGGTCGCATTTTCAAGGCTAAAAATATATAAAATTTGCGAACATTAATACTCAATATGATTTAATTTATATTAAAAATGTAATGACAACAGCTCTCAATAAAGTAAAAAGTTAAAAGTTAAAATTCAACAGCACCTTCAAAGGCAAACAAATTACAGGTACAGGACTTCACTAAAATCTTAAAACACCTACCAATACAAAAGAAAGAGTAAGACTAACAAAATTAAGTAAACACAGAGTGAGGCAAACCAGCAGCCCAAACTACGCTATGAACAGTTTTACAGAGGACGTTTGGGTGTTTAACGACGGTACAGTCTTTTTGATAATTATAGATTCTAAAATAGTCAGGTTCTTGTTGTTCCGCAGTTGGCCCAAGATAGAAAATTCCTTGTTGTCAATATAGGTTTTACATATTTTTGAATGATTACGTATATTAGATTGTTCCGGATTAGATAACCTACTACCTGTTCTTCTATGGCTTATGTCCCTGTGGGAATCTATTCGAACCTTCAACAGCCTCTTCGTGCATCCCACGTATGTCTCGTGATCACATCTCGGGCAAGTGATTTATATACGACGCTGGACGAAAGCAGAGGACTGAGTCGGTCTTTGACTCTAAACAGAGATCCAATAGTTAAGGGATTTTTGGAGATAATTTTCAAGTCCACAGCCGGAAACCTCTTTTGAATAATGGATGTGCATGTTCTCCTGAAGGTATCATCATGCAGTCTCGGTACAGTAGATACAGGTGCTGAATGCATCATTTTTACCATTAGCAGTTTGTTTAGAGATCTGAAAAAGAGTCGTGAAGGAAAACAATTATTATTAAAATATCTCACCAGAAAGGATATTTCGTCGTGAAAGCTCATCCAGTTTGATGAGTGAGTTCATAGCGTAGTTTGGGCAGCTGGTTTGCCTCACTCTGTTTTTACTTGATTTGGTTAGTCTTACCCTTTCTTTTGTATAGGTAGGTGTTTCTAAGATTTTAGTGAAGTCCTGTGCTTGTAATTTTGTTTGCCTTTGAAGGTGCTTTTGTTGAATTCTTAACTTTTTTTTAAAAAACTTTTTTTTTTTTTACTTTATTGAGAGCTGTTGCCATTACATTTTGAATATAAATTAAATCAAATTGAGTATTAATGTTTGCAAATTTTATATATTTTTAGCCTTGAAAATGCGACTTGGAATTCGTCACGAAACGTCGGCATTGAAATAAACTGTTAAAACATGAGGATGCCTTTCCCTACTACTTCCTTCGTGATATATATATATATATATATATATATATATATATATATATATATATATATATATATATATATCTTACACCCTTTTGTCAAAACTACATAAACTGGAAACCCTTACCTGTTGACAGTGGCGCCCTCTATCTACCAACATGTCATTAGGCTATTAAGCTCACATAAATACCAAATTATACTATTTATTACCCAAAGCAGATGAACATAAAATAGAACGAAATGATCAATAGTCATTGTGATAAAAACCCAAGTCTGACCCACAAGAAAAACTAATAAGTTATCATTCCACTCTCCTGGCTAAGTATTCACTCCCAGGACCCAAAGTGTCAATCGTTTTCATTGTATTAGTCCGGATAGAGAATCCCGTCTCTAATATCATGGAATAGAGCCCATCTTTTAAGATGGGGTCTTCTCCCGACACCTGGCGTTTACCAAACAACCTCTTTCCAATCATAAAAGGAATGTGTCTCTCGCAAGTGCCTTGGTCAGTTAGACCTGTGACATTCGTACAAACAATGTACATACTCGACACACCCCAAACTGCCTTGGCAACAGTACGAACAGCCTCCAGATTAAAATGCTTACGCATCAGATTCCTTCATTCAAGACGGTTTCCTCTACAGCTACAGCTCAATCTGTCTCCAAGCAAGGCATGATATGTAATTCACTAACACATCACACACTTGTAAGATATATATATATATATATATATATATATATATATAATATATATATATATACAGTATATATATATATATATATATATATATATATATTATTATTATTATATTTATATATAAATTTATATATATATATATATATATATATATATATAATATATATATATATATATATCAAAGACATCAAAGTCCCTCGTCGACAAGCATCAGCATCAGCGCTCGGTGACCCAAAAACCAACATTCCCTTGGCCACAGTCACACCCCAACATCCCTAGAGTTAAGTTCGCCACGCAAGCATCGATTAGTCGTCCGATGAGCAATAATCACAAAAGATGGAAGAAGTTCTAATAGGAAGATCAAAAGGGAGGCACAACTTACCAGATAACTCCTCATTACGTCTTCCCACGGCCCCGGAGAGTTTGGGGAAAGGCTTGAGATGAAGGATGCCGGTTGAAAGGAATTGGAAGCAGTAGTAAGGAATGGGTGTTGCGTGTCAATGCCGGCCGGAAATATATGAAGGCGAAACTCAAGGAAATTCTTACCTAGGAAGAAAACGGAGCGCTGATATATAGTATAGTAGAAAACCTGTGGTTGACTTATCTGATATTAGTATGATGGAAGACTACTTCTCACGGGCTAAGCTTAATTTTTCCGTTACCTATTACTGATTTGCTGTCGTATGTCAACAACAACAAAAATATAATAATAAATAAAGTCGGTTACGGCCTATAAAGAATACTGAACGGCCAAGGAGAGTAAATCGCCCTTTATTTCGAAATTGAATGAAGGTAGACTATTTACCTTCAAGTGTGCTGTTTAATTATAGTACATAGTTACTATTCATCACAGATACATCATAGAGTATCGATATTATAGCACAGCTGATAAAAAGGAACAAAACAAAGGGAATAAAAACACGTTAAAACAACAAAAATGGCTGATAACATGATTGTCCTAAAATTGGAAAATTGATTTAAAAAGTCTCTTACGTCTAATATATATTTATATATAACACATATATACATATATATATGTATATATAGAATCCTGATGATGCAAAGAAAAGAATCAGCCAGAATCAGTATTAACACAAGAATAATCAAGCTTTCAACTCGTCTAATCACGTAAATTCTGAAGGAAAATCGACGGATACTAACTGGAATCACCTTAGGTGCGTAAATGATCTAAGTAATGTGGATGTGTAATATCCTAGGGACAATTAGCTTTACCTAATCAAAAAATAATATATATATATATATATATATATATATATATACTATATATTACATACTATATTTGTATACATATACATACATATATAAATATATCTATTTATATATATATATATATATATCCTATATATATATATATATATATATATATATATTAATTTCTGGGACTTTCCTGTCCTCATCGTCTGGTATTAATGCACAGAACAACTTTATGTATATATATATATATATATATATATATATTATAATATATATATATATATATATATATATATATATGTATGTATATATATACGTATATACTGATCGATAGATAGATAGAATGATATATAAACAGTGAAGTGACAGATAGATGACATGCGGTAGATTTCCAGAGAATAAATGTTTAAGAATACCTTTTTTTTACGTTATAGCTCTCTATAGATCATTTTTCAAGCAGTATTCATTTGAAATTCAACTCAACATTTGAAACCACCCACTTCACTGAAGAATTTTGAATAAAAATTTATATATATAAAAAGATTGTTATGGGATTTTTATGCAATTATAAAAATTTTTTGAATAGGAATTTCGTGTATTTAAAAGTCCTTCATTGTTGAAAGAAGGCAAAGTCGAATTCAAAATCAAAGTCCGTGAAGATTCCATTTCAATGTAGGGCTTAGGGAAATTAGTATTGGCCAGCCGTGACTTGTGCATCACCTACTGGGAAAAAGAGAAAATGAAATTGAAGTATTCTGCCAGCCACGCTCCCCAACCCCGCCCCCCTCTCCCCCTTGATTCGTCAAAACGAAAAATGGCAATTTTTTTTTACACAAAAGCAGCAGTATCTGCAACATCGGTAACATAAAAAAAGGCGAATTAAAAATAATTGAACAGTCTTGTTCGCTGAAGTAATTAAGAATCAAGTTTAGCTTCGTCCCATCTTTTCATTAGGAACATCAAAAGCTTCTTTTATAAGTTATTAGCAAAAGTTTGATTAATAACGGCAAGGCATAAAAATTGCTTCTGAAATTTATTAGATTACTTTCCTAAGGCAGTTCAAAACAAAAAATTTCCAAGGGGGCGGGGTAGGTAGGGGGGGGGTGTGGGGGGAGAGTTTGGTTATTGCGACCTGTTGGGCAAATCTCTCAGCCGGAGAGATCCAAAGGAAAATCTTTTAGTCTGACGTCGGGGAAAGAAAAGAGGTTAATATTGCGTGTTCCCTGTTGGGCGAGTGGATGCAGTTAACGGGAAAAATGTGACAGCAGGTCCTCATTATATTTCATATGTGATCCATCCAAACGTACCTTACTTCGTAGGTGGAAGCGCAAAGTACAAGTCACATTTCGATTGAATTCTTCGTTGCGGTTTCTGGTTTCAAACAGAAATATAAATATGATTATAATGACGACTGGCACCCAAGATGATTCTGTCCAAGCATTCAATGTAATAGTGCGTTTTCAGGTTCCATATTATTTCGAGAGAACAGTTATATATTTTGAAAGAACATTTGGTGTCATTTTCAGTGTTCAGATTTTATAAAATCATAGTAATAACAAAAACAAAACAACGCAAAGTCCATCTTGGTAATTATCTTATCGGTAGGTACAACAGATCTCCCTGGTAATCGGTTTGAGTCAACAGTGTAACCTGATGTAAGAAAAAAAAACTTTTCGTCAATAAAAGAGATAAAGAAACCTGCACTCGTGGAATTTTGTTATCTAATCGTTACATCTTCAGGGAAACAAAGTTACACTGTAATAATATGTATAACTGTGTATCATATCGCAAGCTCTGTTGCTATCTGGTTGACTTATCATGGCATCACAAGTATTTCTTCCTCCTATATTTTTGGATGATTTTGAAGGTACGTAAATCATAGAGTTCTTAGTCCATTCAGCTGGTCATAACTCCTGTTGCAATAATGAAAGGAAGGAAATGTGTCTGTATGAATCGCATTTTTTCCATTCGGTGATAATTGTCAGCTTTCTTTTCTAAGTCTAAATACATTTATATAAGAATGATAACTAATTCTTATTCAGTTTGCAAACATACTGAATCTAACGCCTGTTGAAAAGGATGTTGCACATTTTATCATTTAACTTTTCAAATAAAGGAAAAGCATTTAAGCCCATTAAGGCATAAATATTAATCTTGACATGATATACAGTCATCATTCCCTCGAAAAGCAAAGCAGCCCTATACAAAGCAAAGCTTGGCTCACAAACTTGTAAGTAACTTGGTATGGCATTTCCTTGGTGTTTCAGTAACAATTAGCCCCATCCACTGACATTTGCAGAATTATTATTATTATTCAGTAGATGAAGCCTATTCATATGGAACAAGCCCACCAAAGGGGCCATTGACTTGACATTTCAGATTCCAAAGAATATTACGCTGTTCATTAGCGTCAGGGTAGCAATAATGCATTGCATTTTCGCTTGAACTTCTGAAGTTCCAGCTGCACAACATTCTCTGCATGGGAGGCTGTGCCACACTCCAGCGGTGAGCTGCTTTTTCTGAATCTCTAAACTATTACATTTCTATGAAACCAGTATTGAGCACCTGAATTTAAAATTAATCATCGAAAGTTCTTCTGCTGTTTAGGATACTGTAGCGCACTATACTCTGTTTTTTTTTCCATCTGTCCATCCACCTGTGGTGTTTTCGCCTGGTAACACTGCGTCCCGTGGTTTAAATAGTTACGCTATGTGTAAGGTTTAGGTAAATAAACGGATATCTGGGTGTACATTTGCAACTGAAAAGTGTTTTAATAATTTTCTGTATGCGAATTACACCGTTAATATTTGAAATAAGATATTATTCAAAGCCCGGGACGCAGTGTTACCATGCGCAAACACCGCAGCCGGATGGACAGATGGAAAAAAACAAAGTATAGTTAACAAAGCGTGCGATAGATAATAAACAGAATACTGATGTACTCCTTGAACGTTAAGGCAGAGTTGTTGTTGTTTTAGATTTAGCTGGCCTTGTGCCAGCACGGGCTCTTGCTCCTAGAGCAGCCCGTAAAAAGGCAGAGGTAAATGTACCTTAGAATGATCAAAAATGAATCCTAATCTAACAAAAATCAAAAAGATCATTCATAAAATCATCATTACTCATTACTGGAGAGCTTTTCCGTTGATCTATAAAAAAATCACCTTAATTCATTTACATCTGACCATTAAACATTCAACATTTTGAATATTTTGATGGAATGCTATTGATGCAAAAACGAGCCACGTACGTCCTGGCAGCAAAGAGAATGAGAGAAAGATGAATATTCATCAGCACTTCAAGTTTGGCTTTGAAGCCAAGAGCGCAACACATGAAAATGAAGGAGCTAAGGATATGAGTTTTTTATTATCAGAATATTCGAAAAGCAATGGCGGAGGTTTATAATATCGGCCGCAAAAAAAGAAAAAAAAAAAAAACTCAAACACACACACATACCTCATTTCCCTAACCATCAGTTCACAAGGCTCGTCACAAACACGGATGCGGATTGCACCACAAAGGTAATAATACTCGGTGCATTGCATTCGTCAGACGAGAATTCATTGCAGGACGGGTCTTGTGTTTGTTCTGTGAAATACGAAGGCAACTGTGATACCGTTTCAGCACCGGAAGCAGAGAGAGCGAGCCGTCAACATCTGAACTCGCTGCGACTACCTTTTGTAATTCATGAGTCGGGAGGATTCGCCCGGGAGCCTAAAATTCAAGATCTCGTGTTTCCCAAGAAGGAAAAAGCTGACGGGATGAAATGGAGAGCCAGTATTTCGAGCGTTATACGAGAAATGTTCAGCCATAAACACCAGTAACTCGGAAAGCGGGAAAAAGCCTAGTTACGTAGGTATCCAGCGAATGTTTTTGAGATAAAAAATAATAATTTTTCTTTTTGTAAAGCTGATGAAGACTGGCAAAAGGGAAAAAGGTATTGATTGGCAGAGCTGTTCAAATGGAAGAAATATCATCCCCTTCTCTCTCTCTCTCTCTCGCTCTCATTCTTCATATATATATATATATATATATATATATATATATATATATATATATATATATATATATATATATATATATATATAAAATTCTTAGAAGTTAGAATAAAGGAAAAAACTGTTTATAGAGACAATCTTAATAATAGGTACCCGACAGTGTAACCACCAATATCACGAGGAAACAGCAAAAGAATCACTAGTCGTATCCAACGACAATCAGCGCAACGCAAAACAAGCAAAAAAAAAAAAAAAAAAATAAAAAAAAAACGAAAAACTGAAATAGCTTCCTTTGAAGCGAGGCAGCTCAGTTTGAAATATGTACTACTATTACATGTACTATTCCAGGACAATGAGGATGAGTCATTTAAAGCTGGACAATCTCACGAACTCTTTATATATATATATATATATACTATATATATATATATATATATATATATATATAATATATATATATCTATATATGTATATATATATATATATTTAATATATATATATATATAATATATATATATATAAATAAGAGTGTTTATATACCAAAGTAAACTTGACGATAGTGTATTACTAACAATTACTTCTAAAAGTTCTTAAACAAAAGTAAATAGGGCAATAGTCTATTTTTACTAGCATGTACTTCCATTTACTAACAAAAAAGCATCCGCATAATAGTGTCAAGGCATTTCCTTCCTGTAGAAAGCTTTTTATAAACTCCAGTCTTTACAATCATGCCTCGTACCATTGCAAGCCACTCGGGTGGAAAAAAGAAAACTAGTTGACGACTTGAATTACACTTACGAAAAACATAGAACGAATGCTGATGGATCTAAAATTTATTGTAAAGAGCTGCAGGGCTCGCCTGCATACTTCCACAGAAGAAAATGACTACAAGGTGCTGATTCGTATTGGTGAACATCATCACACTTCATGTGAAACAAAGCCAAAAGTTTCTCAGGCTTTAACCAAATTGAAGTTTACCGCTCTTTCAAGCCAAGAAACTTCTCGCTCACTTATTGCAGCAACCAGTGCATCATTAGGTGAAAATGAAAGGGCCCAACTATCTTCGGTCGAAAGTTTAAGTCGAAGCATCCGGAAATGGCGTCAAATCAATGAAGTCGTTCCCGCACTTCCATTACGTAGGACTGGATTCATAATTCCCGATGATTTTAGTTTATTGGAAGAGGTGAAAGTCTTTCTACAATTTGATAGTGGTGAAACAGATGAAAACAGAATACTAATTTTTGCAACAAATAAGGGACTTGATGATTTGAGGCATGCAACACATTTAGCTGGGGATGGAACTTTTAAGTGTGTGCCTAGAATATATTTTCAGTTATTTACTCTACA
Source organism: Macrobrachium nipponense (assembly GCF_015104395.2). Taxonomy (NCBI): domain Eukaryota; kingdom Metazoa; phylum Arthropoda; class Malacostraca; order Decapoda; family Palaemonidae; genus Macrobrachium; species Macrobrachium nipponense. The sequence goes on along the minus strand of NC_087202.1, from coordinate 135,707,009 downwards.
TATTCAGATACAG
>NC_087202.1:135686996-135701996 GCF_015104395.2 Macrobrachium nipponense | reverse complement strand
AAAAGCTGTAATGAATAAAGGCAAACAGTTAATTTTGAAACCATGTATAATATTTCAAGATACTTGTTATGTATTTTAAAGATAAAACTGTCACAAAGTTATAAACTATCATGGGTGTTTTAATAAACATCTTAGTGGTTGATAGAAAGCTTAAGTTAACAATCAGCAGCATATGATAAAAGAGAGAGAGAGAGAGAGAGAGAGAGAGAGAGAGAGAGAGAGCTGAGACATCCCTCAGGTGGATGAGCGCGGCTGAGCAGGACAGGAGCAAGATGGCGCCCTGTAGAAAGGTTGGCCAAACTCTCTCTATATACAGCTCTGGGTGCAGGTAATGCAATTGTACAAGATCTGAAATACCATCCACGTCTCACTGGCCTTTACAATAAGGTAAGGTCCCATCTTAGAAATCTTGAGATAAATCACTGTCAAGTGTGAAGAACCAGATGTATATCCACTGGTTCTATCAGAGCTGGTTAATTATATCAGTGAAACCAACTTGAGCTCAGATGGTCCTGCCATATTTCATCTCGCAAACATATTCTAATTATACCAGCAGCACCTGGAGCAATTGGGCATTGCCTCACCCACTGTAAATGCAATAAGATTAAAGGACAAGTTGTTAGCAGAAATCCCTGAATTAGAAGCACACAAGAAAGGAAGAAGTTTGCTACTTTCCTTGCGGAAAGATGTAACTTTATCCCTATCTCAGGCATCTGACTACTCAGATACACTTGTGATTGTTGAAGCAGCAAAGATACTGAGGAAGTATATTCTAAATCATCAGTCCAGTCTTAATGGCACCTTGGTGAAGGATTCATCAATGACGCCATACTCCAAAGTTTGCCCCAGTTCACTAATGTTTGAACATGGAGCAAACATAAAGTCACAGCTAAGGTTTGCCTCATCAAAGTCAGACCCAGATATTGCTCAGCTCCTGCAGTACAACTGTTTCTCAAAACAGGAGGGACCAAGTGTACATCGACACTCAAAGGATAGGGGAACTCCATTTCCAATTGCCAAAACCAGGAAGAGAAACTTGGTTGAAATGCTACATAATCATGGCATGAACATTTCCTATGACAGGGCGCTGGAGATGTCAGTCCGACTGGGAGATGCTACTGTCACCAAGTTTGTGGAAGAGTGGGTAGTCTGTCCACCTGTCTCTTGAGAAAGGGGTTATTTACCACTGCGGTCATGGAGAACATCAGTCACAACCCTTCAGCAACTACAGCTACTACCTCTTTTCATGGGACCAGCATTTAGGTATTCCAGCATCCTGCCAAAGGCAACCGGGGGGAAAAAAGCATCAGCCAGTACAGTTTGGGCTAGAGAGGGTAAACTCTGTACCTGAGCTACCTGACTCCTTCACAAACATCCCCCTTCCCCACCTTGCTTCTTTTAAGTGCAAAAACCTGGTGGTATGAGTGGCTGGAGAAGGTCTTGGTCACTGAGGAGGTAGACACAGCTATTAACCTCACATGGTCAGCTCACCATGCATCACAGAAAAGAAAACCAGGGTTTGAAATGAGCATCACTTTGCTATAACTTATCAGGGACCAGGCTCATTCTGTAGCTACAGTGAAGCATGTGATACAGAAAGTGAGTGATGCTGTTGCACACCTGAACCCAGGCCAACTGCCCATCATTACAGCAGACCAGCCAATCTATGCCTTGGCAAAACAGGTGCAGTGACGGTGGCCAGACGAATTTGGCGAAGACAAATACCTTGTCATGTTTGGGGTCTCCATATCGAAATGCCTGCCCTTAGGTCCCTCTGTTCTTTTGTCAAGGATAGTGGTTGGACTGGTGCAGATTCCTTTATCTCTGTCTCAAGTATTATTAGGACACAACAAGTATTACTAGGACACAACAAATGCACCAAGTCACTGCCTGCAGTCTTTACAAGATGCTGAAATCTGCCGACAATAGTTACTGCTGCACAGGACAGTTAGAGGTTAATGGAGACTTATTGGGCTTTGGGGAATGGTGTCAAAATAAAAGCCAACAAAATCCACAATTTCAATTCTGGTATTTGGTGCTGTCAATGGAGCTGACTGTGTTTCTGCTGATAAGATCATTCCATGAGGCCAACTTCAGCCTTATGCTTGTATACTTTTCAGTAGTATTATGAGGTCCTTTTCCAAGATATCTGAAAGATCACTGATGTATTTATTTCAACAATGACTTACTCAAAGTGACAGAAATAGAAACAACCAGCGGCCATCTTAGAAAGTGGCGGCTATATTGAAATTTTGCATGGACATCCAGATTTCTCAAAAGAGAGGGTCAAAATGAGCTCTTGCGCAAAACTTCATGCTTATATCACAAACTGAAGTATTTTTCTCCTTATCTGCTGCACTAGTTGATTAGACTGGGAGAATTCTAGCTATATTTTGAGCCCAAGTAGTAACATGTTACATAAACATTAATGTGAATGTATTTGCTTGTCAAATTTCCTTATATCTATATACATGTATATATATATATATAATATATACATATATATATATGTATATGATATATATATATATATATATATATATATATATATATATATATTATATAATTATATATTATATATTAATAAATATACATATATATTATATATATAATTATATATATATAATATATATTATATATATGTATATGTAATATGTATTTTTATATATATAGATATATGTATATATATATATATATATTATATATATATATATATATATATAATATATATAAAACATATGTAGATGTTATACACAGATATTATAACATTGTGATGAAGCATTCCAAATACCTGGTTATTACACTTACCAATGATAGAATAAAAAATGACCTAGCAGCAGCCAGATACTTGAACTTTCATAACAGATAAAATACGATTGAGTACTCTAAAGGCAACATGTGAAAAATCAGACAAAGTTCATCAAAACAAGTGTGAGGTATTCATATAGGCTCAAGTTATTTAAAGGGCATCATTCCATCAAACAACTTTAACTTCTCCCTTGTCTTAAATCATTTCAAGAAAATTGAAGGAACATCACAAACTGCCACTTCTGCGGGTACACATATTTAATCCTATCACCAGTGGTCAATAAATTAAACACTTATAAAAATTCTAAATACAAAAATTCATTTTTAAATTCAAAATTTATAAGTGTAATTCACAATCTTACTGTGTAGCAAAATTTACTGTTACTTGAAAACAACACGAATTTAATTAATTCTTGAATTAAATTATTAAACAAAATTAAATCAAAATTAATAATTTATCTAGAAAATAAATTAATCAAGCAAAATTTAAACTGGTAAGAATACTTAAGATTTGGAAAGAAAACGCAAGTCAAAGAAAATTAATTCACAAGTGTTAAAGTGTGAAATTAAATAAAGTAGTATGCAAGTTAATTAATCAAATTGTGAATGTTAAAACATGAAAACAGAAATTCTGTAAATGTATCAAATTTACCACAATATAAAATGTGAAAAAATAAGAAATTCTAAACACAAAGAATATAATAAAAAAAAACACTTCCAAAGAATTAAACAATTCATAAAACACAGAAAATTGAAATGTGAAAAAATGAAATAAATTCACCAATTATTTTAAATATTTTAAGTGCAATTAAATCTGTAAAACCATAACCATACCTTTTCACACAAGCTGCAGGCGTCCCACCTCGGTGCTCGCGGGTTCGATTCTCGGCCATTCCATTGAGGAGTGAGAGATGTGTATTTCTGGTGATAGAAATTCACTCTCGACGTGGTTCGGAAGTCACGTAAAGCCGTTGGTCCCGTTGCTGAATAACCACTGGCTCCATGCAACGTAAAAGCACCATACAAACAAACAAACAAATAGATATAAGAAATTTAACACACTATGAGTGACTAAGTACAAAATCTTTAAATTAATTTACAAATTAAAAATCCCACGATCGAGAGAGAGAGAGAGAGGACCAGCTCGAATGGTCCCTATAATAAGAATAAAAAGAATTCCATTTTAGTATGGGAATGTCTGGTTCTGTAACTCAATCCCAAAATGCATGACGCCATTACAGGATGAAACATGTTGTGGCAAAAATCTCAGTAATCTTATAATCAAATTACATTACAAATTTATAAATTCCTCTTTAGAGAGAGAGAGAGAGAGAGAGAGAGAGAGAGAGAGAGAGAGAGAGAGAGAGATATTTCATGGTTAAGTTCAGTGACACTACATGGTTTCAGAATAATAAGAGTTCTTTTAAACCGAAATGGAAACTCTAAATGACATCATGGAATGTTCTAGAAAGAATAGGGTGACGTCACTTCCAGAAAATGACGTAATAGATCTCGGTAGTTCAGAAATGGATGATGCAACTTTACGAAACATTACGCAATTGCTATGTGCTTTGAACAAGACAAAGGCGAACCATATACGTTCAGTACTGCACGTGGCTAGTCATATGAATGACACGTTTACAAAAAAGAGGAGGAAGACAGTCCCCTCATTCTCTATGATAAATGATGACAGGTTTCCCAAAACAAGACGAAGACTCGAGCCTTCCTATTACTACTAACTGTTGACAGCTATAACATCCGGTTCTTAATTAATCAAAGGTCTCTCTTCTCATATTATGTTACTTTAAATATTAATTCTGAGTTAATCTTATTATGAAATCTGAACTTACAATATTTACGATACTACTCAAATCTGAACATACGACAAATCATCACTACTCAGAACATAGGATAACTAGAAGGCTACACATTACAATACTGGAAGGGGTATACATTTTAAAAGGCATTATTGTAATGTCTGTGTGCATATATATACATATACATCGAGCTACAAATGTCCTTTAATATCTATTTCGCTTTACCTCGGGATTAATTTATTTTCATATATGTTAACCGAAGGGGAATCTTTTAGTTGATAATAATATCGTCCTCTCGTGGGCTCGAACCAGCGCCCAGCGGACTGAGGAGAAATCAGGAGTTCAGTGTTGTTATCGATTCGGCCAACAAGTATGTATTTTGTGAACATTGATGGAAAACACTTCAAATAAGCTGATTCGTGGTATGCGTTAATAAGAGCATTAGGAGTAACGTAAAATTCGAGTTTATTGGGGTAACCCGCCCACCACCTCTCTCTCTCTCTCTCACTCTCTCTCTCTCTCTCTCTCTCTCTCTCATAACGACAACCCCTTCTCATCACATGCAGTAATGACCCGGCTAATTCCAGAACACACCTTTATGATTAGCAGTTTAGGCTAATTGAAAATCATGATGGCGTTATTCCCTGTTAATTTAGCTCGAGTGCAAACTTTAGTATCACGCTGCTGCTGCTGCAATGAACGGAAATGAAATACATTCTGGGAAAAGATTAACGTATATATAGTATGCAGTTTTCGTCCATTTCTATCTCATTTCTCTTTATTGATTTTATTTACTTTGTGCCAGTATAATATTAGACCTCAGCTAGAGGTGCCCTGTGACTTTGTTTGCTGTGGATGTTGAGGTAAATAGACATGTTTCGATCACATGAATACAAAAAGCAAAAAATGATCGAGCGTATAATGCTATATGAAACTCTCAGCCACGGCCCAGTGGTGGCCTGCGTTGTTGGCACCTAAAGCGGTGCCAAACGCACGATCGTGGCTTACTTTAACCTTAAATAAAATAAAAGCAACTAAGGCTAGAGGGCTATAATATGGTATGGTTGATGATTGGAGGATGGATGATCAACATACCAATTTGCAGCCCTCTAACAACAGTAGTTTTCAAGATCTGAGGGCGTACAGAATAAATGCGGACGGACAGACAAATATATAGCCACCTGAGCTCTTCTTTTACAGAAAACTAAAGAAGCCTTCCACAGGAAAAGTGAGTTCCTGACGAATGTTTTTTTTAGAAACAATTGTTTTCCTTTGATATATCTTTTATGCAGCACTGAGGAGACGGTTCTTTGTGAATCCTGAGGCGCCTCAGGTCGTTTATAATGCTCCCAAATTAGAAGAAGCCTCTGCTAAATCTCCCGTCCTTTTTAAAGTCGATTTCCGTAAAAAAATAAATAAATAAATAAAATGAATTTCCGTTCGTATATCACGAACTTATTCCCAGAAAACACTAACACGCGTGATTTTTTCAGCTCTAAGGATAGACTGTGCCCGTCTATAACGTCTATCGTTATATATAAGTACACTCCTTCAAAGTGTGAACTGTGAACCTACGTGAGGTGTACAAGGCGCCCACTGAAAGCCTGTCTGTAGCTATTGCCCAGCCCTGAACTATCTGACGTACGTAATCAATCTGTAAAATGAAGATTGATATAAAAGACTTCAAAATGAAAGCTACAGCCTAGCATGAGGACGAGCTAACAACTTTGGAGTCTATTGTCATAACAACACTCGTTCCTTCTTCGCTAAATAAACCATACCTCTTCCACCTCTATTTATTGCTCAGCTGCTCTGCTGTTTTGTTTACTTCTTGCCCGTCTTGTTCTTTTGATATTTAGTCACCGTTTAGCCTACTGTTGTTTTCTTTAGATTTTACTGATAGCAATATCACAATGCTCCTTAGATTATTTATAATACATTTTAATTACACGAAATGTATAACCTTGTATTTGGTAAGTCTTGTTCTCTCAAGTTTTTTGCGAATAAATTTTATTTCTGTGATTTGAATTGTATAATGTCACGTTTCTTTTTATAATCAAAATATATTGTATCTTTGAGCCTCGATAATGCAACGCTGCTTTTTGTAATAAGTATATCTTGTGCCTTTGCAGCCGCGATCTGCTGCAATAAAGTATGTTAAATGCTAAGTGTTCGTGAGCCTTTCCTTCTTTCTGCCAATGATGTCCTGATCATATTGGGCGTCTGATAACGTATGAAACGGCAGGAAGAAAACTCTTGAGTATAATCACTGAGGTTTCTTTTATCGCAAAATCTTTACTAGATTCGAAATCAGATCAAGAGCTTCGAACTGATAATCGAATCGTGTTCAAGAGGAAAGATGTTCCCTCAGTTAATTTCTTTTTTCCATCTTCCTACATTCGAATTTTTCAGTACAATGTCAACAATACTGTTATCTTGTGCTTATTCTTGACAAAATTGTAGGCACTGGAAACATACTTTAGTAAACAATATGTATTCATGAATTCCTGATAGATTATTATAAACGGTATTATGTACTTTGTGCATGTATGAGAGAGAGAGAGAAAGAGAAAGAGGGGAGGGGGGGAGGAAGTTGTGAAAGAGCTGAATCGCTCATCTGAAACATGCCTCACCAATTCCAGCTCGATTGCTAACTTTGCAAGAGTCACACGGAGCAAGTCAATATCCAAGATTAGCGATTGTAACAATTTAAAGAATGACGATCTACTTAGATATTATCTTTTAGAATTTGATTTTGTCTCAGTATTGACTCGTTCAGCAATTATTCTTTTCATGCTGTTTATTCACTTGATTTGATTTCTAGAGAAAATATAGCTTACAGACTTTCAACGCCGCAGGAGGGGACAGGGCCATCAGGTATTACTTAAGGTTTGTTTGCAGCGTCCCTTTTACTGTGCCTCCGTTCGCATTCGCTGTTTTCCTTCTTACTTGCCACCCTCTCCTAGCAATTGTTTCAAATAGTCCAGTAGAAATTGACATGGACCAAGGTATTTGGTATAACAGTCGTTTTTTCATACTAAACTCTTCATTCTGATGACAATACGGTGTAAAAAAATGCAGCCAAAATCAGCCTTGGGGAAATGGCCGTCCTCGTCAGAACAATAAGGAATTTCCAGCACTGTATAATGATGTTATTCAGTAATTATCAACTTTTAGAACAAATAACCAAACAAATAATACAGACACATGTGAAGGGCTATTTATTTGGTTAAAAAACATCTCCTTTGAACACCATAATAAAGATAAATGTAAAATGAAGGCCATCGACATAGTAAAAATTATAGACACGTCTTTCTTTTCATGTTGATAATGTAATGAAGTCTTTATCCTTTTTGCGAAACAAGAACAGCACAAACATAGTATTTGGTACACCATTAAGCACAACATCATAAAAAAGAATCCTTGCTGTCAAGCTATGATTATGATAATAAGCAAATAAACACTATGAGGCAGAGTTCAGTAAGCGGTAAAAAACAAGCTCAATTGAAATCTCATATTCATATCTACTGTTTCTCAGTCATACCACTAATTAAACTTCCAACACGTATCAAAGCTTTCAACAGAACGTCATGAATTGGTAGCGATATCGCTGTCTTATAGTAGAAATGTATACTTGGATAAAAGAGTTCAAAGTTCGAGGGGGAAAATATCATTGTCATGTTTCGTGACCTGAAACCTTTGAGTTCTGTGACAAAAGTGTCTGTCAAATGCCTATAAATGAAAGTATGAAATTAAGTGCATTCTAAACATTGTCATCAGTCTCTTGGAAGCACTCTAGTAGTTTGGGTCTGTTTTCACACTGTGCACTACATTTGCAATGAATACTGGTGCAGGCTCTACAGCAGTGATAATTGGTGCAACTGACCCATTTTCAATGTTGAAGCCATATTCCTCCTTTTTCAGCACTGTGCACAGGTGCTTCCATGTACTCACTTGGTGATGCACCCTTAAAGAGTGAAAGTGGCAGGCTCTGCCTGTGGGTGGCATGCGCTCCACTGGCACATATTTGGGAGAAATTACGTTCAGGTAGCGCTTTATGTTCAAAGTTACGTTTTTGTCCCATGCACCACTGTACAGACACACCACAAGCCTCTCTCCCACATTGCCAATAGTTTCCTTATCTCCTGTTCTCAAATAACTGTTGCTGCACTTCAGCTGATGATGTGAGAATATTCAGTGCTTTCAGTTTGCCCATTCCAAAGAATGCTGATGTAGTATGCACAAATAACAAACTCTTGCACAACTCCTTTCTCAAAGACTTATGGAGGCTATGAAAAGCTATTGTATGTTGTCTTGTACCCATGAAGATCGTTGTCTTTTCTTGGACAAGAATGCTGGCTTCCTCAAGAAGTGTTCCTAAGTAGTTTGATAAAATTTTGCTTATTCTTCATATTGGCAAGAAAGGCTGCCTTGTTTCGTGGCACTGGTGTTTGCACACTCACCAAAATGTCTGGAGCTTGTGCTTGGTGCAGTTTCTGCACTTTTGTTCAGGATCTTTGGTTGTTTTGATTTCGTAGCTGCCAAATATTACCCAGGTAAGCACTTGCTGATCCCTTCCACATTGCCAAGGTATCTCATGAATGAGTGCACACCCATCAATGACTTTTGAAACTGATTTGCTGTAATCATTGGTGCAAACCTCTGGATTCCTCTGAATCAGATGTTTGGCAACCTGTGATTCCTGTGATTTGGGGATCCTCCCATCATCGTGAAAGAGAGTAGGTGCTACTGTTGCTAACTCATGGACAAATACACTTTGCTGTGGTGGACCATTAACACATGCATTGGCCAGCAACCTTTGAGTTTAGTTCACTAGATGACATGCAGAAGCTGTCACTTTCAACCTCCAGTGGCCTGTGCATTGCCGCAAAAGTTGTAGCATGATGTGATCTTTTCAGAGAAATTTCTCCATATATCTTGTCATCCAGAATATCCTGGATTTTCCTCCCAATGGTAACAACTTTATCAACATTCACCTTTTCATCAGCAATAATTCCTGTTGTAATGTTAATAAGCTGATTTCCATCCTTGCTCACAAAAGGGTTATGACTTTCAAGGAACTTTGTGAAAGTCTTTCCTTCAAGTCTTGCTTGATGAACATCTCGATGTTGTTCTGACCAGGTCCAAGTGAAAGTGTGGGTCAAACAAAGCAGGGCGTCTGTCTGTGAACTGGACCACGATATGGGCAGAGAGGAGCCACACTGTCTTTGTTGCCTCTTTGTGCGTGATGTTCATAAGCTCTTCCTGTGTTTTCCCAGTTATCAGATATTGTTCGTTGGTCATGTCTGAGCAAGTTCCACTTCAAATGAGTTTGTCATTTCTCCTCACACTGAAAAGTCCTTCTCCAAGTGGTTCATCAAAGCACGGGCACAGTTCTTGGCAGTCTTACACGTACAATCTATAGCACTTTGCGTAATTTCTGTGGCCTGCAGCTGCCAGATATGGTAGCATTTCCTGGGTTGCCTGGAAATGAATCTTCCAAGACTCACACCTTTCAGCTAGTATGTATTGTCTCACAATTGAGACAAAGTTCATGAACATAGTCCATAGTTTACCCGTTCTTGATTCCTCTTGCAAGCTCTTCAAATCACATACCCTCTGGTGAAGTTCATGGAGAAACTTGTTCTGATCGACATCATCAATGGAGATTTCATTTGATGACACTGACTGGTTCAGCTGCCTTAATGAACCCCAAAAGGTTCCTCAATTGTGGAGTCTGATATCAGCTCAAATAATATATTCTGTATGGAATTCTCCCTTTTATTCCCTTTTTCAAATATATTTCCATTTCATCCTGAACAAATTGTATATAAAATATTATCGTGAGTCAAAGTTTTAACAGGTCAGATAAGTTACAAACCATTTGACTTGTGATGATATGAGCGAATACTGTGTTGTCCTCAAGTATGTAATGAAGAGTCATCCATGTTTAAAGAATGGCAGCCATGTTGAAAATTGAGTTTAATATCTTTACCAATTATTGAGCTTGAATTCTGATACTTGGTGCCGGCCAGTGCATAATATTTATCTTTCAGGTAGATTTAGTGGCCATTTTGGTTTTTGGCCTAAAAAACAGGTTTCCCCAATGTTGATTTTGGTTGAATTTGTTTTGGTGTTCAAAGACACCCAGACAAAAGATTCTATGCAAAAATTTGTCTGTTATACATAATGTCGGGGTTAGGCCATTTTTATGTCAATTTTTACTGGACTAAATAGTGCCTCTGCCAGGTTTTCCTCCCGTTATACACTTTTCAAAGCTTCTTTTCTCTCAATCTCCTTTTCAGCGCTGAATGACCTCATGCCCAGCGCACGGCATTTGCCCTCAATTTTAATATTCCAATGACTGACTTTTAAAAAAGGCTAACTCACATTACAAATCGTTCGAGCTTCCAATGTCTGTGTCCGTTTCCGGATCTAAAAAGCGGTCACCTGGCGCTTTGCCCTCGGTTGTGTTCTCTCAACTCATAAACTCAAAAAACACGACGGCAGCGAATCCAAACGAATGCGCCCTCTAGTGACGGCGCTTGTCCCTCGGCCCTCCCCCCTCCCCCATCGCTAAAGCAGCGTCGCAGTTGCCTGCATATTTCAGAGGACAAACATGGCCCTCGCAATAGCAACTGTCCTCGCCACTCGCTGCATGAACTCGTGTTTGATTAATGCAGAGCGTCCGGTATTTCCTTTGTAGAATTTGCTTCCGGAATTTGTAAGTAACTTTGTTAACTGGGAGCTCGGAAAATAAGTGATCAACGCTTTGAGGAGTGTTCGATCAACGTCAGTCAGTAGTCAGCCAACCGTGTTCGAACGCGTAAGTATTCTGGCATCTGAAATTCGCCTCGACGAAATACTTTTTATTTTTTTATTCATTTTTTTTCACACATCGCAATGACAATAACTTTGTGCGTGTTTGCTTTGAAGGCAAAATATGAAATACAGATGAATGATCTTCTTCAGAAATGATGCCAATGCGAAAACTTTTTGTTTTATATAACAAGGCAGATTGCCATCGAAAATATCATCATCTCTCTCAAATCATTTCATATCAGTTTACCTAAGCACAATAAGGGCCAAATTCTGTAACACAATTGGGTTATCAGTGTGACCAAAGGGCAAATCGATTTCGTTTTTTTATGCATTCTGAAAGGCATATTACTTGAAATTATATATTCGTCTTTTTATTATGAAAGGTGTTATGACACGTCGTCTGTTACTGTCAGCTCAGGGACATCAAACGTCACTCATGACACGAGCTAAGGACAACATATTATAGACCAAACATTCATAATACTAAGAATTTATCCCATACAAACATACGCACACACACACACACACATATATATATATAAATATATATATATATATATATATATATATATATATATATATATATATATATATATACTATACGTACATACATTCACATACTAAGCCGTGGGCCAGCTACTATGCTCAAAGTGCACCTTCCCCCCCCCACCCCCCCCCAACCCCTCCCCCCCTCCCACCCCTCCCCGCCCCCGCCCCCACCCACCACTCGAGTAAAGTATGCTTTTCTGAAGCCCTGGTTTTACTGAATGCAAATCTCCACATTAACATAGGAAATTTAGGGATTCTCTGAACCGGGCCATCAACGGTCGATGTTCAAAAATGGTATTTTTCGCCCTTTGAAGAATCTGCATATGGCATGTGACCGAAAATGATCAGCAAATCTTAATATATCAAACCCCAAATCTACTATTCACTGACTACAGCCATTGTCTGTCTGGTCACTCAAAATGTTACTTTTTCATGAAGACCGACTATGGAGAGAGTTCTGGAAGCGCCATCCGCCCAATGCACTTTTTCAAGAGCTTTATTCTAACAAAGAAAATAGCTCCATGTTAATTAGGGACCGATCCAGACCGATTTTGAAATAACCCCAAACTCAAGGTGGAGATTCACGAGAAAATAAAAATCACCAAATGTATCTAATCAAAACAGTTTTGACACAATGCTGACACTCATCGTGACAGTTTTTATAAAGATTGATCTGTTACTGTATGTTTCCTAAACATAAATAATAATCACTGAATTTAAGCTAATTTTGTGGTTTAGCAAATAAAGTATATTATTCCTTTATGGTCATATTAAGGTCCATTTAACAGCTATACACTGGTTTTTTTGCATATATAAATATTTAAATACAAAAATAATATAGCAATTTCCATCAAGATATTCATTGCAGTTTTTATTTAAAAGTAAAATATTTATATTTTATGTCTAATTCACAGACAAACTAACTGTTTCCGCTATTGACATGTGATACATAGAGATAATGGAACTCTGTAGCCCTAATGATTAAAGAAAAGAGAATCTTTTAGGATCTACTGTAAAACTATGAACAGTGCTTTTAGGCCATTAGCCAGCTATGTTTTTCTGGAGCCCCTCGATCTACTGAACGCAAACATCCATGTTGACATAGAATATTTAGGGGTGCACTCCATGTTTCGATTGCTTTCATAAGGTTGCCTTGTGTCGCTCTCTTTTATCTTCAGGCCAAATGAAAATAAAGGGTTATTGTTCATTCTTGGCCTTTAATTTGTGTTTCGTTTTAGTGATCTACATAGGAGATAGACCATTGGAAAGCCACTGAATAACCTTTCTAACTATATATTACAGGAAGTCACTATACTCTCAAGGCTGACTTTCACACAATCATTCAGACATAAAATTTGTTTGCAACTTTAGAAATTTACGATTGAAATACCAAACTCCTTAATAACTGTCATTAGATTGTTATTTCTACGATAGACCTCTTGTTATTAAAATGGTAAATAAATATATAAAAATCTCTTCCCAATTTATTTGAGGTTTAAAATAAAACATGACTTCCACAATCCACATAGCGAGATAACATTTATACCGTCAGAATTCGAAGACATTTATGAACATCTTGAAACAAACAGTTAGTTTCCGTCAGACTCGGAGTTGTCTCCAATGGGAGAGTTCAGATCTGATGACGGGTAGCTACTCTGCTTCGGAGTCTGACTGTTCATCACTGTTGTCCATTGAGCTTTCAGCGATGTCTGCTAACTGCTGGGGCAGCACACATCCTTCATACCAAAGAGGCTCCAGCTTCCCACTCACGAGGACCCAACCATGTCCATCCCTCTCGCTACGGGAATATCTGGATTCATGATGTGGGCTGTTTTCCAGATCCCGGGCACGGACGAAGTTTGCTCATATCAACGCTATCGAACGACTCAAGTGGTCGTCATCTTTGGCATGCAACTCACTCGAAGTGTGAACGAGTTGCGATTTGTGATGATAAGTGGGTGGGGAGGGGGGGGGGGGGGGGGGGGGGGGGGGGGGGCGGGGGGGGGGGGGGGGGGGGGGGGCGGTTCCACGTGGGGCGGCATAGCTGGCCCATGAACTACACGTGGTGTGTGTGACCGATGGAGATTACGTCTTTGAGATTCAAGGCAAATTAAGTTGATAATTTTCGTGTTAGAATCCCAACTTTCAACCATAATTAAATGGCCTTAAGGTGAATGCCCACATTGGATAACATTTGAATTAAAAGTCTACTCAGGATCCTTTCCGCCCTTTCAGGAGGGACCCTTTCACCGATGCTTTCCATCAAGCAAATGTTTACTTCTCATCAAAGTAACCTTGAAATCAAACAGACCATTTAAGAGGTCGATCGCCGATAAGGAAGCGACAAAGCAAAATAACGTTTTACACTGTAAAAAACAATAAAACCGGAGTAAAAATTAACCTACCCCTGATGGCCCGAAATTTATCTTTCTCAATTCGACTGTCGACTGAGTATCTGCAGATTTATCAACCGCATTTAAACGAGAATAATTTTGTTCTTATGAACTGATAAGACCACTTAACATAATCAACGTTTGTACGATTACCGTCAGAAAAATATAGATAAGTCACAAAATAATCTACAAAAGGTTTTTATAACTAAAGTAAGAAGCAGTATCTACCTATCGCAATCTTTTTTTCTTTTTTAATAAGTGGGAGCTCTCCTTTCTGTATTTCCCTTACTCCTCTTACTTCTTCCTAAGAAACACCATATCCTTTGGAAGCTTGAATTTCAAGTCAGTGGCCCCAGTGGTGGGCTTGTTTCATATGAATGTAATAATAATAATAAAAATAATAATAATAATAATGATAATAATAATAATAATAATAATAAAGTGATGACAAAAATATATTTCTTTCTAATGGTGTAGGAAGCATTCAATTTTTTTTATTTTTCTACGTTCTTTATGAAAAGAGAGAGTGGCTAAGAATGACACAAAAAATTATTTTATTCTTAACTTTCTCGATTGTTTGAAACGCATCCTTGAGACTTTCCGCCTAGTAG
>NC_087202.1:135676996-135681996 GCF_015104395.2 Macrobrachium nipponense | reverse complement strand
CAAGAAGAAAGTATCACTCATTGCTGTCGCAATACCAAGGGACACCAGAGTAGAAGAGAAAGAGAGAGAAAGGATTGATAAGTATCAGGATCTGAAAATAGAAATAAGAGGGATATGGGATATGCCACTGGAAATTGAACCCATACTCATAAGAACACTTGGCACGATCACAAGATCCCTGAAAAGGAACCTGGAAAAACTAGATGCCGAAGTAGCTCCAGGACTTATGCAGAAGAGTGTGCTACTAGAAACAGCACACAGTGAGAAAAGTGACGGACTCTTAAGGAGGCAGGATGCAACCCGGAACCCCACACTATAATTACCACCCAGTCGAATTGGAGGACTGTGATAAAAAGAAAATAATTAATAATAATAATAATAATAATAATTGTTTAACCTTCAACCTAACCAAAAAGCCGTGAGGAATGTAAGAGACTTTTCAATAATAATCATTGGTGAGTTACAAAGGATTAGTCAGTACAAATATGAGAGATTTCTCCAAATTCAAAACTCATGTTCCCACTCTTTCTTTCATGAATAATAATAATAATAATAATAATAATAATAATAATAATAATAATAATAATAATAATAATAATAATAATAATAATGGGGAAACAAATCCACAGTTATGTAACTGTACAAACATTATGAAAACAAAACTATAGAGAGAGCTTTCGGAATTTTGTTCGACTCCCCTTTTCAACTGGAAAGATTGAACAGGGGAATCGTGCTGATTCTCGGATGTTCTCTGTATAGTTTTGTTTTAATATGTTTGTACAGTTACATAACTGTGGGTCTGTTTCTCCATTATTATTATTATTATATTATCATGCAGTAATTTGCATGGTTTCTTTCAGTCACAACAAAATTCATGCAAGAAGGACTGGAACATGAGTTAGCAGCATTAGTAGTAATCGTGATGAAATATGAATAGTCTATCGGCTGTTCATTTTATTTTGAAGTCAACATCGAATATACCACTGCATTCCAGTCATTTTTTCAAGTGCACAGTTGTATCCTAAAGCCTCAATCTTGTAGCCCTAGTCTGAAGCCCCGTTCATTCCATTTACCGTACTTTAGTTCATATTCTCTTTCTTCCATCTTACTTTCAACCCTCTTCCAACAATTATTTCAAAGTGCTACTGTGAAACAATTTAAAGTCTTTTTGTTGACAGTGTCCCTTCCAGCGATGAATGACCTCAGAGGTCATTCTATGTTCAGTAATCTGGGCATTATAAGGATTGGACTGGATTACAGAATTTAATCCAAAGGCCAAACGCTGTGACCTACGCTGTGAAAAGGAAATGATGAGTAAGAGGGTCTGAAAGGCGTAACAGGCAGGAGGAAAACCTCAAAGCAGTTGCACTGTAAAACAGTTGTTAGGGAGGGTAGAAAGTCAGATGGAAGCAAGAGAAGATGAACGGAGGCACAGAAAAAGGAATGAAATAGGTCGCAGCTAGGGGCCGAATAGAACGGACGCTGCAAAGAACCTTAAGCAATGTCTGCAGTGCACCGTGTGAGATGCACTAATAGCGCTGCCCCCTACGGGGTCTAGGCATTATAAGGAAATTGCAATAGACTATAATTTCTCTTTCATAATCATGACTGCCTCACCAAAATAATTTTGAGAGTAAAAATTCACTTTCTTTGAGCTTTGTGATTTAAGAGATATATAAGGAATATGAAAAGCTTCACATTGAAACAAAAAATAAGTAAATGTTGACAACTTTTTCTATGAGGTTGCGTCTCATCTAAATCAGAATTAGTACAGATTCGATCAGCATCTATTCGTTACCCTTTGAAGACAAAATTGTTACATAAAATCATTAGAAAAAAATTGAAGTAAAAAAATGAAAAAATAAATGTTGACAAAAATTATTCCTAAGGTTAAGAAAAATTGTTAGATAAAATTTTTGAAAAAAAAAAGAAAAAAGAAAAATGGATGAGAAATTGATAAGTTCACAATTTCTGGCGTAATTTCACACGACCCACTTAGCAGCACCAGCAGCAGCAGCAACTCTACCCGATAACTATACTTTATCCTGGTTCATGGCCGTCCTCTTTGCGTAACAAAAGACGACCACATTTTATTATTAATGTCCTTTCATTACTGAAATGCGCTTAATGCATATTCTCTGCAATATTAGCTCGCTGGCCTTGTTCGGGAAATTTCATTAGCGTTAATGGAGTCGTTTTAAGCAGGCAACCTCGCCTGGGAAGAGGTCATGAAGATTAACCTCCTCTCTCTCTGTCTCTCTCTGTCTCTCTCTCTCTCTCTGGGGCCTGACCTGTGATTTGCCAGGCCAACACAGCACATGTGCAGTCACAGAGGAGTGGAATCAGCTATTTCACGGGTCATCCTGTCATCTTCGTCATTAACGTGGTCTTTATATCTTGTTATAATTACCACTAAAGATAATATAGAATATAGGCCAAGCTCTGGGACCTATGAGGTCATTCAGCGCTGAAACGGTAAAAAGGTTTGAAGGGTGTAACAGCAAGAAACCTCGTTGGGAGAGGGTGGAAATTCAGGCGGAAGGAAGGAAGGAAGAATACTCGTATGAACGGAGGTACAGAAAAGAAGAATGAAAGGGGCTTCAGCTAGGGGCCGAAGGGACCCTGCAAAGAACATTAGATAATGCCTACAGTGCATCGTATAAGGTGCACTGACGGCACTAATCCCCTACGGAGAATCACTACCAAACGAAACCAATATTTATGTACCATAATTTTTTCTAAGGTAACAACCTCTTACCCTAGCCTATAGATGCTAGATATAGATTTGTATGCCGAAAGCGTTTGTCTTTTCCTTGAGGGCACCGCTTCAAGCGCTGTCCAGACTCAACATTACCTAATGTCTGACTAAACGACCAGTGTTATTGCTTAGTTTCACGTAAAACTCGCCAACGAGACATAGAATTGCTATTGAATCTTTTGTATGGAAAAGTAAATATCTCGTAGGAGTTCCTAATAGAATTTTTAAGAGAGATTCGCAAATGAAGACGTTAGTTTGCACCCAAACCTAAATATTCCTGACACCGTCGGACTGTGGAACAGTCTCCCTTCAGAGGATGTCGTGCAACTGAATCTCCAAAATTTCAAGCAAAGGTCCAATGTATTACTACCATAATGCTTTTCTCTTTGCATTTTAATACATTTTCATTTAATCTATTTTGTTCTTTTTGATAAGGGGCATCTCTTCTATCTGTATTATTTGGAAGCTAGAATTCCAAGTCAATGGCCCCTGTGGTCTTGTTCCATTTGAATCGAGTTCATCTTCTGATTAGTAGTAATAATAACAATACTTCAGAGCACCAACAAAACTGAATGCCGGGAGAGACGAGACTTCTTATCTCCTCCGAGTGGAAGCGAACTCACAAAGGACTGAGAGAGTCCTATTACAACTCTTAGTCATGACCGTATAGAGTGTCCAGGGGAACTCGAGATTCCCCAAGGGGACCGTCTTCGTCCTACCCTGCAGAGGTACCAGGGTAACGAGCTCCGTAACTCGAAACACCTGCCCGGTTATCAGCGCCGCTTTTGGGGTCTAGTGTTACCCAGGGACCTGACGAGCCCATTCTTTGGGGTATCTCAGCTTTCTCTGATTTGCGTTATCACTTGTAGTACTCGCTAAATTCTTACTAAGATTAACAACAGGTTAATAACAAACTGGATCATGCACTCAGATGTAGCTATTTGGAAAATGGTGGATTATATTTTCAGTTTGCAATTACTCAATTTTTGTATGAAAAACACACTGATGCGATAGAAGATTATTAAGTATATATATATATATATATATATATATATATATATATATATATATATATATATATGTGTGTGTGTGTGTGTGTGTGTGTGTGTGTGTGTGTGTATGTGTATGGAAAAATATTTATATATATGCAGATATATACATATCTATATTTCTATACTTATATATGTATGTATATATATATGTATATATATATATATATATATATATATATATATATATATATATATATATATATATATATATATATATGTATGTATGTATGTATGTAGTTTGTATGCATAAATATTTATATATATGCAGATATATACATATACATCTATATTTACATATATACATTATATATATATATATATATATATATATATATATATATATATATATATATATATATATATATATAGCCAGAACATTAGGATAGTCAAGTAGGTCAGGCAGTCATAATGTGCGCTAAAGTTAAGACATCATTATCATTAAAATCAAGTTACCTGAACGACTCGGTCGTTCTTTGCAGGAGAGAGAGAGAGAGAGAGAGAGAGAGAGAGAGAGAGAGAGAGAGAGAGAGAGAGAGAGAGAGAGAGAGTTGAAACTGATACTATGAGGATATGTTCCACGTCATGAAAACCGAAACTACGAAACGAACATTTAATGATAGAAGTTTTCATCTGAATTTGTATTGTGAATATGGTAAGTTGTGAAAATATTTTTAATATACTCCTATCTTCCTCATAAAAAAAGATAGCTTCATAAATTGTTCTCGTTTTCCATAAATCGTGAATTAGCTTCTTTGCCATACACTAACTAGATTTCATATACATAATGTATTTATCGGAAAAAAGGAACATAAGAAATATGTGAATAAGCCATTTCTGAACGATACTTCATTAGAGAACTAGTATGTAGAAAAACTGCTTATCTAACGATTCTCTTCTTCATTTTGGTTGGCGATATTTAAATAAAAAAAAATAAACTTTTCTCCCCCGTAAGTCAGTACTAATTCACTGGTGAGACTAATATGGGTTTGAAAAACAATTTTGTTATCATTCAAGGTTCTTGCAGGTGAATTCATTTAGATTCAATCTCTTTACCATTTATTATTTCCAAATATTTACCTTCTCTCTCTTTCTCATCTGTCTATTTATCTATCTATCTGTCTATCTATCTACCTGTCTATCTATCTCTCTATCTGTCTATCTATCTACATATTTCTCTCGAGATATGCTCA
>NC_087202.1:135601996-135671996 GCF_015104395.2 Macrobrachium nipponense | reverse complement strand
ATCGAGAGAGAAAGTGCAGTCACCTGGCTGTTATATTGGGTACCACACCATGTGCAGACCACGTGGAAAAGGTGTGGAAGAACAAGTAGCGCCACCTAGCAGGATTCTGGGAAACTCTCTCTAAGTTAATAAGAAGGCGGGAGCACTGAAAATCGGCCTTAGACCTTTGAGACACATTTCCTGATCTGGACGAGCAAGATCGTTCCCCTCCCTTTGAGCTACTGAACCCCCTCTTGAGATGGCTACTGCTTGTCTGTGTATAAAGCCAAACCCAATTCCTTTAATTTCCTTCCCCACCAGCGCCCTGAGGAACACGGACTCCAATCTCCTGCCGGGTAACGTGCCAGTGCAAGTTCCAGAAGTTGTTCAGTCTCACTCTTCTACTATATGTACTTTCATTTTCCTAAACAATTCCTGGATTTTGTCTAATTGCCCTGTGTTATGACTGTACTGTGGTAAAATCAGGTTGTAACCTCATTTTATTGTGTTACCATTGAACTGTGTTCTAGTGATATTGTGTTTTATCAGCGCTGCGCTATAATTGCATTGTTATTGACGATCTGTCAGAGATTGCCCCCTATTTGATCAGTAAAATAGCTGCTTGCCTTTGTAATTAATCAGTAAGTAACTGACCCGCCTTTTAAGTGATTATTAACTTAAGTTATTCTTCTTGTGATCAAGTACTTTGTACCATACGCATTCTTCTATCGATTTTCACGTGTCTGACACAACCTTGCTCAGAGCACAAATCGCTTTCATTACAGGCTACAATTGAGCCGCTGTGGATTCTGGATTCTTGCCTTCTGTTGCTCCGGGATTCTTCCCCTCCTTTGTGACTCCTATACATCATGTGTCCAGACAGACCAGCCACCTCTTCATCTACGGGGCCCTTACGTCCCACTTACAACCCATAGGGTGTTATAAATTCTTTCACATGAAATATGATTAAGTAAGCTGACCCTTACAATTTGCATAATCAATACCTATTCTGAAGCAGGTCCCAGCCTCATTTTACTTCAGTGGTTGTCCCTCTTTGTTCAGGTTATTTGCAGGTACAAGTAAGTTATCCACAACAGTTACACACTCCCTAGGGACAATCATGATATATATATATATATATATATATATATATATATATTATATATATATATATATATATATATATATATATATATATATATATATATATATATGTGTGTGTGTGTGTGTGTGTGTTTGTGTGTGTGTGTATCAATAACATCATATTCTCTCTCTCTCTCTCTCTCTCTCTCTCTCTCTCTCTATCTCTCTCTAACACTCTGGAAGTAATGGTCTCTGTATATATATATATATATATATATATCTATATATATATATATATATATATATACAAATATAATATATATATATGCTTAAAAAAATTCATTCACTGTGGATGCAACGTGAACTCATAAATAAGCGAATACCACAGGAAAATAATAGTCAGAAATCCAAGCGCTTTCGTCTTTACTCAGACATCGTCAAGGAGTTAATGAAGTACAATTGGAGATAAAGGTCTCAGGTACAAAACAAGATCAAGAATACCAGATGGTTAATTGTCAAAAGGGTAAAAATTAAAAGAGATAATCCAGGATTATCGGATATCACACGGTCACAAACCTAACAGAAACTAAAAACAAAGTATTTTCTTTTCAGGGGTCCAAACATGTAAAAACTGAATATATTAATTTTGCTGCTTATATTTATCTACAACTTTTTTCATAATGAAACCATCAAGTTCATTAACATAAATATTATTTTCAGTAATATTAATGTCAAGAGTTTAATTATAAAAAATTCTCCTAAAGATCTTCCAGGCTGCATATATGAAATTCCTTGCAAAAAGTGTGATAAAGTCTATTACGGACAGACCGGTAAATCTCTTTCACAACGTCTCAAGCAACATCAATATTCTGTGAGAACTGGGCAAATATCGAATGCATTATTCGTACATATGAAAGACTTAGACCATCCTATTAACTGGAGTCAAGCAAGAGCCTTAATCCAATGTAATGACACAGTTAAAAGGAATATCATTGAATCTTGTTTCATCAAGTCAAATAATAGAAATGTTCTAAATTTAAGTCTTGGTAGGAATATCATTGAATCTTGTTTCATCAAGTCAAATAATAGAAATGTTCTAAATTTGAGTCTTGGTTTATTTAAACTTGATGCTTTCATTATGAAAAAAGTTGTAGATAAATATAAGCAGAAAAATTAATATATTCAGTTTTTACATGTTTTGGACTGTAAAGATACTTTGTAGTTTCTGTTAGGTTTGTGACCGTGTGATATCCGATAATCCTGGATTATCTCTTTTAATTTTTACCCTTTTGACAATTAACCATCTGGTATTCTTGATCTTGTTTTGTACCTGAGATCTTTATTTCCAATTGTACTTCATAATCCTGACGATGTCTGAGTAAGACGAAAGCGGGCTTGGATTTGCTGGCTATTATTTTCCTGTGGTATTCGCTTATATATATATTATATATATATAGATATATATATATATATATATATATATATATATATAGATATTATATATTATAATTATACCTACCTATATATAGAGGATCATTACTTCCAGAGAGAGAGAGAGAGAGAGAGAGTGGAGAGAGAGAGAGAGAGAGAGAGAGAGAGAGAGAGAGAGAGAGAGAGAAAGAATATGATGATATTTAGAAGACAAAAGAATCTGTTGTAAAATAAGTCAACCAGATTTTCCCATATTAATGAACTGAAGCTACTGAATCCTTAAAATTAAACAATCCATAGATCCACTGATACGAATGAACATTTAAATCATTTTATTCAATCAGTTTCTCTTTGATGATAATTGACACAAAACAAAAAAGAAGAAGAAGAAAAAGAAACAATCCCCATTAATGAAAGGGCCAATTTAACTGCATGTAAGTTCTTCTATTACATTTATGCAGCTTCGTTTCCATGAACGCTAATTCCAAAGTATTACTGGAACACAACTGTCGTTGTATATGCGAAGGTAAGTTTTTATTTTCCTAAGTTGTTTTTGATGAGCTCTTTGGTTATTATTCTGGGTAATCATAGCAAACGGAGAGATGAAGTTTCTTTTAATTCTCTTTGGACAATAAATAATTTGGAAAATGAGCCAGAGGGAAAAATCAAGAAATTTACTTTCATGTCACATTAGTGATGCTTTATTCAACTGCATTTATGCATTGGTGATATTTTAATAAATAATTTTCATGTCCTCTATACCCTCTGGACCTTAGCAACTTGTAAAACAGACCAAAAATGACAAAATAATTTCCGCTTCTCTACGTGACCAGAAATTCTTGCGAATTCTAACGCAGCATCGAAAGTAACCATGAAATTTTATAGAATATTTTATTACCTATTATCTTCATCGGAGATTATCCACAAATTATTCTTTTCACATTATTCGGCCGTATTTTCAGCGATTCGTACAAAACTTACCGAACGATTAAATTTTTCAGCGAAAAAAAAAGTTATTACAATGACTCTCAATTTAAAATTCATGATTGAATGAAAAGAAAGGGATATTTTCAGTCACATACTCACGTTAGAAGTATTCGCAATATAGAATTTAGCAGTGAATAATGAAAAGGCAATTCTTTTATGGGAAAGTGATATTCAAAGGAGCTAGCAATCTAAATTTGACGACTGAATAAAACAAACAAGGAAAAAATGCCCCGAAGTTTCTTCTGCACAATCGAGCACAGCATAAAATGCTGTTTTAAACTTTCAGCCACGGCCGATGAAATTCTCAATCGGGGTCCACGAAACTTTCAGCCACAGACCGGTGGTGGCTTGTGTTGTTGGCACCGCTAGAGGGTTGCAATTTGGTATGTTTGACGATTGGAGCGAGGATGACCAAACACACCAATTTGCAGTCCTCTGGCCTCAGTGGCTTTTAAGATGTGAGGGCGTACAGAAAAAGTGCGGACGAACAGACAAAGTCATTTCAGTAGTTTTCTCTCCCAGAAAACGAAAAGGGATCTGCCAGCGCAGTCAGAGGATCTTAGCTGGAGAAGGACGCTGCAGACATAGGTTCAGTGCTAACCCCACACCTCACTGTACTTCAAGCCAGACTAAGGTAGGAAATCATGTTAATTACATTGCGGAATAAAGAGGGAAGATCTCTCCTCAACGTTTTTCCTAGATATGTTTACTACTTCTGTTCTATTTTGCGCTTTGAAGAATTGCAGGTTGTCACAAACTGAAAAAAAATACTGGGTACGGTGAAAATGCTTTGTTTGGATACAGTAGAGTCCTAAGAGAAAAGGCTGAAATGATACGAAAGGAAGGCAGTTGTTATAAACGAGCTTAGAATAGATGAGAATAGAGAATTTCGCTTAGATTAAAGGCTATGCGCTAGGACCTATGAGGTCATTCAGCGCTGAAACGGAAATTGGCGGTAAAAAGGTCTGAAAGTTGCACCAGGAGGAAAACCTCGCAGTGGCACTGAATCAATTGTTAGGAGAGGGTGGAAAGTAAGATGGTAGAAGGAGACTAGGAACGGTGCCACAAGCCGAAGGGACGCTGCAAAGAACCTTAAGTAATGCGTACAGAGCACACCATGAGGTGTACTGTACTAACCAATTCACCCCCCCCCCCCCCTCCCCATACCCCTTTACCCCTAGTGACAAACGAGTTCATCTCAGTTTAAAGACTAACAATTTTAAAGTCTTCGTTTTGCCACATATCTAGGAAATATGAACTGAGATTGATAAGAATTCATCCATCGTATTAGCTGCTCTAATGAAAAGAAAAAATTGCCGAACATAAGACAATACGGTAAAATCGTTCAACAATAAAACGGTTTGCATTTTGTCTTTAGAGCACCTATATGTGTTTTGTCTAACCTACGCTATTTGAATGCTTATAGAATTCAAGGATGAATCTGCGTTGGGCGAGAATCATCCAACTTGACAATCGTCCAAGATGGAATGTCAATATGACTCCAAACTAATCACAAAGTTTGATTGATTCCCGACGGCGAGATGCTGGAGACTTTCCAGCTGGGCTCCTCCGTTGATTTCAGCATATACTACTATACCTAGATCATCACGTTCCATTACTATATTTAATGGAATGACTTTCTCTTTTGATTAACCTTCAATAAAAAGCCCATCTTTTCTAAACTCACGATGGATGGTGACCGTATGGATGATCTTTACCGGACGCTGTTTTCTGGTAACGACTGGTAAACATGTGCATCCTTCTACGCGGTGCTACGAATGATGCCAAATGTGAATGCCAAGTCTTCGAACAGGCACATGCTCACATGCAGATACACATTTACACACACACATACACACACACACGCACACACATGTGTATCTATCTATATATATATATATATATATATATATATATATATTATATATATATATATATATATATATATATATATATATACTGTACATTATCCATTATGACTCCTCCTACCTTCTAGATGTCCTATTACTTGTGAAAAATAGGCTTTCCACTGAACCCTTAAAATCAGAAATGAAATAATGAAGCGAATTCCCCTCTCACGACAGGGTTCGAGACCACAGCTAAGTGGAGTAAGTGAAATGAGGACATCACATCTTTGCAAACTTCTTAAGGCACAACAAGACTGATTTTTATCTAATTGCACTTTGGTTGAAGCACCCTTAGTTAGTGTTCTAAGATTTAGATATGGTAATAGTGATGAAGATTCTTAGATTTACCTCTAAAGGTCTTTTGCTATGAGTCTGAAAAACATGAAAACTCAACAAAGAGAAATACTTTTGCTGCAACAGCAGTCGACATCATCAACAGTGTAACTATATCAAGATTTCATTCGAGAAGACTAAAAATGTTCTGACCTTACAATCAGGGAACCATGAATAACCGAACGAACGAGAGAGAGAGAGAGAGAGAGAGAGAGAGAGAGAGCCAGTACCTTCCTTCGGTTGCGAAACCAAACCAGAAAGCCCCTTTTCCAAACCAAAGCTGCCCTACAAATGCAATCGAGGAAACGTCCCTTCGAAAAGCCATAGGTCGCTGAAAGTTTTGTGAACTTAATTTGGTCTGGAAACCTGACAGTAAAATGGAACGGTCAAGTCAACCCCGAGATAAATGAAAAGAAGTTTTGTGTAAAAGACAGGTGGTCATCTATTTCGACAAAATGGATATACCGCAAACAACAACTTTGGGCCTTTTGAATATAATCATCATCAATGATCGCCATTGAAGTTCTTTTTAGTTCTGCATAACCTTAGTGGCCCCAGAAGTCAAACTAATTAATATAATTTTAACTGACCTTTTATAAGGTACACTATTCAACTTAGGCCAAAGGCCCGAGGGCTGGGACCTATGAGATCATTCAGCACTGAAACGGAAATTGACACTAAAATGGTTTGAAATGTGTATCAGGAGGAAAACCTCAAAGCAGTTCCACTATGAATCAAATGTTAGGAGTAGATGGAACGTAAGATAGAAGAGAGAATATGAAAGGAGATACAGTAAAATGAATGAAAGGTGTAGCAGCTATGGGCCGAAGGGCACTGCAAAGAACCTTAAGTAATGGCTAGAGTGCGCCGCATGAGGAGCACTGACGGTACTACACCACCCCTCCTACGGGGAATGATGGTTTATAGTCAAACTGCCATAATATGATCACAGTGAACACCTGCTTGGAAGGAGAACAAGTGACAACAGGCAGGAATATCCGATAAACATCTCTGACCAATAGAGGTGAACTAAGTGCAAAAATCAGGTGTACGTATTGAAGGGGCATTAGAAACATCCAAGCAATAGTCTCAATTCGTTCTCTAATTAGGGGAAATCAAAGGATAGACAAACGGAGTTATTAAAATCGCTTATATATAAATACTAGCCAATGAAACAATGGAGAGCTTTGTCACTGAAAGTCTATTGACCACTGTTGCTACCTCGACTATTTCTCACCTACATTTGACCCTCTGGCCTTCATCTAAGAAAGAAAACTAACTAACTACTTGACAACAAAATTAGTCTTACGGTACCAGCCGTTTTCCTCTCTCTCTCTCTCTCTCTCTCTCTTACACACACACGCACATACACAGAACTCCCACTTACACAAATAATGTATAAGACACACCATGATTATCTTTGCGAAGTCGGATTCTTTCAAAGACGTTCAGGTTTGGATTTGCAAATATGCGGCTCACTTCAGAATGATTAGCAGGTGGTATTTTTTTGAACGAGAGAGAGAGAGAAAGAGAGAAAGAGTAAACAAGTCCATGGTTATTCACAGCGAAGACAAAAGAATATATCAAGCCGGTTCGGTACTTTTCCTGAAAAACTATCCACTTTTTGCACAGGGAAAAGTAGGCCGGAACTTCTCTCTGTTGCATAACTCTGAATTTAACAGTCTGGAAAGATTTTCCACCATACTCGGCAGGCTTGATTTTTGTTGGCCTTAAGGAGGTCCTCCAGTTTCCTTAAAATGTGGAGCTGTAGACTGGACGAGCAGTGGGAATTTAAAAAACCAAAGAGAGTTGGGGGGAGAATTGAATTATATTGTAGTTAAGCCAAAGAATTAAGAAATAAATATTTGGGAGAAGGGTTTATCTGTGGCAAGTTTGAAGGTGAAATAGATAGGACTGTGCTTGCTCTCTCTCTCTCTCTCTCTCTCTCTCTCTCTCTCTCTCTCATATTACGGATTGCTTTTGTTTGTGCATTGCTAGCAGTTTCATCCAAATGAATAGATAAAGCCAATACAGACTATAATTCTCTTTACTGTGACATTCGTTATGCAATGGAAACTGACAAATAAAAGACAAATAAACAGGGAAAACTGTTGAATAGGAAATACTTAACCAACTTGGTTTCCTGTGCATTATGCCAATATATTATATCGTAGGTATAAAATTTCAATAATCATACTTGTAAATACCACAATTAAAGAAAAGTCCATTTTCACTCTTCTGCCTCTGGAATGGAACGGATTATAAAATTTCTTAAGCTAATGGCCAAACTACTGGGACCTATGAGGTCATTCAGCGTTAAAAGGGAAATTGAGAGTAAACGGTTTGAAAGGTGTAACAAGAGGAAAGAAAGATGGAGGATAGAATATAAACTGAGGTACAGTAAAAGGAACAAAAGGAATTGCAGCCAGGGGCACAAGGGCTGCTGCAAAGAACTTTAAGTAATGCCTACAGTGCACCGAGGAGGGTGCACTGACGGCACAACCCCTGATGTTCTGTTTTCTGTATGACACTAATCTGGCATTATTTGAGACAGTAGGATTTTCATATCTCACGTCAGAGGATCTTACTGAAATCATGTATTGTAAAGCAGCAAAACATGACTTATTAAATGTCTGTGATTTAGAAGAAAAAAATATTGAAACTAACATTGCCCCGTATTTATTGATGGTTAAGGGGGAAGTATTCTAATTTTCTGTTCATTACACCTGTTACAAATTAACGAATAAATTTCCAGCAAATTATGCAGCTACTAATTGACGCCGATGATTACAGGAAGTAATACAGAGATACGAATCATGCTAATTACGGAGAGTAATTACAATCATAGATTAGTTTTAATTGAAAGCGCATAATATGTTTCATAAGAGTGAAATCTATCATAAATTTAAAAACTGTAAGAAAATGTCAAGTGCAGCCAAATTTCAGAAAAACTCTTACGAAACATTTTCGAAACTTTCGTTCACTCATCGCTGGTGCATTTAACCAAAACGAAGTCGTCATCAAACCTCAGTTCAAATGCTAAATAAGAAAACGAAAAAAAATTCATAGCATTAATATTGCTTGCAAAGCAAGCATAAAATTTGAAATAGTCCTCTTTGATTGTTTTTACACCTCAACGCTGAAAAAATGTAAATATGTATATACAAAATAGAATGCGCCCACTGATATCAACGTGTGAGGGGAGTGTGTGTGATGCAACCATTAGACTCTAGAGCAGGGCCGTCCAACCCCATGCCCGTGGGCCAAAAGTGGCCCGTTTGATTTTGAAAGTGGCCCGCGAGAGAAAAATAAGTAAAAGTATATTCCTCTTTTTTATATCATGAAAATTATATTTACCGCTTGTCCTGGATAAAAGGAATATTCTTTGCAAAATAAATAACTACAAAGAAAAGATTCAGTGGCGTCTGTTGTGTGTTACATCATATTTTCAAATGATGATTTATATAAAATAACAAAGCTCATCATATAGAACGCTGTACTGGTAACTGGGCTCCGTTTTAACCTCGTTTTAACATTCTTATTCTGTAGTTATCCCTATTTCATTAGAAATAGAGTGGCAAGATCATAGTTTCCTTCTCTTCTTTTTTTTCCCCCATCGGAATTAGAATGATCTTATGTTCAAAGGATAAGCAGGTCTTCATACCATGTGTCACTGAAGTGTCTGGGAATGTGAACGCTAATGCAAATGTAAAGAGTATTCCAGATAAAATAATAAAACGAAAACTACAATGCCACAATATATGCAAGTGGGGAGGAGGAGGAGGAGGGTAATTCTAGCCGTGCGGTAGATTTGTAGTGTAGATTTAAGTGTATTGCTTGACCCGCACAAGGACTGATACCTTTTCTCTTCATGTATCTTACGAGATTTTTTTTTTCTTCGGACGGCTTCCTTAATCCCTATCCCTTCAGAATCATTTTGACTGTCCCACGCATTGACCTACGTATTCAGTTATCACTATGTATACAGCAATTTTCCATCACTTCTGCATTTTGATTTAAAGTAAGTTCTAATTGATTTTCAAGATTTTATAATTCGCCAGCTTTTAGTTTTATTTTTGTACTTCTTAGCGGCGATCAGCAGCTCTTTCCGTGGTATCACTACGTTTTTGTCATAGAACCTCGTAACGAATTGAAATAGATCAAATTTGGTGTGCAGCTTCAGCTAAAAAAGGATTAGAATAAGTTCTAATATAAATAACTTTTAACTTACTCAGGTTCACTAAATTTACCAAAATAGGAGATTAGTCATGTACTTTATTTTCTTCTTACTTGATGGACAATTGTGACGATATGATGAAGCAATGAGTGAATCAACAGAAAGCTGTATATTGCTTATTACTGATGGATATTACACATTTTTTCCTTAATCCCTGTAACTACATCAAATGTAAAAAAAAAAGTCAAGTTCCTTCATAGTGTCATGTTGAAAATTGGATTTTCCTTTGTGAAATGTATATCTGATATATCATCTCACAACATTTCGTGGTTCCTATTTGCCATTTGACAAATCGAATGGCAATAATGTTAAGGTCTGTTGCATAATTCTTAAAAACAAACATTATCCTTTTAATTGAAGAAATTTATTAGAGAAAGACAGAGGGAGAGAGAGAGAGATGATACTGGTTTGTTGCATTGATATACGAATATTTTTTTCTTAAGGAAAGAATATGGATAAATGGATAAGTAGAGAGGGAGAGAAAGATGATACTGGTTTGTTGCACTGATATACGAATATTTTTTTCTTCAGGAAAGAATATTCATAATTAGAAAGAGAGAGAGGGAGAGGATACTGGTTTATTGCACTGATATACGAATATTTTTTTTTTCTTTGGGAAAGAATATGGATAAATGGATAATTAGAAAGCCCAAAGATTCATCAAATGATTCGGAGGCAGGTCCAAGCAGTAGCAATGCCCCACCAGAAAAAAGAAAAAGGTCGAGAAAAAAGTGAAACGGAAAATAAATCCTGAATGGGAACAAGAGTTTTTAGTAGTTGATAAGGAAGGTAAACCCTTTTGTTTACTGTGCAACAAATTTCTTACTGTAGGGAAGAGATATATCAAAAGACATTATGATACCATTCACAGTGCACATAAAGATAAATATCCCTTTAATTCTGAGAAGAGAAAACATGAATTGGAAAAGTTAAAAGTTGATATAAATATACAAAGAGATGATCTCGGAAATTTTTTGAGTGAGGATGAAATGGTTCAAATTGCCACTCTTAAATGTGCATGGATCATTGCAAGACGAAAGAAATGTTTTAGTGATTGAGAAATGGTTAAAAAAAGTCCTCATTAGTGTGGCTGAATTGCTTGCTTTCGATTTTTATGAAAAAGAAAAGCAAAAGTTGACCCAAAGAATAATGATGATGCCGCTGAGCAGACAAACGGCAACTAGAAGAATTGTAAATTTGTCTGAAGACATAAAACAACTTAAAACAGACTTGAACTCTTGCTTGGCATTTAGCCTAGCACTCGATGAATCAACAGACATGAGAGACATAGCACAACATTGCATCTGGATAAGATACATATCTGATAAATTTGTTTTCAGAGAAGAACTATTAGCTTTAACTCCACTGAAAGACCGCACTCGTAGCTGTGATATTCTTGAGGCTGTTAAAAAAGAATGTACAAAGTTTGAATTGAACATGGAAAAATTGAGTTCAATGCCACAGATGGAAGGAAAAAAAAGAAGGGTTTTGTGCTTTGTTCCCGGCAAATGAGGACATTGATGTACCTTCCTTTCATTGTATCATTCACCAAGAAAGTTTATGTTGTGAACTGTGTAAGTCAGGTGAATTACATCAAGTAATGCAAGAGGTTATCAAAATTGTGAATTTTCTCCGTACTCGTGCATTAAATCATCGGCAATTTATAGGATATTTAGAACAAATTAAAACAGAATATGGAGATTTAGTTTACTTTTATGCTGTAAGATGGCTGAGTCGTGGTAATGTACTTAAGAGGTTTACTGCTGCGTTACGTGATATAAAGACCTTTCTTGAACTGAACGGGTAGAAGAATCCGAACTTGGATGACCCACAGTGGCTCACACGATTATATTTTCTCACAGATTTAACAAGGCGCATGAACTCATTGAATCTCAAGTTGCAAGGTAAGGCAAAAATGATAGCAGATTTGTTCATAGAAATACAAATATTTAGGTCAAAACTGGATATGTGGATTGAGCAAATACAAGAGAGGGATTTAAATCACTTTCCAACATTAAAGCGTCTTGAGCCTGATGAAGTTATTGATTTTGTTGAATTGCATGGTGATTTTGAAGAAATTAGAATTCAGTTTAACAATATGTTTGCTGACTTTGATCAATATGAATTTTGCTTTAGATATTTACATTCACCGTGTGGTTACAGCCATAAAGATGTGTGTAAATTGTCAGCTGTATGCAAAATCAATGTACCTTTGTTTCAAGAAGAATTAATTGAAATGAAAACTAATTATGCCCACCAAGATGTGAAGTTCGATTTTTGGACAAAAATATCCTGCTCACATGATTACCCACATATTTCTGATTATGTGTCAAGACTATTGTCAATGTTTGGTTCAACTTGGCTGTGAGAGCACATTTTCTTTCATGAAGTTATTAAAGTCAACATTACGATCCTCAATTAATGACGTAAATCTTGAGCCCGAATTAAGATGTGCTCTCACTGATTTTCACCCTGAATTTTGTAAAATAATAGTCAAGCTATAATCAGCATTCCCACTAAATTTACCTTTGTTTGAATTAAATAAACTCTTTTTTGCCCTCTTTAAAATATACTTCTTTGAATTCCTCTGAAATTAGTCCTTTTTATTTTCATATTGATAATTTCTAAGTAATATATATATATATATATATATATATATATATATATATATATATATATATATATATACATACACACACAAACATATACATACATACATATACACAGGTGGCCCGCATGAATTTTTGTTTTTTCAAGAGTGGCCCTCAGACTAAACAACTTGGACAGCCCTGCTCTAGAGTGTCAGTCCAACAGCAACTACCTGGTGTAACATAGGTCTACAATCGGTAGCGACAATGAAATCATCTTGAAAACATTTATTTTATATTTGTTAGAGGAATATTTCGATTTTCATACAAAATTATTTATTATATTTCTTAAATACTTCAAAGATGATGGTATACTGGCAAATATTCACCTATGCAATTATTTTTTTGTCAAGCTAAAATCTTGTTCCTAGGACCAGATGTGTTAGATTTCTTTACTTTACAATAATCGTTCACATCTCTCTATTAACAATTGCTAGCCAAAAAGCAAATGAGGTTATCTACACATTCTTGCACTTCAAGTTACCTTATGAAAGAATACATTGTACACCAAAACCGAGCAAAAGGACTTTTAAGGAAATAATATTTTAAGCTAGTTGAAAACCAAGTGTTTTATTCGCCTTAATATTAATATGTATATTTCCATTACTAGTCATTTCTATATAATCAAATCCATCATCATCTTTTATTCCTTAAAGAGAGGATAATCTCGACAAATAAATTCATTAGTAACAGAGATTACATCTCAAAAGGCTTAGATTATTTTTTTAGGCCTATAAATCATTTTGCAACATCCAGGCAGCCTGAACACAGCCTAAAACTTCAATATTCAAAGAAAACTTGTTGTCCTGCATATTCCTATTTTGAAAATGTTATCATGATAACTGTTGAGCTTGTTGGGTCTACTGTTATAATGCTGCAGAGGTAGTTACTTTGACCAGCCCGAGGAGCATGTTAAGCGCGTTGTCATTGACGGCACCGCTAACCTGATCACACCGTACTTAGAATTAAGCAATGTGAAGAAAATCAGTTAAAATCACACAGATTATGAATTATACCAATGCCTAAAAGGGATCATATTTATATAACCATAAGGAAAATAGGGCTAGCTGTGAATTTGCAAACTTTTTGACATGTATGACATTAGAAATTAATAAAAAAATTGTTTAACACTACTTGGCAACATCGCGAGTCTGAGAATCTGGATGATACAAAAAGAATCATGTCGCATGACATCTGAGCATCACTGTACAGAGTATCATGGTGCCTAGCTCTAGGCCTGCTGCAGGGTTAATGAAGTGCTATACTGTTAATTACCATGTTATCAATACGTTCTTAAAGCTCCTTGTATGCAGAGGACTCGATTGAATTTGATTTGTCACAATACTTAAAGGTAGTGGGCTATTCTTCTATTTTACCATTATCATTTTTACCCTATACATCAAATTGATACTACATTATAGCTTTAAAAGTAAACATTACCAACTAGCTAGCCTACAAGTAAACTTTACCAGTCTACCAGTGTTGATCATCAAATAGCCAAGGGCAGCCTACCACAGCCTAAATTTAGCTTAGCAGAGCCAGCCTAACTTGGCATTACCTTCAGGAATGCTGATTTTTTCTATCTGTCCCTCTCCACAGACTATGAAATACAGCTCAAGTCTTGGCTAGCTAAGAAAGTTTAAGTTATTCTTACAAGCTATCCTAACTTTGACTGCACAATCTAAATAAATATGTTTAATTACAGTTCAGTATGACTGTGACATATCACATAACTTTACATATGTACCTCCTGGTAATAATTGCAGTTGAAGCTATATAAAGTAGCTTCTATACCATGGTTCAGATGCTGTGATCTGGTTCTGTTAAGTACGTACACTGTACTTTCCCCAGAATCACAATGTGTATGAATATGAATTGATGCAGATTGTAATTACATTGATACTATAATTAAATTGTTTCTCTTATAAGATGTATGAGTAGCCTTGTCCTTAAAAATGTCTGCAGCTTAATGTAGGAAGCCTGTTGTTAATAATATGAGATTCAGGACTGATTTTTGTCAATTTTGTGTTGAAGAATTCCTGACAAGAACAAAGAGCAAGACCACTACTTTACTTGGGTTTGAAACTAAAGACGGGATAAAGAGCCGAACTATGGATCACGCATATTGCAGCAGCGAGAATTTTCTCCCATTTAGCCGAACTATGGATCATGCATATTTCGGCAACGAGAATTTTCTCCCAAAGTACATTTTCAAACCACCTGGTGTGCTTGACCTGAAGTTTCTGCAACAGACTTTGAAATCCAGCATATGTTAAGAGGCAACAATGTGGCTACCAAAGTAGATTTAGTCTAACCAGGTGACCTACCTGGCACTGCCCGGGAAGACTGTGAAATGAAAGGATATGGGTATGGGGTGGGAAGAGGGTGGGGAAGGGGAGGGAAAAAGGAGAAGGGAAGGGGGAAGGGAAAGGGGTAGGGGATGGAAAAAGAAGGGAATTGGGATGGGGAGGAGGAACTGGTAGGGGGAAATGGATGGGAGGGTGAGGGGAAGATAGAGGCGGAGGGAAGGGGAAATTACATTTCTGTACTGGAAGAGAAAAATCATCTCCACTGAACATAAGCCTGTCTCCCTTTCTACAACGTTCAGGCCTTTTATCAATTGTGTGAAATAAACTGCACAACTGCACAGCGAAGCAGAGGAGAATCGTCCAAGGATTTGTCTTCAGCAAACTGCACAAATTCGTAATGGATTCAGTATACATGAATGTACTTTTAACTCACTGCTGTGCTATACTTCAGAATCTCCCCCTCCCTCTTCCTTCCTCCTACCCGTAGCCCGTCATTCACAGTTTTCCCGAGCAGTGTTGGGTAGGTCAGCTGGTATATATAAGGCTATAAACCATCCTCGATCAAAGCCCTATCCAGTAGCTTTAGTTTGGTTTAAATCCATCAAGCCATTTAACTGTGATTGAATGACAGACAGAAAGACGGACATAACGCCCATTACAGTATTATTATCATTATGTTTCTAACCCCCTTTCTTTTCCCTAACACCCCCTCTACTCTCCCTCTCTCACTTCCTCTCCCTCTCACTCTCTCTCTCTGTCACACCCTGGCCAACCCTGACCTCCTTTGGTGCCATTGATGTCTTACCCCCAAAGTATTCAATAGTAAGTCATATTTAGTACATATACCAAAAATCGAAAGTCATATTATTTACTACGTATACCGAAAATTAGGTATGATAAATTCGTAACGTTATTAAGCCTACAAGCTGAACCAACCCTATTTTAGGGAATAGGCCCCGTCCCATCCGGCGCCTTTGGTGCCTTTTGTTGCTTAAAACCCCATTATAAACCATTACAGGGGTCCCCACTATAATCCTGCCAAGTTTCATGCCCATCGAACCAGCCATTTGGCCGTGATTGAATGACGTATGGAGGAACAGACATAACACCCATTATAGTAAGATAAGGAGCCAAAAGGGTTAAGGCGCCATATACATCAGTATTGGCAACGGAAATCTTTATACAGTCCTGCAAACTACAATATAAATTATATCTCTATTAACAGTATCAGATAGAGTAAATTTTAAAATCCAATAAAATGATTGTACAGACTACTGAATATTGGCTGTTAGGTATCAGGCTATTAAATCTAGATTACTATTATAATATTATTATGACTGTGGATCCAGCTTATATGGGATGGCAGCATAGAGATGACAGTAATATTATCATCCTGTTGTCAAATTTTACCGCTTGTCAGTTTGATGCATGAATAAAGAACGATAATAATTAACTCTGCCTCTAGAGAGTAAAACTGCAAATCTATGGTGGTAAGAAGGGCACATAATGTCTTTGGTAAAGGCTGTAAAGACCATTTACCAATCTTTAAAGACTGCTGAGAAAATTGGCTGTCAATGCAGTATGATCATATTTTAATACCCCCATATCTGCAAACTTTATGGCTTAACTGCAGAAGGTTTATACCAGCAAAATTAAATATTTCTATTTCTGTACATATTGTATTTAGTAAATGGTGCATAAATCATTTGACAGTCTTGAAGGACAGCTGAGAAAACACGTTTTAGTACAGGGATTACCATTAGTCCAGTCAAAATATAACTTGAACCCCCATCACCCCCCAAAAATTGCAAGAAATTGTTTTATTGCAGTAATTTGTTGTTTCATGTGTAAATAACTATATAACAAAAGTTTACCAAAATTAGGTTACCGAAAATGGGTCAAAATGGCGTCGTGGTTGATGGCCGCCTCTGCCACTAGAAACACCTAATATTCTGGCTAGGAAGGCAGTTAGCTCTTCCGTACTTTGATAAATGGTAATTTCAGTGAACAAGTGACTTTACAAATGTATAAATAACGTTTACCCCATTATTCAAGACTTATATTGTTTGTTGTTTGTTTGTATGGTGTTTTTACGTTGCATGGAACCAGTGGTTATTCAGCAACGGGACCAACGGCTTTACGTGACTTCCGAACCACGTCGAGAGTGAACTTCTGTCACCAGAAATACACATCTCTCACCCCTCAATGGAATGCCCGAGAATCGAACTCGCGGCCACCGAGGTGGAAGATCAAGACCATACCGATCACGCCACTGAGGCACTTTCAAGGCTTATAAAAAGTTTATAGGTGCAGTCATAATGTTGTGATGTCATCCTGCAATGAGGTCAAATTTGTTGGTACACGCACTCATTTAGTTTATTGCTTTCATTCAGCCACTCCAGCTTTGAGATATTACTAACATTAATTTCTTTTTTTATATCAGTGCATGAGAAAATGGCTAGTCGAGGAAATTGTCCTTTATGTGGCTGTGAGATAGGTGATGAGACTGTGGTGATTGGTGAAAAGGGAGCTGAAGGAATCAACAAGGCCAGCATTGACTTAGGCGACAGCATTGTGGTAGTTGCTAGTACCGATGTGCATAAAAGATGCAGACTGAGCTATATTAACAAGAAGCAAATAGAATTGTTCAAGAAAGCCAAGCTACAACCATCTAAACCTCTCAAAAGGAGTGCACGTGTTTCTGTTGGGCCTTTTAACAGCAAATCACACTTTGTTCTGTGGCAAAGAGATAATAAAATCACCCTGAAGTGCCGATTTTTATGAATTCAGCTGTGTCAAAACATATTCATTTGTGGAGACAATCCTCTCACATTGTGAGGATCGTAATGATGAATGGGCACTCACTGTTCGTGGTAGAATTGAGTATTTCTGAAAGGATCTTCATGCTGCTGATTGTGTGTACCATCGGTCATGTGACATCAATTTTCGCACAAAATGGGCCATTCCTTTGCAGTATGAAGATGGTCCACTTGAAAAGAAGCCACGAAATGTTGGAAGACCAAAGGACTCTGACAAACACCAAGCCTTCATCAGAATGTGTTAGTTCTTAGAAGAAAATGATGAAGAACAATTGACAGTGAATGATCTTACTAAGAAAATGGCAGAATATCTGGTTCAGATAGATTCTTTGGCCTATGGCAACCAGTACCTAAAATCAAAACTGGTAAAGCATTACAGGGAATCTATATTCATTGCTGAACAAGAGGGGTTACATGATATTGTAACATTTCGTGAGAAAACTAGTAGTATTCTGAGAGACTATTTTAGCCTGCCAAAAAATGATGAAGAGGCTCAGAAAAGAGCCATCATACAGACTGCGGCTAAACTGATTAAGAGCGACATTAAGTCAATGTTCACCCCTTCACTCGACCAATATCCTGATAGTTCGGCGCTAGAACTACAATCTGCAATAGAATACATTCCATCAAGCTTGCAATGCTTACTCCAACATTTATTTGTTGGCAAAGACACTTGCAGAAAGTTGGCGGGTATTGGACAATCTATTGTACAAGCTGTGCGCCCTAGGGCTTTGATACTAACACTGATGGAAGGACCTACACCTCCATTGCCAACGACTATGCAGAATCACAGTGAAACACTATGGCAAGGCTACAGTAGTGGTGGTCCAAGTACAAAGGACAGTACACATCAGCGACAAAGACAAAATCGTGACGGTCATAAGGTGAATATCACTGAAACAAAATTCACTGGAAAGATGGATTATTTCCCTTCTAATAACGAGAACAAACAGACACTAAACCATATGATTGCGGATTGCATAAAAATCAGAGGATGTCATGTGATACATATTATGGGAGATGCTGACTAGGACATTGTGAGGACAGCAGTATCAATGTCATCTGATAAAACTACCGTGCTCATAGGCGAGGACACAGATTTGTTAGTGCTACTGCTTCTTTACACATTTCCCAGTGATGGTAAAAAGCTCTGCTTCAGGTCAGATAAAGGGAGTCCTATTGTAGTGTATGACATAAAGGTTGTAAAGCAAGTTCTTGGTAACGAGATCTGTCAAAGTTTGCTGTTTCTGCATGCGTTCACAGGATGTGACACCACTTCCAGGATATTTGGAATTAAAAGCAGTCTGATTAAAGGTGATCCAATCCTGCAAAGATGTGCAGAGATCTTTAGTACACCTGGACAAGACATGGATGTTATTGTAGACTCTGGGTGCCTCTGTTCAATGGCAAACCTGAGGACAACCTATCTGCTGTCAGATATAACCGTCTTTGCAAAAAAGTGAGTGCGGCAAAAAGCTTTGTGATACCTGAACGACAGCCTCCAACATCTTCAGCTACAAAGTATCATTCTCTGAGAAGTTATCTCCAGGTCATGCAATGGATGGGTAAGGGTGATGATATGGACGTCACTAAATGGGGGTGGAGCCTACAAACCAACAAACTAACACCAGCAATGACTGACAATGCACCTGCACCAGAAACACTCTTGAAAATGATTTGTTGCAGCTGTTCTGGTGTTTGTAACACACCGTTGTACGTGTCGGAAGCATGGGCTGGACTGTTCACATGCATGTGGTCAATGCCAAAATGGCCGTTGTTACGCATTAGTGGCCATATTTGTATGACGTCATTTTGACCCATTTCCGGTATCCCAATTTTGGTAAACTTTTGTTGCATTAATGTCCACACATAGAAGAATAAATCAACACCATAAAAAATTTCTTGCAAATTTTTTAGGGTTGTAGCCTAATTTGACTTGACTACATTAGATTATATGAGTTGTGTCATTGTTTACATAATAATCATCGCATAATGATAGCGACAGGCAGCGTACTTCACAAACTGGTTTGGCTACTATAAGCTTTCCAATCTCTCCACCCTATATCTATGGATAAAACATCCCTAGCACCAAAGGGCACCAAAGCGGGTGGGGATGGGAAGGGCTTCCTTGAAACAGAGCTGGTTCTGCCCGTAGACTTAGTAACTAAATAAACTTTACGCATTTATCATAATTAATTTTGGGACACGACTTACTATCTGGAAAAGAATACTTTTGGGGTAAGACATCAATAGCACCAAAGGGGGTAGGGGCTGGGAAGGTGTGACAGAGAGAGAGAGAGAGAGAGAGAGAGAGAGAGAGAGAGAGAGAGAGAGAGAGAGAGAGAGAGCGCCGAGTTGGTCAGCTAGTATGTATGGATGTTTGTATATATATATATATATATATATATATATATATATATATATATATATATATGTGTGTGTGTGTGTGTGTGTATATATATATATATATATATATATATATATATATATATATATCTTTGTCCACCCTATTTGTGATAAACCCTGATAACCATCAGCAACTTTGATTTTTCATCGACAAATTGATTAAATTATTTAGTGTTTAACTGTTTATGCCAAGATTTTATTCATCAACTCTATCTAACCTATTTAGTTTTTCATTAATAATGCTATATTTCAATTAGGCATGAAATATAAATTTTAATATCGTCCACTCGTGATTTTGACGTCATATTAACGAAGGATTAAATGGAAAATTAGTGTCATTTCCTTCTCATTATTATTCCGTCATCGCGAATTGCACAACACCGGATACAATCCTAATGTTTTGGGAGGCTGGCTAATTGACGGTGATAATTACGGAAGGTGATACATAATTATGAGTCCTGGTAATTACACACCCAAGTTTTAATGCGAGATTAAGAATGATTTTTCGCACGCACACATCTATATATATATATATATATATATATATATATATATATATATATGTATATATATATATATATATATATATATATATATATATATATATACAGATATATATGTATGATATATATATATATACACATTATATATAATATATTTATACACACATTTTATATATATATATATATATATATATATATATATATATATATATTATATCTAGAAATATATAAATGGGTTTTATTCGGTTTCATTAATGAAATGAACCTTTTGACCAGTATGACAAAGAGATATTAAGCGTTTTCGTCAAGACAGATAGAAATAGTCTTTGAAGAACATTTACAATTTACTTATTACAACGTTATTATTGTCTTACTTCTTAATGAATTCTGTTCAACACATTAAAGAAAAAAATGAAGTCATAACAAAGAACATTCTTTAGATTATTATTCCTCATTTCCAGAAAAGAAAACATAGAAGCCGTTCATTTTCATTCTCATTTATGGGCGTTAATATCTCCCTTGATCATTCTCACAAAGGCATTGACTGATTGAACTACAAGGTTCGTTGCATCCTCTCTCCTAGGCTGTTGAATAACTTGGCTTTTCTCCTGCTTATTCCGGTCTTCTAGCAATTATATTTGTCTGAACTTCCGTTTAAAAGAAATTATATCTTTTCCGCAAAGCCCAGATACTCAAACATTGCTTTATATTGACAATACACTTTCACACATGAGTAATTCAGTGTTTGAGTATCGATACTTTGTCGCCAGACAGTCAAACGTGTTCTAATTCTTTGGATTTTCGTGCAAAATGAATTCTGTCTTTCCTGAAATCTTAGAGATGTCCTTGGCAGTTGAAAGTTTTTTAAAAAGTTCTAATATTTCAACCAGGATTGGGGTCAATTATGAATTGAATTGGAAATTATGCTAAAAATTGGAACTGAAATGGAATTGATGCTAAAAATTGGAATTGAAAAAATGAATTTCGAAATTAGAGAAAGATTTATTTCTGGTGACTGGAAATTCATTTCTCGATATCATGTGGTTCGGATCCCACAATATGCTGCAGGTCCCGTTGCTAAGTAACCAATTGGTTCTTGACCATGTAAAAATATCTAATCCTTCATGCCAGCT
Source organism: Macrobrachium nipponense (assembly GCF_015104395.2). Lineage (NCBI taxonomy): Eukaryota > Metazoa > Arthropoda > Malacostraca > Decapoda > Palaemonidae > Macrobrachium > Macrobrachium nipponense. Next base: position 135,650,221 of record NC_087202.1, on the reverse strand, counting down.
CTAGGAGAGTTGTTAATTAGCCAGTAGTCTGGTTAAACTAAGATATACTTAACTTTTCCAACTCTACTGTTATAAGTCATACCCGTACTGGTCCTGTACACAAAGTAGAGATCAAGTCTTGTCCTGCCTTGCATACCCTATCATGTCTGTTACTATGGTGTTTGGCAACCATATTCATAAGCTGAACCTGTTACACACCATTTCATTCAGGTTAGCTGACAGGAATTAGACTTGTCAATCTTGAATATGTCATGAATAGATATTTCTCTATAGATATTTCCTTATATTCTGAGTCCTTGGAAGCTTTCCAGCTAAATGATACCTTGGATCTACTATAAGCTGAAGTCCAAGATATTCTTGATCTTCTGACTAGTAAATACAATACAGCATGGAGTGTGGCTGCTTCTTCTAATACATCAACCATGGTTGCTTCTACTGCCGAACCACCACTAATGAAAAGGAACAAATTCTTTGCCTTGGTAAACCAGTCTTCAAAACAACAAAACCATCAGAAAACGAGGTTTCACTCTACCTCAGTCAACCTTGTATCCAAGAAGACAGTGAAGCCCTAGGTTACTGGAAGGCCAAGCAGAGTGAGTTTCCCATCTTAAATATACTTGCAGAAAAACATTCCTGTTACATCTGTTCCTGTGGAAAGACTGTTTTCTGTTGCTGGCAAGCTTTTTAGGCCCGGAAGGTGTAAGATAGGTAATACAAAATTTGTAGAACTGTTGATGATAAGATGTGACAATAAGTAATATTTTCTACGGCTAAATTTTTAGATGCCAAATTATTGTGTACAAAAAAAGAATTGAACTTTGTTTATTAGATGCTAACTTTTTGTTCGTAAAAATATAAATTTTATTTTTATTACAAAGTTGTATAATGGGATTTTATAGCATTTTTTTACCAGAAATATCTGAATGATTAAAGTTTCATTTTTTCTGTTGATACATTTGGGAAAACCCCGAGTTGATAAGATAGGCCTATAATACTGGCTAACATTTTTCTAAGGCAAATCTTTGAGAAGCTAATTTTTATCTTATTAAAAATGTGAGCTTTATGTTCATTACAAAGTTGTATAAAAAGTTTTTGCAGTATCACTAAATACAATTATCTAAATGATAAAACACCTTTATTTTTCCTAATGAATGCTGATACTTGATATAGATGTGAGTAGCTTACCCGAAGTGAGTAAAATTTAAGTTTCACCCCTCACATCATATATCGATCATATAATAAATTGTAACTGAACTGAAATTGAAACCCTCATTAATTGAAATGGAATTGTACATTTATTTTTGGAAATGATTTGGAAATTAATTGGATTTGATAGAATCACAATTTTCGTTGAGCTGGAATTGATTTGAACTGATAAAAATGAATTGACCCCAACCCTGCAGTTGCAACACTATCATCAATTACGAAAATTTTTCTGATTGACGCGAATCGCTTGGCCGCAGTAGATACCGATTTTGCAGATTCTTAAATTAACGATTGTTCTTCACGTACCGTTCACAGGGTTGTTGAATCTCCATATTAAAAAGAAAGGAAGCTTTGTATTTGCTTTGTTACTTCACTTTATGGAGTCAGAAAAGAAAGTATTCTATTTAGAAGAGAAAGTATTCGATTTATAAAAGCAAATATTCTAGTTCTAAATATAGAGGCTGAAATTTCAATAGTACATGATTTTGTCTCCATCCAAAGTCAAAGCTCAACATATGGATAACATATGAAAAACAATACCATCATAAAAAAATACTAATAAGTTAAATATCAGAAAAAATCAGTCTATGAATAAACGTGCAGTGAAATGTCCCAGCGAAATAAATTAGATTACTAAAGCAAACAATAACGAAAATGTCGACAAAATATGATCAAATTCAGTTGTTCTATACGTCCTTCTTTTCATCTAAATGAAATATTTTACCAAACGCACCCTCTCCCAACCACATACCCCCCAAAACATAAACGAATAAAAATAAAACAAAGTGAAAACGAAATTCCGAAAACCGGAGTAATGTTAGTGATATAGGTAGGTACCAATATACAAGCCAATATACTACACAGCCATCGCTAGTAACAGAAATAGCTCCACTACAATATAGTACGTTCAGAGTTTGGTCCAGAATTTACCCTGAATACGTTACAAAGAAATAACGTTTTTCGTCTGACTTTATAGGCAAACATTTTTTACGTTTTGAAAGTTTAGAGGCTTCATGGGTGTACGTATAGATATATATATACAAACAAATACATATACATATATGATACATTTACTATACATATTATATATATACTTATAGAATGTTTTGGTAGACTTGTAAATAACTAATCATAAATTGATTTCGTGGTCGAATGTATGAAAAGATATTTAATAATATGAAGAAAGTATCACAAAAATCATCATGATAAATAAAATATTCATGCACGCTTTATATATACATATGTATATAAATGTATATATATGTGTGTGAGTGTATTTTATTGTGTTAATTTTATTGTAATTCAGTGATTTTCATCCTTGCTAAATTTGCAGCCTGATGATGAGGTTTTATACCTCGAAAGCTAGTATAATACAGAATGTTCTTCCTGGTCTTGCCAATATTATTTATCATTAAGTCTTATATACATGCAAACATATATATATTATATATATATATATATATATATATATATATATATATATATTTATATATACACACTATGTACACGTTTCAACGTTCATGAGTGTTTCAATTATCGTATCTTTTGTGATGCTATGAGTCAAATTTCCCTACAGACCTTTTCACTCATTCGCCCATGAAATTGATTCATGATTAATTAGTTACATATCAAAGAAAACTTCATCCAAATTGAAGGTAAAGAATTGAGAATTTAATAGCAAATAATTCGGGAAAGATACAGGCTTTTCATTTTAGTTCATCGACTGGAACAGAAGAAAGATAGTTTTATTTATTTATCTATCTATCTATTTATTATTATTTTTTTTTTCCTTAAAAAGACCCAATACAAAATAATGAGGAATGAAATGGCAATGAAGAAAAAAGGAAGGTATCTTTTACAAATAAGCGATAGAAACTTGTTCAGTGCGTTCGCGTAACCTGGAGGATTACGTTTGAAAGCTAATCATACACACACATACACACACACACACACACACACACACACACACACATATATATATATATATATATATATATATATATATATATATATATATATTATATTTGTGTGTGTATATATCTGTTATCTGTATATACACACATATATATGTGTGTGTGGAGGTACGTATGATGAGGTTTCATCGTTTAGTGGAACTAATGTAAAGTCATTCAATCTTCATCATTAAGACATTAAGTTACCTCTGTCCAGGTAACTTTTTTAAAGCATACTATTTGTTCCCCTTACTATTCCTAAGGTTAGGTTGCTGGCCCCGAGCCTTGGCCGATAATAGCTTAACGCGACTCGCGTTACCCTTGGGTTTGACATTTCATGTGGATCACCAACCCAAGTAGTGACCAAACTCAAACGTTGGGCTTCACTTACGATACCAATTCAGATCCGTTGCTTCCTTCATACCATTAAAGTCCAGCTAAACATACTATTACAGTATCTCTCCATTATTGTTTTGCTTACATTCTAGTCATCTATCCTATATTCTGAGTAATAATGATAATTATTGAAGTGTGTATGTTCAGATTTCACACAAGTATGATTTAAAGTTAATATAGAAAAACTTATGCAAGAAGAAAGATCTCGTGTTCCGAAGCGGATGTGATAGCTGTCATCACTTACAGGAGGAAGGTTCGAGTTCTAAGTTTTGTTTTGGGAACCTGTCATCATTTAAGGTCAGAGAGCTTCGTTTTCTTTTTTTCATACCAGTAGCAATGTGCAGTACAGAACGCGAATGATTCGCCTTTTTTTTTCTAAAACACATGACTCTTGCACCATATTTCGTAGTGTTGCGTCATATAGCTTCTAGAACATTCCATGACGTCATTTTCAGGGAGTGACGTCATTTGTAGTTTGCTTTCGTTGTAATAGAATTCTTATTATTTTGAGACCGTGTAATAATACTGATTACTAGTAACCATAATCTCTCTCTCTCTCTCTCTCTCTCTCTCTCTCTCTCTCTCTCTTCGTTTCTTTTAAAGGGACATTATAAACTTGTGAAATAATTTGCTTGTAAAATTATTGCAAATACCTTGGCCCCAAAATGTTTTGCCTTATGATGACGTCATCCATTTTGGGAGCAAGTGACGAGTTAACCAAAGGTTCCATAAGAACAGAATTCTTGCCATTCTTATACTTGTGACCGTTGCGAGCTGGTTCTCTCTCTCTCTCTCTCTCTTAAAGATTTTGTACTTGGTCACTTTTACTGTTTGTTAAATTTCTTATAGAACTGCGTTGTGGAATCTGAATACACTTTGTAAAAGTGTATATCGTAACAGTGTATATTCTCATAGTGTTTTTGTAACATGCCTATCAAGTGATTTTGTTGAATTTTTAAGCTACAGCTTGTGAAAAGGTATTGTGAAAAGATACCGTTTTAAGTGCACTTCAAATACTTCAAATATTGAAGGCATTTGGTGAATTTACTTCATTTTTTCACAATTCAATGTTCTGTGTTTTGTGTGTAATTCGTTTGAAGATGTTTATATATATATATATATATATATATATATATATATATATATATATATATATATATATATATATATATATGTTTAAAATTTCTCCGTTTTCACAGCTGGTAAATTTGGTACATTGACACATTTTGTTTTCATGTTTTTGCATCCACAATTTGTTTGTTTAACACAGCAGACGTTAATTGATTTTACCCTTTCAACACTTGTGAATAATTTTTCATATAATTACATTTTCTTTTCAAATCTTGAGTATTTCTTAACAGTTTGAATTTTACTTGATTAATTTAATTTCTTGATCATTAAAGTTCTTGATAAATTAATTTTGATTTAATTTTCTTTATTAATTTAATTAAAGAATTAATTAAAGTTTGTGTTATTTTAAAGTAATAGTAATTTCTCTTAAGATTTTGAATTCCACTTATAAAATTTGAATTTGAAAATACATTTTTGTATTTAAAATTTTTATAAGTTTTGTTTCATTTATTGTCCACCGGTGATAGGATTAAATTTGTGCCACAGTGAGAAACTGTGGCGATCCTTCAATTTTCTTGAAGTGAGTTAAGACATGGGAATTAGATAAAGTCTATGATGGAGTGATGCCCTTTAATTAACTTAAGACTATATGAATACTTCACACTTGTTTTGATAAACTTAGTCTGATTTCGAACATATTTAAAACGCTTTTTAAGGGATCACTGTTGCCTGTAGATTAGTACTCAGTTGTATTTTATCTGTTATGAAAGTTCAAGTATCTGGCTGCGGTGAGGCAACTTTGAATTTTTATGATTGGTAAGTGTAATAACCAGGTATTAGGAACACTTCGTCACAATATCCAAAGTGAATAACATTATTAAAGGGCTGGGATAGTGAATAAATGTGGATCCTAAGATCCCAGAACTGATATTTACCTCGATTTTCCTCGCAATAAAAAAAATTTGATTTCCGATAGAAATAGAAGCCAAGAGAGTGTATTCTACAGCAAGGTCGTGAGACCAGAAAAACACTTTTATGCAAACAGCACCGTTCAGTATTTTGAAAGCTTAACGAGTGAACTACTGTTTTTCACTTATTATGATGTCATAGTTCTATCCTTTTTATTAATGATTATTCCTACTTATTTATTTATTATTATGGGACGAACTTTCCCTCAAATCTGTCTATTTACATCATACCCTTTGTATCCTCAGGGATAATTTTTACCTCAATATTTGCTCAAGAGGCATAAACGGACAATGGGAAGAGACACAAGAACGATCATACAAGAAGAGATTAAAAAAAGTTTAATGAGACTGACGCATTCTGTACTGTGACAGAGAGAGAGAGAGAGAGAGAGAGAGAGAGAGAGAGAGAGAGCGTAAGTAAGAGACTGAAGACATGAAACCCTCAGGCTATCAAGTAAGGAACAGTATAGGAACGTCTCACGAAGCTGCTTTTGATAGCTCTCTTCCAGGGAGGATCACTTCACAACAAACCGATTGCGTTGCCAGCGAAAGGAAGAGCTGGCTTCATCCTCTCCTCCTCCGAAGACGATTTCGTCAGTCCTCATAATATTCGGAGAAATGTAAGATGTTTCCACGTCTGCTGGAAACTTCCTTTGTGATACAACTTGTCTGGTCTATTTCCTTGGGGTTTTCCAGTTACACGTGTCCTGATTGAACGCAATATTCACACTTTCTTTTGATTTTCTGCTATATCGTTATTTTGTTCCTCTTTAAACATCGTTTGTCTTATTAATTTAAATATTTGATATTCTAATCGCCGTGATTTTCATAGTTACACTTGATTCAAAAATGCGAACTTATCTTTATTTACTGCAGCCTTCTATCGTCTTTCACTAACTATTTCAGGCATAAACTACCTACCGGGAAAAGGCAGACGATGGTGATGTCATCTCTGAGTGCAATGAAAAACTTACGCTCAGTGAACAATGGTAGCCACTCCTGTACACAGTTTAATTTTTCACTTTATTTCGAACCAGTAAATAAACAAGTGGAAATTGCGCCGTGGTTTCTTCGGCGCGATCGAGTTTTCTGTACAGTGTATAATGTAATATGAAACTCTCAGCACGGCCCAGTTTTGGCACCTGTGTTATTAGTACTTCTAGCGGTCCTAGACGCACGAGCATAGCTAACCTCAACCTTGAATAAAATAAAAGCTACCGAGGCTAGAGTGCTGCAGTTTGGTACGTTTGATGACTGGAGGGTGGATGATCAATATACCAATTTGCAGCCCTCTAGCCTCCGTAGTTTTCCAGGTCCGAGGGCGGATAGAAAAGGTGCGGACGGACAGACAAATCCATCTCAATAGTTTTCTTTTACGTAAAAGTAAAAACGAAAATCTAAATATGAACAGACGAAAATGGCCTAAAGCATTAAATATCATGAAGGTTTATCGTAAATTATTAATCCTTCACCAAACATTCACAGATACGATTTTATGAGCGCGTTTATACAAGGTCGTTCATGATACTGAGATAAGGAATTTGGCCGGTAAATCCAATCATGAAAATAAAAGCAAATTGCTTCTGTTTTGCGTCATTTGTTTCTTTAGGAATGTTTATATAAAAACGTACATATTGGCTGGAAATACAAAATTGCTTCTAACATCTAACTTTCCAATTTTACCATACATCTTTATATATAAAAAGTAAATTGAGCACATACAGTATTCACAACACAAAATTCTAAAACAATTATTGTCAGAAAAACAAAACAAAAAAGTAACGAACAGAAGACGATGAGTATTTTGAGAGTGGAGACTTTAAGAATAGGTCGCGCTTTGCAAGAATCGCAGACAGAGAGAGCCCATTTCAAGAACAATAAATAGTAAGAATTGCTCTCCTCCAGCAATTATTCACAAGACAAAGAGTTCGAGGGACAATGCGAAATCCTTTTCCCAAGAAATACGATCAAAGATGGAATGGAGATGGATGGAAAGCGGAGACGAATTAGTAAAAGAATTTTTTTTTTTTTTTCTTATAACGTTTAGGACTTGGGTATGAATACAAGAATAGAATACAGACTTCATGCCAAAGGCCACGTGCTGGGACACATGAGGTCATTCAGCGCTGAAACGGAAACTGACAGTAAGAAGGTTTGAAAGGTGTAATAGGATGAAAACTCCGCTGTTACACCATGAATCAGTTGTCAGGAGGGAGTGGAAAGGAAGGTGGAAGAAAGAGTATATGAATGGAGCTACAGTGTAAGGACTGAAAAGGATTGAAGCCAAGTGCCGAAGTAGCGCTGCAGAGAACCTGAAGTAATGCCTACAGTGCAATGCCTGGAAGGGTGAGATTAAACGATTTTATTGGGGCATTATATAAGCTCTGAATGAATCTCTCAACGATGTAGTAAACAAAATATACTTTTTACTCAGGACATAAGGAGCTCTCTCTCTCTCTCTTTCATCATTGACTATATGAGTTTAATGACTACTGCGCATTAAAAATGAATTATAAGTTCAATGACGAATGCACAATAAAGATGAATTATAAGTTTAGTGACAAATGCACAATAGAGATGAATTATAAAGTTCAACTGCGTAAGTAGAAGAAAGATCCAGGATTCCCAGGTACAAAATATAGAAAACAAAGAAGTAAAACACACTGGGGGGAAAAGGGAAAAACGATAACTGATGTTGATGAAGAAAATGATTATTACTACTTGGGAAAGAGTGAACATATCTTACTATAATGGGCATTATGTCTCTCTGTCTGTTCGGACATCCGTCTGTCATTCAATCACGGGCAAACGGTTGATCCGATGGGCATGAAACTTGGCAGGGTTATAGTGGGGACCCCTAAGATGGTTTATATTGGGGTTTCGTCCTATCTCCCAAGCTCCACTCCGAGGGGGTGGGGGTGAGAAGGGATTCCCTGAAACGCAGCTGGTTCTGCCCGTGAATGGGGCTGGTTGTGCCAGTAGACTTAGTTACTTTATGAATTTATCATACATAAATTCTGTGTACATATGACTTATTGTTTGGAAAAGAATACTATAGAGTAAACATCAATGACATCAAAGAGGGTGGAGATTGAGAAGGGGGTTGACAAAGAGAGAATGGGAGGGAGAGGAAGTGAGAGAGATTAGACGGGGTGTTAGGGAGAAGAAAGAGGAAAAAAGATGGGTAGAGAGAGAGAGAGAGTTGGTGACTAAATAAGATTTACTATCGAATACTTGGGGGGTAAGACATCAATGGCACCAAAGGGGGTGGGGGTTGGGCAGGGTGTGACAGAGAGAGAGAGAGGGTGAGAGGGAGAGGAAGTGAGAGAGTGAGAGTAGAGGGGGTGTTAGGGAGAAGAAAGAGTGTAAGAAACAGAGAAGGTTGGAGAGAGAGAGTGAGAGAAAGAGAGAGAGAGGGAATTTATTGGTTGCCATTCAGAGTTACCCCGGGCAGAGCTGGGTTTTATAAATGGGACAGTCATCACAGTAATACCCAGGTAAAAGACAGACGCCACAATAATACCTGAATAAAAGGGAAAGTAACCACAGTAATACTTGGATGAAAGGACAGACAGAACAGTAATACATGGATAAAAAGGTCAATCACGACAGTAATATCTGGATAAAAGGGACAGTCACCACAGTAATTCCTGTTACTTCAAACACACTGTTCAAAGGGTGAACGTTAGCATAAAGAAAGTAGAACTGTCAGTGGACCATCAACACAAACCCCACCCCCAATATCTTCTCCCTCACCCCTCCTTCCCCATCCCCATGCCCTATCCCTACCACTTCCCAACTTTCCCTGCAGAGCTGGGTCTGTCATCTAGTGAGGAAGAATAACAGCAAAGGCAACTTCAAAACTTACTTGTATTCACATACACAGACACACCACCTCTCTCTCTCTCTCTCTCTATGTTTTGAATATACCCTTTCCGTGATACTCTGAAGTCCCGTGAAACCGTTAGAACAGCGATACCGTTTGTATGTGTATAGCAAGAATAATTACCAAAGACGTCGGTAGTTGGCATGGCTTGCGTAATTGCAAGGAGTGCCTGAGACGGATCTCTGTGTTCTTTCCTGATTGGCACATTGTGTCTGTGGAGAATAACCAATCAGTTTCTGGGACAACAATGCCAGGTGAAGGTGTATTTTGAAAGAGGCCGCCCAAGGCGGTCAGAGCAGTTCTTACCGGCGCCCAAACTGAGTAGACTGGGTTAGGACGAGTGCCGCCCACAAAGATGTTTCGCCGTGTGTGCCATTAAGAGTCCCAACTGCCGTCAGGGTATGCCGCTAGTTCAGTAGTTAATGTAATCATAACAAAAAGTAAAGGGCACCTGTGTCGCTAAAAAGAATACACCTATGTTAAACGTTCCCGTGATTATTACTCTTGCATCATTGTATGTCCTACACCAATTGTATTTACGTTTATTTCTCTCGCAATTTCCCTCATAATTCGAACCCACAAATTACCCAGAATCGGGTCAATATATATATATATATTATATATATATATATATATTATATCTATATAATATATATATATTTTAGATATATCTATATATATATATAAGATATATATATATTATTATATCTATATAATATATAGATAATCTATATATATATATATATATATATCATATATTATATTAGCAAATATATCTATATATATATATTTTTTTTTAATTATTAGATATATCTTATATATAAATATTATATTATATATTATATATATATATATATATATTATTATAATATATATAAAGATAGATTTATTATCTTATATATATATATAAATAATATATAATTATAATAAATTAATTATATTATAGACTATATTATTAGGTATAACTTCTATATAGATATATATCTATATCCATAGTATATATATATATCTATATATATAGATATCTTATATATAGTATATATCTATATCTACGTATATATATAGATATATCATATATATATAAGATATATATATATATATATATATATATATATATATATATATATATATATATATATCAAAGAGAGAGAGATGTATGTAAATGCAAATTTAATGTTTTATGTTTCCTTCGCTTTTATCCTTCCTCATATTTTCCCACTTTCCTTAATATATTATTGATAATAATCTTCATCATTATATGTATATATGTGTCTATATATGTGTGTGTATGTGTGTTTGCGTTACGGAAACAGAAAGAGATCGCTTGAAGTCACGTCGTTTCGCAGAGAGCAGAATAAGAAACACCAGACTCCGAGAGCTATGAATGGAAGAAAACGGAAATCGGGGGAAAGTCACTTTAGCAAACAGACGTCTGAATAAATATTCCGCTTATCAAAATCGCATTGCATCCGTCTCGGAGCTGCCGCGACTTCTCTCCAAGGATTGAAATGCAATGCGGTAAATTTATGGAAATTTCCCTCCTTAATTCAACAACTGACGCGTTGCTAGTGACGTTGAGTGAAAAAGAAGACAGGAAGACGGGATTCTTCTTCTTCTTTTTTCCGGAGGAAGAAGTGGGAGGGCGAGGGGGAGAAAAGGGGGGTGGGGGGTTCCTGAGCCTTCAAAGAGTTCGGCGTGCTGACAAGAAAAACGATGGCAAGAGTAACTTCCAGAAACGGTCTCAAATGTGTATTTTCTTTTGCATTTTGGATTGTTGGTGTTGCAGAACTTCGTGGGGTAGTTGGAACAGATTTCACAGCCTTGTAGAATACAGTTCACAGTTTCTCCTATCACTCCAATTAGCAGATTTTGTCTAAGTCAACCTATCTAATTGACAATAATGGAAGAAAGAACATGAAAGATCAACTGGTAAATAAGACAGCAGGCAAGAGGAATAATGTTAGGACAGATCACATCTCAAATGCCTATGTTTCGTGCGTTCACTTTTTCAAGTGAATTCTAAAAGCTACAGCTTGTAATTGAGTTTGCAACTGTGTTTTGAGTGAGCAATATCTCGTCTTACAAGAAGAGCACTTCCACCAGGATTTCCCTGTAAAGGGAATTGGGAGTGGAATGCAAACAACTTTTTAGGTGTTTACATTTGCCATGGACTTTTACCAGAAGGTATGATATTTGTAAAACAAAGTGCGTTAGTTATTGAACCTGGTGATGAATTTACCTGAACAAGTCAAAAAGGTGCCAAAAGCTAAGAATTGGCCTTGTGGTAACCTTCCATAAGTTTCAAGACGTCCTCGGTGGCCTCTGATCCAGCGATGCCTGAGAACTTTAAATCGATCAATGAATGGGTCTTTATTCAAGGTTACTTCTTCCTAAGACTTAACTGAAGGTAACCGGATAGTTTGTACAGGGTTGCCAGACTCAATTTTCGTTTCTTGGTTAAAAATTTAAGAATAAATTACGAGACTTGCTGGTTATTCTAGACCGCAAACAATTTTCCCTATTCACTCTTAGAATTTGGATTAGAGAGACAATGTTTATCGAGTTTTATTCGCATTTTCTCAAAAGATTAGAATTTTAGTTTGATTAAAGTTAACAACTTTAAGACATGAAATAAAGGATGAAAAATTATCCAACTTCAACTGAAATCCTGACCTTACTTCCTTTCGAATAAAAAGGCCTTGAGCTTTATACGTATAAAATGTAATTTCAGAAAACTTCTGGGATTTCTGAGGCAGTTTGTCTACGTTACTGGAAAATTTATGATTGCGGATGCTCTCCACATGAAACAGGTTTATCTGTGCTAAGAGCGAGGGAATACATAGCACCTGTGCATAGTACAAAGGAATGCAGAGCACCTGTACTTGGAACAATAAATGGAGAGCACCTGTGCACAGAACAAGGGAATGCACAGCACCTGTACTTAGAGCGAGAATATGCAGAGCACCTGTGCTTAGGGCAAGGCAATGCAGAGCACCTGTGCTTAAAGCAAGATAATGCAGAGCACCTGTGTTTAGAGCAAGGGAATGAAGAGCACATGTATTTAGAGCAAGGGAATGCAGAGCACCTGTGTTTAGAGCAAGGGAATGAAGAGCACATGTATTTAGAACAAGGGAATGCAGAGCACCTGTGCTTAGAACAAGGGAATGCAGAGGACCAATGCTTAGAGCGAGGGAATGCAGAATAGAGTGTGATATTGTAATTCTGGACCAAAGACAAAAAGTTGTAAAAGATCGACGAGGGAAGAGTCTCGCCTCGGAAGCAATTCCACAATGGAGAGCAAAAGAAAAGGAGGAAAAACAGAGAACTTCGTGAACGAGTAATATGGTGGATTAACGCTCACCGTGGGGAAACAAGTCAAAGGTTGTTTATTCCAGTGTTCAATTAAAGCCAAATTGCTCTATTTTCCAAATTAACGGAACGCTGAACGCAATAACAAAGACCAAACCACCCGAAATAGATTCAATAATGTTAATCCTTTCGATGATGGGAACAAATAATTAAGAACGAGCACATGACAAAGACACAGGCAGTCTGGAGCTGATTCAATTATTCGAAGAAAATGACAATCATAAGAAATCATTTTACGGCGACATTGTTATCCACTAGAGATACTGAAGAGAGGCAGTTTGAAAATATTTGGACGAGCTTGATGGTGCACGATACGCTGCACTGGATCCCAGCAATAATAATAATAATAATAATAATAATAATAATAATAATAATAATAATAATAATAATAATAATAATAATAATAATAATAATAATAATCCTTTATTTCCAATTGCACATTGGGTATTCTACATAAGTAGCCATATCAGTATAAAACACCTTGAATTTAACTCCTACATAAAACTTGGTATAGTTAAGAATATCAAAATCAGTAAAAATAGCAATAATATAAATACCAAAGGAAACTATTTGAAACTATGTATAAAAATAGACAATCGTAGGTAAAATGAGCTTCAAATAGAAATCTAATAGTCATAAATTATCAATAAATAAGTATATAAAAATACGTACAGGCAATACAAAACGAAGACAGTTCTAAAAAGATAGGATATGTAGTAAAAATCAGATAGTCATAAAATTTTCAGTAAATAAGTCTTAGCGAATATGTACAGACTCAGAACCCATTTTGAATTAGGATACCTGGATTTAAAAACTACAATGTAGTATCAGTTAGTAAGAGATATAAAAATAAGCCAGATTAAAATCTAAGAACAAAGTACTAATAATTAAAAGACCAATTAAGACTCTGTTAAAAGTAAACTCCTTAGTTTTGACTTGAAAATAGACACAGAGCCAGCTTCTTTTATTTCACGTGGCAGTTCATTATACAACACTGGACCTCGGACTCTGATTTGCCGTGAGCTAATACTAGTTTTATGTCTTGCAACATACAAATCATCCCTTTGGCGTGTAGTGACATTACTGAATAAAGATACTGGTGGGAAACTGTATAACCAATCTGGAATTTTATTATTTAAAGCTTTATATACCATAGTGCACATGTCAAGAGTATACTGGTCTCTTATTTTCAACCATTCCAATTCCTTTAAATGTGGAGTTACATGTTCAAACTTTCTAACGTTGCCAACAGCCACTCTTGCTGCAAAGTTCTGCAGCTTTTGTACTCTTTGTAGCTGTGATTTGTTAGTACATCCCCAAACTTTTAAGCAATATTTTATAAAACTTAAAGCTAGTGACTGGACGACTATCTTGCGAGTACTTGACTCAAAATGATCTTTTACTCTATTTAAGTATATAAGAGTACCAATTACCTTTTTATACATTTCGTCTATGTGACAGTCAAAGTTCATGTACCGATCGAAATGAACACCTAAATTTTTCACAGTCGTCATTGGCTTAATTATATTTCCATTAAAATTTATCTGTACCTCATCTCCAATATCTGACACATATTGCCTGGATCCAATAATGATAAACTGTGTCTTTTTCTCATTTAGAAGTAAGCCATTTCTCAAAAAGTAATCTTTAGCTCTGTTTAGAATGTCTTCTGCCTTACAAATCATGTCGGCTATATCCTTAATGTCACCTTCTATTAGTATTTGCGTGTCATCAGCATATTGAACTATAAAATAGCCAGGTATTGATCTCACGAGATCATTAACATATACCATGAAAAGTATAGGGCCGAGAATTGATCCCTGAGGTACTCCGAATTGAATATTTTTCTTCGATGATACAGTACCATTTAGCTTGACGGACTGAAACCTATTCTCAAGGTAGCTCTTAAACCAGCTCTGATCAATATTCATCAACGTACATTTCTCCAATAATATGGCATGATTCACGCTATCAAAAGCCTTAGATAAATCTAGTAATAAAAGTAAGGAAACTTTTTTGTTGTCTATATTTTCATAAATCTTGTTAGATAATTTTAACAGGGCTGTTTCAGTAGACAATTTTGGTCGGAATCCATGTTGGCTTAAAGAGATTAGTTTATTTTCCTCTAAAAATTCAGTTAACTGATTTGCAATAATTTTTTCAAGTACTTTCGACAGAATAGGTAGCAAGGAAATGGGACGGTAATTTGAGATATCGTCGGCATCCCCGCTTTTGAAGAGCGGAATGACATGGGAAATTTTCCATATGTCTGGATATGAATAAGTAACAATTGATGTATTGATAATTATCGTCAGGTAAAAAGCAATAACATATAAACCATCTCTAATGAAACGTAAACAAATACCATCAGATCCAAATGCGTTAGTTTCTTTCAAATCTTTAATGACTAAGATTACTGTGTTACAGTCCACTGGCCCTGGTTTAAAACTATCGACTCTACTGTGAGGGATAATAGGGTCTGTTTCCATAGGCATGCGGTTATGCAGTTCTTCCTGTGTTTTTTCAAAGGTCTTTCTCCCCACTTCTGCGAAGAATTCGTTAAACTCTTCAGCTTTACGTTGCAAATCATCTTTGGTATCACAATTCAGCTCATTCGTATCGCTGTTTATTCCATTGAAAAGCATATTATTAGTAATCTTCCACGTAGCAGCCATGTCACCTTTAGCATTTTTTAATTCTTGTTTGTAGTACTGCTTTCTACTATCAGTTAACATCGAGTTTACCTTTTTCTTCAGTTCCTTATGAGTTTCTCTAAGCTGAATATTTTCTCTTTGATTTTTTAGTTTTTTTTCACGTTATCTCTTACCATTATCGTCTCTTTTATAATATCAGAAATCCAAGGGGCAGGGGGACGAGTTACTTCTCTAGTAACCACAGGTGCGCACATATCTACACAGGATGTGAAAACATTGGTTAAAATTTCTACTTGCTTACTTACGTTATCGGTACTTAAAATTTGATTCAATATGTGAACATTATTCATAAGAAGAGAGCAAAGAGTTTCTTGAGAGTAATTTTTCAAGCACCTAAAAGTTTTAAAAATAGTTTGCCTTTTCGGTTTACGAACGTTCAGCAAAGTTAAAATATTCTCGTGATCTGCTATTGAGCTAGGGGTTACCTCTGATTTTGTTATCATATATTTTGCATTTGTAATGACTAGATCGATAAGGGATGCTGAGGTAGAAGTGATTCGTGTGGGTTTATCTACAATCTGGTCAAATCTTAAGTTTTTAATTAGCTTACCCAGTTAGTTCTCCTTTTTTAACAGATCATCATTAAAATCCCCGTAAATGAAAACAGGCGTATTGCGTAAAATTACTTCCTTAAAGACGTCTGAAATATAGTTAAAAGAGGTAACAGCAGCTTTAGGATGGCGGTACACGCACCCGACAATAATAGAGGGAAATTTTCGATGTTGGACGGAGACCCACTTATCTTCCACTCCCTCCTGTTTTTCGATCCCAAATTTCAGCTCGGTGACTTTGAAATAATTCCTTATAAACAAACATACACCTCCACCTCGACCATGATCCTCACGATATATATTATACTCAGGTATATGAATAAAAGTATCACTTATATAAGGATACAGCCATGTCTCATAAAATATCGATTTTTTGTTCTTCTAGCATTAACTGTATTTCAAGTATATGACCAAGTATTGATTGGGCATTTCTATGTACAACTTTTAGAAAATCATTACATTTAGCATTCTCAATGGCACTGCCTTCTTGGCCTATGTCCTAGTAATGGATATTTTTCTGACATTGTTTGCTTTTGTGTCCATATTCATGGCATGAGTAACACCTAACCTTATGGTCGAACCTACAGTCGGATTGGTGGTGATTAAATTCACCACATTTGTAACACCCATACCCATTTCTTTCGGTATATGAATAATAGTAGTCGTTAACTTCTCTGTTACTTCTAGCATATCCTTGTCTAGCATTTGTACTACTAAAGTGCGCTTGGTCTCTACCATAACCAAGTCTACCTCGATAATAAGTATTATTCCTTGAGTGTTGATAGCTATTTCTATGTAACCTATTTTTATTCCTTCCTTCTACCTCCCGATTTATCATAAGGTTGCTACTTTTACTCTTTACATGATTAATCCTATAGTTATTATTTTTCAGCACTGCCCATCATGTCTCTCCTACCTCACCTGGACCCAACCCGGGGAGGACAAACAGGTTTACAGGAGGAGGGTGGGTGTGTCGTGTCTCCCATACCCTCCCGATCCCAATACCCTGCCCTGCTCCCACCCAGGGCTGACAAACAAGTTTGCAGGAGGGTGGATGTGCCTGTTACCCCTACCTGCCCAATCCCCTAACTACCCCGCCTCCACCCGGGGCGGACAAACTTGAAAGATCCACTTGGATCTTATCATCAACAATTTTTTACTTCCAATTTGAAGGAGATTTTTTTTACATTTTTGATTCGGTATTCGTCTTCTCATTCATCCAAAGTCAGTATCCTGTTTAAATAACGAACAAGTACTCTGTTGAGCAAAATAGGCACTGCATAATAAAACTCGCTTTTCAAGTTATGATTAACTTGTTGCACTCTTTCGTCGGAGCCTTCTCTCAATTTTAAATCATCCTTTCGCTGAGAAAGGAAGTTCCTCTCCCGAAGTTGCCCAGTGGAGAGGTTGGTTTCCTGTCTTTCATTAACTTCCGCCGTCCCAATCTAGACAGTTTTATTTGCGTTTCTTGAAAATCCCATCGTTAGTTGAGGGAGATCCACCCCGCCCCCCTCCCAAACCAAAAATGTCCTGATTCATATGATTCTGACAGCCATCATATTGGAAGTGAGAAATCGCATGCTGGTGCCTGAGGTTAACTTTGCGTCATGTTGTGTGTGTGTGTGTGTGTAATGATCACGGAGTTCATGTAAGATGTTTCAAAGTTTTGTTCTTTACTACTTGCTACGCAGTTGACCTTTTTTATAGCCAGAAATACCCTCTCTCTCTCTCTCTCTCTCTCTCTCTCTCTCTCTCTCTCTCTCTCTCTCTCTCTCTCTCTCTCCAAATTCTTAGTTATAAACATCCTTGTTATGAAATGTGTGTGTTTGACAGGTAATACTATTTCCATCGTACACCTCTCCTAGTATCGATGAACTCTAGAAATATACTGGTTTGAAGCATACACACATGATCATTGAGGGACGGAAGACAGGCAGACAGACAGAGAGTTCTATGGTACAAATCTATGCTCAATACTGCATTCAGCATTCTTCTAATTACAGCAAAGGACATTATCTATGTTTATGTCTCCGTAAATTCAGCTTAATCAATAAATAAAGCTACTGATCTCTACCTTAAATACCTTGTTGGAGGAAAGTGGCATCCAGTGTAGGCTTATCTCTTGACTGGAGTCGTTAGTATCTCCTTCGCACAAAAGAACGTGCTCAGAGTTGTGATGCTCTTGACGATATCTTACATGGAGCCGCTTGAAAGAAAGTATTCCTGCTGCAGGAAACGAAGCACTGTGAAATGACCACCTTCCTATTTGAAAGAAGAAAAAAAAAAAATCGATGTAATAGCATTGTAATGAACAGTCATTTCGGATATTTTTGTCGTCTATAAAAAAGAAGTTTTCATATGACATTTTGATATTTTTTGAGGGAGTCTACAAAAAATTCCTAAAGAGGACGACTTTCGTCCTCAGCACAGGTCTAAATATTAAACTTTTTCTTTCATGTGTTACTAAAACTTATACCTATGCTAGTAGCTTATACCTTACCTGATTAAGCAGAATGTGTGTGTGTCCGCGTGCACGTGTGTTATACGATTTTCCAGAGAACATAACAATAATAATACTAATAAATTCATATAATGACAAAATCTATATAAGAATTGAGCTAAGTGTGTAGTAGTAGTACTACATATAAAGCAGAACGTTTGTGGATAAAACTAAAAGAAACACCACCTGATAGACTTAAGACCCCAACGAGTACTGACTAAAACGATCCTTGTTTCCTATAAGAGCAGAGGCGATAACGCTATGGCAACCTCTCAAGATTGACGCTCCTTTCCCTTGAAGCAGGTAGGAGGCTTTATAGGCGTCTGTTCTATGAGAATAGAATAGAATTTCCATTACGGAGCTCCCCGCCAGAGACGCTATCATAACCCAAGTTAAGCGAGGGTCGTTTACACTCACTCTCTCTCTCACTTTACCACCGATCACTTCTTAGAAAGCGGAAAAAAATATTGTGAATTTTTAGCATGTAAATCCTGAAGCAATTCATAAAGTACTACTGTCAGTTGTTGTGAAAATAAATTGAAATTAATAACGGCGTTAGTTGAACTGAATTCATTCAAGAATAATTGTCTACACTGAAATTATAACAAGATGCTACTCATTTATAAGAGAATAAAGCACGATAAAATGGTAATTCGTTTTCTTTTTTTCCCCTTACTTTCTTCTTCATATTTTCAAAGTTCATTTACCTTCATATTGATACGCCTAGCTTTATAAACGAATCATGGCAATATAATTAAATATTATAGGTAATAATATAACAACAGTAGCAGAGAAAGAAATCCACGGTTATGTATGGGTAGTACTACATATATACTTGAAGACAACTCTCTACACAGAACTTTCGGGAATCTGCTCGATCCCCTTCTCGAAAAGGAGAAGCGAACAGATTCCCGAAAGTTCTCTGTACAGATTTATTTTCAGATATATCTGTAGTACCATACATAGCTGTGCATGTGTTTCTCCATTTCAAGACTCATGCTACAATGGGTAATTTTTACTTAAATACTAATTCTATACTAGATCATTATGCACCGTTTCAGCTTAAGCTACGAAGGAAACTCAAAGCATTCAGACAAAAAAAATGGTAACTAAACCAGACTATGAAGAAGCACAAAATACAATTTAGCCAAAGGCCAAGTACTACGACGTATGAGGTCATTCAGTGCTGAAAGGGAAACTGGCAGTAAGAAGGTTTAAAAGGTGCAACAGGAGGATAACCTCGCAGTCGCACTATAAATCAGTTGTTAGAGAGAGCGGAACGTCAGAAAGACTATGAACGGAGGTACAGTAAGATGAATGAAAGGGGTTGCAGTTGGGGGCTGAAGGGACGCTGGTAAGGGCTCTTAAGTACTTAAATGCCTACAGTGCACCAGTTTAAGTTCACTAACGGCACTAACTCCCGACGGAAAATTCAAGCATACAGACCATGAGTGAATTTGGCGAGATGGTCATGTTTCCCGAAATGAAAAATTCAAACAAAAAGCCTCCCGTGTTTCACTTTCCCCTTTATTCACAATTGGATTTGATGAGGTCCTACGTGGAAAAATGAAATATAAACTCGCTTCTTTTCATTCTGGTCATAATTATACTTCAAGTACACTTATCAACAAGTGCAGTATTAGCAAATTCAATCTAAATTATATGGTAGTACAAACAATTGCTTGCACGCATGTGCGTGTGAGTGTCTGAATATGCATGTTTTTAGTCCTCGTGTTTATGTACATATAAGTATTAAAACTATTAATAAAATAAAACGACGAATAGTAAAAACTGTAAGGGAGTTAGCAGAATTTCTAAAAAATACAATATTTAAGTAATGTATACATACATACAAACACACATAAATGGCTTGTCAAACACCTCCAAAGGAACCGACCCCTCAGAGCAAGGCACGACCCACAACTGCAAATTGCTTTTCAGTCCTGTCTCCTAAACCTCTTCAAGGGTTAACAATACCTGTCGGGCAGTAGCTATTATAGCGTAAGAATTCACACATTCCCTGACCCAACTTAATGTTTTCCAGCCCCGCCCCCTGGGTCAGTTCCTCAATTGACCTTTGACCCTCTTAGCAAGCCCTCAGGCATGGTCAGTCAGCTTTGATAACCGCTACCTCCTTTCTTTCTGCAAACCCGTGCACCTCGTCCAACCCCTTTCCTAAAAATCTTGATACTGGCATAGTTGTTGTTTTCAAGATCCAAGTCTCCGAGACAGAGGAACAAAAGGCTGTGGCGCTATCACTCCCCTGAGAAATCAGAATCACTGCAGGAAGCTGCCGGCAAAGACGCCACCGCCAAACCAACTCCAGTTTTGGGTGGGTGAAACCCCAACATCAAATACCCTCCTTCTAGGGTATAAATATGTCCTGCAGAGTTCATACCCTAGCAGTGCCATATTGTACAGGCCAATAAGTGTAAGATAGGTACCCATGACAGCTGATCCTTGGTGAAGTCCAGAGACCCATGTATCCAGTCCAGCTACATGCTGACATTGACTTAGGCTTAAAACCAAACTTAACCAAGACCCGGACATGGTCACCATTTGTGTCAACCTCCGCCTATAGTCTCGTGTCATACAAGAAGTTTGCATCCCCACTGTGCCATTCGAGTGCCAGGCCTCTGCCCAGACCCTCCCCACTCACTATGCCTTGAGAACCTCACTCTGACCATCCCCACTCACAACACTCCAGACCTCCACCTACCCTAGCCTCGACATTGAGAACCTCGCTCTGTCCTAGGATGTGACAAGGCCCGTCTAAGCTCTCTTGGGTTACCACCTGACTGGTAGTACACTGCTACCATCATGAACTGAGCTCCTACCGAGCTCCTCCTACCTGCTGTGCTATTAATTGGCTCCCATTGGAAGAATCCAGTTCACCCACACCCTACGGTGAAGCCTGGCAGCCGAATGACATCCCTCAGGTCCTTATGACAGTTACTCCAGTTGGTTGCCAGCATCACCTCTTCATCTTGCACTCAAATTTTTCTTGGCTGTCAAATTCCCAGTGTCATAATTCCCATAATTACTTAAAGTCCATTTGAGTACTGATCCCCGAAATGGTGTGTTTCTTTGCCTGCTATATGCTCTCGCTACCCCATTGTGAAATAGCCAGTCAAGTAAATTACTGTTAACCAAGGTCAAGACTATGTACATCACCAGCATGGATGGTTGGAGGACACGTGTGCCCACACTTCACCTCGAATTTCAGGTGAAAGACCAGGCCTGATTGTTGACAATATGGGTAGCTGCCTTCGTGCCGGACGAATCTGAACTTCTTCCAGGGGCGGACTTGATCATGTGGCTCCCGGTCTCCTTGAAAAGCACATACCCAAGACCTTCAAGAGGAGGCCCCCCCTCCAGTGTGGAAACATCAGAAAACCTATCCACCACCTTCCCGAGTCTCTGGACCCTCAGCCTGCCCAGCCCAATTGCCTTTCTGGGTACCCCACTCCCTCCCCCCCACCCAGGAGGCCCTGTCTCATCGCCGAATATTCAGCACCCGGAGTCCCCACCGAGCCTTAACGAAGGGAGCCTGGCAGTGGACACCAACATACAGATCGGAATTGAAAGTCCAGACCTCACCTCCCCTCCACTGAGCTGGATGTCCCACATAAGCAGTTCACATATCTACTGAACCAAATAGACTCCTGGCTACACACCAACCTCGACTTAGGCTCAAAACCACACTCAACCGAGTCCTGGACATGGCCGCCGTTCGTGTCAACCTTTGCTTATAGTCTTGTGTCATACAAGAAGTTTGCACTCCCACAGTGCCATTCGAGTGCCAGGCCTCTGCTCAGACCCTCCCCACTCACTATGCCTTGAGAACCTCACTCTGTCCCAGGATGTGATAGGGACCATCTACGCTCTCTTGGGTTACCACCTGGCTAGTAGCAAACTGCTCTCATCATGAGTTGAGCTCCTGCCAAGTTCTTCCTACCTGCTGTCCTATTACTTGGCTCCCAGTGGAAGAATCCAATTCGCCCACGCCCTATAGTGAAGCCCGGCTACCAACTGACATCCCTCAAGGCCTTATGAATCACTCCAAATAAATAGGAAAACTGCAGTTGGTTGCCAGTATTCACCTCTTTATCTTGCACTCAAATTTTTCTTAGCTGTGAAATTCCCAGAATTCCTTATTTCCATTTAAGTATTGATCCCTGTAATGGTGTGTTTCTTTGCCTGCTATATGCTCTCGGCCTCCCATTGTGAAATAACCAGTTGAGTAAATTACTGTTTTAATATACTTCAGTGTGATAGTATTATTGTTGCTGTAAGCACTGCGCAATTTCAAACTCTTGCGTCATTGCTGATGTATCAAACCCCTCGCCAGTCCTTTGTTGTGTGCTACACCTTCGCAGACTCCAGCAGAACCACCTCAAGTCTAACTGCCAGGAAGATCCTGGGGTGCCATACCTGCACTGCCAAAGTGATTATTATTCACTGTAGTGTTTTGTCACTGCATATTGTGATGTTTTTTAACCTATTTCAGTTTGTAATCCTTAATTTTAGTTGTAGTACTGTTTAATTGCTAATTGGCACTAGTGTTCTGTTGTGATTTTAACGTAAAGTTTAAAGTTCCATGGTGACTGAAAGTGCTCATTGTATAATTCACTCTATTTTAAAATCCTTATCTCTGAAGCATTCAGTTATAAGACTATTCAAGTAGGGTTTCGTTTTCCTTTCATGTTTATAACTGCCAATTCGGGTCGGTAATGAGTGAGAAAAGTTACAGAAAAGGCAGTATTTATACCAAGAGATCCACCCACAGTCAAGCCATTTTAGTTCACTCCCACTGATAATTCCTCTTTAATTCTCTTAATCGTTGGTGGAAAGAAATTTTGTCTATGACATCTGAATCCCGGGCACCCTTTGAGATGTTTATTACCTGTCTTTGTCTGATGAAGACTGATTTTATCATCTGACTTTTGTATCTAAAGTTGCTTCTATAAAGTATATGTGACAAATTCCAGTTTCTTCTGTGGTTATGGTTGTCCATATCTAACTGACAGTTTTTGTTGTATTAATCTTTGGGGAAGTGATTATCTTGTGAAACCGGTGTAAGATTGGCCACAGTCCAAGCATGGGATTTCATATACTCCTGAATCTTTGTGGTACTACATAAGTGGTCAGTTAGGTATGGACAAAGCTATTTTCAACCATAATGCATAACCACAGAATAAACTGGAATTTGTGATGTATAATTTATAGCAGCAACTGTCAATACAAAAGTCAGATGAAAGAATCGGCCTTGATTAAACAAATATAAGTAATGAACATCTCAAAGGGTGCCTGGGATTCAGATGTCATAGATAAAATCTTCTTTCACCCAACACTTATGGTCTAAATAATGCCTTTTCTGTAACTTTTCTCATTCATTACCTACCTGAAGAGAGAGATAGTCTCTGAAACATGGTAGTTTCTTTCTATATTTTGGCGTTTTTATGGGCTCCTTATATTAGATGGAATTCTGTTGTAACACAACATTTTTTTTCCAATTTTTTCCAATCATATATATATATATATATATATATATATATATATATATATATATATATATATATATATATATATGATATGGATGGTAAAAATGTTTCTGTAACAACAGAATTCCATCTAATAAAAGGAGCCCATAAAAACACCCAAATGTAGAGAGAAAAGTACTATATTTCAGAGACTGCTGTCTCTTCTTCAGGTATATATACCTGAAGAGAGAGACAGCAGTCTCTGAATATAGTACTTTTCTCTCTACATTTTGGTGTTTTTATGGGCTCCTTTTATTAGATATATATATATATATATATAATATATATAATCTATATATATATATATATATATATATATATATATATATATATATATATATATAATATATAATATAAATATATATATATATATATATATATAAGATATATATATATAAATCATCACTCAAAAAAATTAATTCGGGAATTCCCACACATCAAAATTATTTTATAACCTATATTTGGTCACGCTGATTGACCAAGATATTTTTTTATACTTCTGACATCATATCTCTGGATTAATTTACGAAGGAAAACGAAAGTATTTTTTAGTCCGAGAAATATCGACATGATTTGAGAGAGAGAGAGGAGAGAGAGAGAGAGAGAGAGAGAGAGAGAGAGAGAGAGAGAGAATTCACGACAATTTTCTCTTTCTGAACGACAAAATATTTGGGATATTTTATCAGATGTTCATCTTTCCTAAAAACATTATAAATAGTCAGTGACCTAAATTATTTTAGGTAGACAAGATGCCACCTACTTGGTGGATGGGGGATGGGTAGGGGGCGGGAACCAGCCCATCTCGATGCCGGTCCCAAGCCCGGATAAACAGGAAGGGTTGGAGTCATTAACTTAAATTGAATAGAATTTAGGCCAAATGTCAAGCACTGGGACCTATGAGGTCATTCAGCGCTGAAACGGAAATTGACAGTAATAGTTTGAAAGGCGTTACAGGAGGAAAACCTCAAAGAAGTTGCGCTATGAATTATTGTTAGGAGAGGGTGGATAGCATGTTGGAAGAAAGATAATATGAATGGAGGTACAGTAAGAGGAACGAAAGGGGTTGCAGCTAGGTGCCAAAGGTATGCTGTAAACAACCTTAAGTAATGCCTACAGAGAATTGATGGCGCAATTCCCCTAGGGAGAAGCGTTAATTAATGGAAGCCGTCTGTAAAGGATCTGCCAAAACCAATTACGAAACAAGTCATTCTGGATAGAATCAGCTGAAGGAGGCTCATTCAAATCAGCGACCCCGACAAGGGATGAACCTCGTAAGATGAAGAAAAACAGCAAGGTTTTAGCTAGAAAAAACGATCCCACTTCGAGGAATCCTATATAGAATATGAAGGATCAGGAAAAGGTCCGTCACAAAATTACCCAAAGTTCAGAAAGCAGTTTTGATCATAGAACCAACAATTTTTCGTGATCAGGAATACGGCGGGGTGCATCTAAAACGTCTAGTGTTTTTGATTTCTTTAAAAACAATAATATCAAAATGCAATCATGGATGCAGAAGCGTGCCAAGTCCTCAAAATAGTTTTGACCCTTGAAAATAATCTGAAGCATATATTTAATAAGTTGCTGATTACATTAGTTTGCTACTGAGTAATAATAACAGCGAAAACTCGCTTTAAAAGTCATGAGTTACCCCGTAGATACTTATCACCCGAGATGCTGAAATTGCATAGATTTTAAATAAACAA
The DNA here is from genome assembly GCF_015104395.2 of Macrobrachium nipponense. Taxonomy (NCBI): domain Eukaryota; kingdom Metazoa; phylum Arthropoda; class Malacostraca; order Decapoda; family Palaemonidae; genus Macrobrachium; species Macrobrachium nipponense. The sequence continues at coordinate 135,624,362 of NC_087202.1, read as the reverse complement.
ACTCTTATTATAAATGAAGTTCTGCAAATAACAGAAGACACGACGGAGATTATAAATGAAAGGAGATTTAGGCACAACGAGAAGAGATTTGATGGAACGTTGAAACAGGATCAAAATCAGGGACTTCAAAGAGGATTTTAAACACTGGCTTCATAAACGAAGTTGAATGAGAATTCGATATGTAACCGTATGTCTTACAAGCTGATAATATAAATCACTTGTAAAACCTGTGAGTGGATACTAGGAGCAATGATTGATATGTGTTAAGTGTGCATATACGTATATACATGAATATTTATTTATGCATGTATACAATTACTAGGCAAGGCGAAGTCGTAGAGAGAAATCACTTTGTTTGCCAAGTTCCAGCGAAAGAAAGCGGGATATCTCTTTTGCTTTATGTAAATGTGCAAAGTTCATCTATAATAAATACAAATACTTCATGTCAGTTAGAGAGCAAGACAGGAATATTGGCAAAGTTAGTAAAAACATTTCCAGTTCTATAAAATCTGTTTCCTTTTAGGTTATGAAAAGGCTTATGAGATGTCACAGTTCGAAGCAGGGAAGAGGGGAAAGCATAAAAGAAAGGGGAAGGAAAAATTAGGATCTGTAATCTTAGCAGAAACGATAGATGCATTTCTTGGAAAAGGGAGTTGTGCAGAAAACACCGAACGAGAAAATTTCCCACTTACCCAATTTATTATTCATTTTATTATTCAGAGAATGAACCCTATTCATAAGGAACCAGCCCACCAAATGGGTCACTGCCCTGAAATTCCAGCTTCCAAAGAATATGGTGCTCATTAGGAAGTAAGAGTAGGTGAAGGGAAATACAGAAAGAAGAGATCTCACTTATAAAAGAGAAAAAATAAATTAATAGATAGACAATAATGTATTAAAATAAAAGGAGTAAGGTAGTAATGCATTGTGAAGACTCTAGATATCTCTCTCTCTATATAGCGCCAGGCGAAAGGGGGGCTTATACGTAGTACATTTACCCCATTGGAACTACAGTCAAAATAGTACCTGTAAAATGCAGCCACTACGGGTAACTTGCCCAGGAGAGAAACAAGGTTCAAAAGATGAAAGAAACCGAGGAAGTAGTTCAATGAAGGGTAAAACATTCCGTTAAAACTAAACTTTTTTTTTAAAGCAGATCCTGTAGTACTTTGTAGTATCTCAAGAAGATATTATCTCGATTGACGTCCGAGGTTACACTTCAGTGTTATCTCAGAGAAGAAGAATGACCGAGCACAAGAAGATTAGATCAAACAAAAATGAAGAATCAAGGACTTCCACGAAATTCAAGATTCCCACTGAGATGCGATCTTGGAATAACGAGCGATCATTATTCAAGAGAGAAATTCAAGACTGAATGTGGATACAGCAGTGGGTGTTAAACAGGCGAAGGAGGGAAGGGAAGGATTGAGAAAACGATTAACGAAAATGAAGGATCGCACCATTAAGTTGTCCACCTCATTAACTTTGACGAAAACTTTTTCATGACGTCCACGTTGGTGGAACACATAGTGTTAACAGGTCACTCACTATACAATAAGTTTTATGATGAGGAAGGGATGTCATGCAAGCTTTAGCAAACGCATGTGAAAATAATAAATGAGGCCACAATGAAAAATATCCTCATTTTTAATGTTTTTGCACGTTTACAAATTCTATTCATTTGAATAGTTAAGAAAAATTATTGTTTATCCCTCTTTCAGAAGCCTCATTTCATCTACCTTATTTTCGATGATGCATTTATTTCCTTGGCTCGTGTTTATGAGGTCTTTTGAGATAGTTCTCAGATAAGACCTCTTTGATGGCCTGTTGGGCTCTATCTATTGTCAAGCCGAGAATAGTATTTCACTCTGAACAATTTGTCTCATGACTCAAGATTGTTGAGTAGCTAACTCGGCTTTTGTCGGGATGTCAATATCTCAAGAGGAATTAAATACTTTTGACGTCTACACTCAAACTTAATTAGAAAGGGTGACCGTTGAAAGTCGAGAAAGCTAAGTGAAAGTCAGCGGATACGGTATATAGCAAAATGTCCTTTGGATGGTTGGATATTCATTTTTTATTCATTGTTATCGAGACCCACTACGAAAACACGCGAGACAAATTTCATATCATATACATGAGTCCATCTTTTCTTTTGCAATTTCTCTTGATACAGTATCTAGATGTTCTTATAAGGATATGACACTGGTAGAATAATCAAGCATTCGTGCCGTTTCTGATACGTTTCTTTCAATTATCCTAGTTATGGAACGCCATATACTGCATTTTACTAAAGTTTACAATAATTTCCTGCTATATATTTTAATTAATTTCTATCAAGAGTGAATAACATCTCGCAATTCATTATCAATCCGTAGATTATGGGAGGTTTGTCTTGATTACATCTCAAGGATAAAGAGTTGCTACTCTGGCTTGTTATGTAGGTATCACCTACTCAAAGGTACAAGTTTTAAATACCGTATGGTGAATGCAGACGGCCGCACTAAGATATAGTTTATCAATACAATTTGTCGACCACGCATTACATAAATGGGTATCTATAATACTAGATACCCAAGGGGTTAGTAATAAACACGGTATACCATGAGGCTTCCACCATGTTTAGTACTAGCACCTCTGAGCAGCAACGAATTAGATGATAAATCTTCTCTACACATCTGTAAAAGGGACAGGGTACGTGTATTACAGATTATTAGAAGGAACATCAACACACTGAAGAATAAACTCCTTTCATCTATAAGAGATCTGTGATATCAACTTCAGTTTTAAATTCCAACCCCCTAGCTACCCGCAGCTATTATAATTAACTTCCTCTAATTCTGAATTTCTCATTACCTAAAACTGTTTCAACTCATCTGACACCGAAAATGATCATTCATGGACTAGCAGTCATGACAACAATATAAGACATATCCACCGGTGGCCAGTAATAAAATCACAGAAAACAATCGCAGGAAAAAGATCCCACTAATTTGTGAGGGCCGATAATCATTAAGTTAAGTTAGGTTAGGTTAGGTTAAATTAAGCTAGGTTAGGTTACCTTTTTCTTGTCACTTTATTACTGGCCACCAGAAAATATTCACTTTTTCTGTGACTTTTCTGCTGCCAGTTGGGGTGCCGCTGGATGTTCACTTGACTGGAAAAAGAACGAAGCTACAACTACCACTTCCAGTCCTGGAGACTTGAGGTCGAGGCTTGTAAATGGTTGACAGTTCGAGGGTCCGCTGAACATTCAATGGTCTGGAGAAAGAATGAAGCTGCAATCACCACTTCCTGTCCTAGGAACTTGAGGCCGAGTCTTGAGAATGGCCGGCAGTTGGTGGTTGGTGGGATGCTGTACAGTCAATGGTCTGAAGAAAGAACAAAGCTGCAACCACCACCTGTTCTGGAGATTTGTCGCCAAGACTTGAGAGTGGCCAGCTGTTGGTCGGCCACTGGACATTCACTGGTCTGGAGAAAGAGTGAAGCTGCAACACCACTTCATGTCCTGAAGACTTGAGGCTGAGGCTGGTGAAAAGCCGGCAGTTGGAGGGCTGCTGGGCATTCACTGGTCTGGAGGAAAAGTGAAGCTGCAACCAACACTTCCTGTCCTGGAGACTTGTCGCCAGGGCTTAAGAATGGCCAGCTATTGGGGGTCCGCTAGACATTTAATGGTCTTGAGAAAGATCAAAGCTGCAATCACCACTTCCTGTCCTGGAAACTGGAGGCTGAGGCTGGCTAAAGGTCAGTAGTTGGGGGACTGCTGGACCCTCACCGGTCTGGAGTTCGAAAGAGTGAAGCTACAACCACCACTTCCTGTCTTGTAGACTTGAGGCCGAGGTTAGCAAACAGCCGGGGGTTGGGGGTGGCTACTGGGTGTTCACTGGTCTGGAGAAAGATCAAAGCTTCAATCACCACTTCCTGTCCTGGAGACTTGAGGCTCAGGCTGTTGGCTGGGTGGACACTGGACATTCACTGGCCCGGAGAAATAGCAAAGCTGCAACCACCACTTCCTGTCCTGGAGACTTGAGGCTGAGGCTAGTGGACAGCCAGCGGTTGGGACATCGGTGGACTTCCACTGGTCCGGAGTATAAAGAACGGAGCTGCAACCACTTCTTCCTGTCCTGAAGACTTGAAGCCGAGGCTTGATAACGGCTGGCGGTTGTAGGCATTCACTGGTCTGGAGAAAGGGCAAAGCTGCTGTTGAAAGGCCGGCTGTTGGGGGCCAACTGGACATTCATTGGTCTGGAAAAAAAGTGAAGCTACAACCACTACCTCCTGTCCTGGAGAGTTGAGGCCGAGGCTTGCGAACAGCCAGCGGTTAGAGGGCTGCTGGACATTCAATGACCTGGAGAAAGAGCAAACCTGCATCCAACACTTCCTGTCCTGGAGATTTGAGGCCGAGGCTGGCAAACGGCCAAAGGTTTGGGCGGCCGCTGGATGTTCACTGGTCTGGAGAAAGAGCAAATCTGCAACACTACTTCCTGTCCTAGAGGCAAGTGAGCTGCCAGAGGCCCCAACCACGGCCCATTCACCAGGGTTGGCCACAAGCCCAGGTGATGTTCAGCTCCCATATCCTGTTTCCAGGCCAAATGAGCTTCCTGAGGCCCCAACCACTGTCCATTTGCCAGGCTTGGCCACAAGTTCAAGTGATATTAACCTCCTTTGTCCATTTTCTAGGGCCACTGAGCTTCCAGCGTGCCTCCAACTGCTGCTGATTCTGTAGCCTTGGCCAAGACTCCAGGTGATCCTCAACTCCCACATCCAGTTTCCTGGCCACTGAGCTTCCTGTGGGCTCCCAACTGCTGTCAATTCACCGGTGTTGGCCACAAATCCAAGTGACGTTGAGTCCCACATCCAGTTTCCTGGGCCAGCGAGCTTCCAGCAGGACACCAACTGTTGTCCATTCACAAGCCTCGGCCACAAGTCGAAGTGCTCTTTCACTCCCAGGGAATACACAGACCTATGCCTACAAACTGTTTAGATTACAAGATTTCCTTATCATTCAAACTTTATTCTATGCCTCATTACATTCCATGAATATAAAAAAAACTATATTAGGCTACCAGAGTTGTATCCATGTCTGTAAACGGGAAAAATAACTGCTACAACACGAAGCATTAACAAGCAAATTATAGGCCCATGTCAGATATTTGATTTATATTGGCCTTCTTTTAAGCCCATTTTCGTCACAAGTCAGTCTAAATTACTTGCTTAGTGTAGCCATTATTTAGCCATTATCTGTACATTCTATCAGTGTCGTTCCAATGCCTGCCAGTTAAAAAAGATTAGTTAAGGGTAACATTTTATATTGTATATAAGTCATCAACAAAGTATGAAGGCAACTCAATGAGATTTTAAATGTTTGCTCGATAAGTTATTGGCAAACTCTGCTGAAATTGCTTCATCATTAAGCTATTTTAACGATTTGTAAGCTCAAGAAAAAATGATTATTTAATTATGCAAATTATTCAGAGAAGTACACTGCAATACTACTTGGAAAAATATTTCTGAAATTGCCCAAACTATGAGCTATTATAACGATTTTCATGCACAAGAATAAATTTTATAAATATGTAAATTATTCTGAAATTAAAACTCCAATATTATAGCCATGCATCACCTTTTAACCAATGTTGCAGTAGCTTTTCCTTTCACGGTTCAAATCCCCCAGACCCCTTCATAGCCATCAATTTTTCATGCTATTTCGAAAACCAACTTATGTAAGTTGCGTGTAAGTTGTGTCAGTGTAATCCAAATGTTTTAAAAATGAAATATGTAAAATCTATATATATATATATATATATATATATATATATATATATATATATATACATATATATATAAATATATATATATATATATATATATATATATATATATATATATATATATATATATATATATATATATATATATATATATATATATATATATATATATATATATATATATATATATATATATACTGGGGTTGTCCATATAATAAGGTTCTCAAGGAGCTGCAGTTGCAAGGAACGCTGTTACACGAGATCCGGCAACAGTGGCGTGTAGCTTGGTTCCCCCTCTCTCAGCCATGGCTTAGTAGCCGATAGAGATGGACCTCCCACTCGCTTCTCCCACCAGGTGCAAATTACTCTCTGTGATTCGTTTTTTGTGTGCAAAAATCACTGCACTGGTGGACATTCATTCCCAACTGTGTGAAGTCTACGGAAAAAATTGTATGAGGTTACAACAAGTGCACTAATTGTGCAGAGAATTCAAAGACAGATGTACAGACATCCATAATGCATTTCAGAACCGGAGAGGAGCTGAAAGAAGAGGTTTTAAGCTACCTTCGCGGAGCGGCGGGAGAGTTCTACAATCCAGGCATAAAGAAGATGGTACACCGCATGCAAAAATGCATTGATCTCAACGACGATTATGTCGAAAAAAGCAAAAAGTGTAAGCTTTCCAAAAATGTATTATTCAATGCCAATAATCATGTTTTTCATTGTGAAAAATCTTTGGGAACCTTCTTTTACGGACAACCCTCGTATGTATATATTTATATATATATATATATATATATATATATATATATATATATATATATATATATATATATATATATATATATATATATATATATATATATATATATATATATATATATATATATATATATATATATATATATATATATATATATATATATATATATATATATATATATATATATATATATATATATAACTGGCTGGCCGATGCTTTTGTCATTAGTATAGTTATTATTAATTTTTTTACCGCTTTTCATTTCTAGGATAATTATATTGAATATTATTTTTAATAAAATTATAATTTTAACTTAGTTCAGATGGTCAAAGTCCAGCATAAGTTGGAACTAGCAAAGGGATTTGTGCTTTTTGTTGAGTTGGCCGAGTCCGGTATGAGTTGGAACTTGCATTTTTCTTGGGATTACGTAATGGAACCAATTTATGTATTGTAATGAGGCAAAAGATTAACACCTCCATTACCAGGACCTTTCAAAATCTAAATGAATGAGTCTGTTAACTGTTTCTAGCCAATACATAAATCACAACTCAAATAAAAGTATATATCAGTGATTTCAGATTGCTCGTCACCCCATGAATTCGAGTAAGCACTATGTACCGAAATTGTTACAAGCCTTCTAATGGTAGCCATAATATAAGCCAAACTATCCAGTTAATAAGGGATTAAATACTAAATAGTTATACTTGATGTTATTTTTCAATCAAATTTATGACTTTGAAATTGTTTAATAACCCTGTTATATGACCTTTCAACGTTTGAGCCTTTAATATATACTAACCAAAGAACAAGAATGATTTTAGTAACAATATATGTTCTCCTAAATAACAGTAACATGGAGGTAACAGGTATCGGTATCGGTAACAGGTATCGGTATCGTATCAGTATCGGCCAAAAATTGGTATCGGTGCATCCCTAATATATATATATATATATATATATATATATATATATATATATATATATATATACTATACGTATATATATATATATTATTATATTATATATATATATATATTTATATATACATACATATATATATACATACATATATATATATATATATATATATATAATATATATATATATACGTATATCATTTTCATAACATCTGAATTACATGACAGCTTTCAAACTAGATATTAATTAGTGTCACAAATGGAGTATTTGTTGTATGATATCTTTATCGTAAGTTGTTGGGCTAAGGTATTTGATATTTCAAGAAATATATACCTACTGAAAAATCCCAATCAGCTGTTTATACTTAGCAAGATGACACCAAATATGCCAGTCTAACTCATCTAAAGTTATACCTTGAGATTCTTACCAATCAAATACCAGTAAAAATTAATGATGATATCATACACAAAATACTCAGTCCCCACTTGTGACACTCATTAATATCTATTTTGAAAGCTGTGTCAGTGTAATCCAGATGTTATAAAAATGAAATTATATAAATACACACACACACACACACACACACACACATATATATAATATATATATATATATATATATATTATCTATATATATAATATATATATATATATATATATACATATATTTATATATGTATGTATGTATGTATATATATAGTATGTATGTATGTATATATATATATATATATATATATGTATATATATATAGTATAATATATATATATATAATATATATATATATATATATATATAATATATATATATATATATACCACGCAACCGAGAACGAGATGGGCTGTATGCAGTCTCCAAAACAAAAAATAACTACGCGCGGCAGGTATTTCAGGTGGGAGGCGGCATATACTTATATCTCTTGCGGTGGGGGGGTTGTTTGGGACTTCACTGCCAGTCCTGGGATTGAGAGGTCGATGGTTCGCGCCTGTCGATCGCCAATTCTATTATCGCTTAATAAATTCCACCTCGGTTAAACATATATGAAAATATATTAATTCCGAGGTAGAGCGAATTAGATATTAAAGGACATTTGTAGTTCGATATATGTATATGAATCACGGTAATGTGATAGACCCTATATATATATATATATATATATATATATATATATATATATATATATATATTTTACATACATATATATATATATATATATATATATATATTATACATTATATATAGTATATAGATATATATATATATATATAATATATATTATATATATATATATATATCATACACATCCATACATACATACTATATATATATATATATATATATATATATATATATATATATATAAATATATATATAATTTTTATAACAAGGGAGACTGATTATTTCCTGTGTGATATCACTAATTATCATTAGTTGTTGGGCAAAGCTATTTGGTAGGTAATTCAAGAAATATATGCCTACTAAAAAATCCCAAACAGCTGTTTATATTTTAAAAGATTTAAAGAAAAATAAAACACAAGTTAATGTGGAATGTAACAGAATGGCACATAAATATTGTTAGAGAAATGACATGGCAAAATATGCAGACATACAGCAACCATATACTATAAAGCTATGTATCATGTTACAATCATACTTACCTGTAATTCACCATATTTATTTACACTGTACAGGCTAAGTAAGGCTAGCCTGTAAGAATAGCTTAAGACTTTCATAGCTAGCCAAGACTGAGCTGTATTTCATAGTCTGTGGAGGGGGACAGATAGAAAAATCAGCATTTCTGAAGGTTATGTCAAGTTAGGCTACCTTTGCTAAGCTAAGGTTAGGCTATGGTAGACTCCCATTTGTTATTTGATGATCAATCTTGGTAGACTGACTATTTGGTAAAGTTTACTTGTTGGCTAGGAAGCTGGTAAAGTTTGCTTTTAAAGCTATAATGCAGTATAAATTTGAAGTCTAGGGTAAAAATGATATTGGTAAAATTGTGAAGAATAGCCTACTGCCTCTAAGTGTTCTAGCAGATCAAATTCAGCCGAGTCCTCTGTATACAAGGAGGTTTGAGAAGTTATTGATGACATTCTAAGTAACATTATAATATTCCATTAAGACTTACAACTGCAGCTGGCCTGGGGATAGGCCTCATGGTAGTATACTAGTAGCAGGGAAAATTGTCGGACTTAACCGTGATTATATGGAATGACTGCGACTTTACAGGCTAACTTATTAGGCTACATGAATTTAATGTCAAATGGGCTTTAACAAAAAGCTTATTACAACATTCATTATTTTATCAGCTCAAAAAGTAGGCTCGTAGTTGACTGCAAGTTGACTGTGATCTAACACACGTTTACTTGAGGTTGTTTCAACAGTTATAAAGATTTTCGTGAGAGGAAAAAGTCACTATCATGTGAAATAATATCCTCTGTTCTTGTGTGAATCTGTTTCTATATGGAACACAGAAAAAGCTTTGCTGCTGCTGGCCTTTGCAGTCCATGCCGTCGCCCTTTCTCAGAATCATCGCATAACAATGGTACCTTACGTACATGCGATCGTCACTCGTCTGTCCAACTTCTCCCCTCTATATTATGCTAAGACCTACGTAGGTGAGTGGACAGATGGAATGAAATTGACTAAAGATACATCATAGGCTTAAGTACAACAATGGCTACTCAGTAGGTACAGCACACTGAATGTACAAGAACGCTTTCTTCCAAGCAGCATAGGTCTATGTACAAAAATGCATTATTCCCCTTTCCGTATAAATACTGCATAGGCCTAAGTACAAGAACGCATTCTCCACTCTTTGCTACTCAATGAAGTATATGCCTATGTATAAGAATTATTAAGAACGCATTATTCTCCTCTCTCTGCTACTCAGTAGGTAGTTACAGCAAAAGCTGATCATCACTGGGAAAGTATTTGTCAATCCAGATAAAGGGAATTGAAAAGAAAAAATCCATTAGGCCTATTGGAGGCGCACATACAGATGACTGTTATTTCATATTACACACATATACATTGAGCTTTTGAATGGAAATAGTATTGGTATGACATACCCTTGCTATTTCCATTCAAAAGTTGAACGAACATTAATCAAAGAAACAAGGAAATTTCAAAATAGATTCAAATATTGTATATAGAACACTCACCAGACGACGGAATTGTTGCAGTAACAACCTCAGTTTCTCACATCTCCAAAGTAACTGATCTAATTTAACTAAGTTGCAATAAATTATATAGTACATGTAATGATTTTCTTATCATTTATCTCAAGTTTATGTGTAGCATTTCAGAAGGACATATTTTTCATTAAAGTTATTATTGTATTTAGTTCCATGTTTTATATAAAATTAAGGGCTATGATAAGAAGTCAAGGTCAGTTTGAGGACATTCAGCACTGTTACAATTACAGATTATTTGTTGAAGATATTTTTATGACACTTCAGTTAACACTCGCAAATTTCTTATTAAAGTAATGCTTGGTGAGTAATAACTGGAGGATCTATGCACTAATACTGCACAATTTGACGTGTTGCCACCAGGGTGGCACTGCTTGCAGGGGCGGCGAATCCTTGCAGTTGCGGCCGTCTTCGAACACTTGAGAAATGCGGAGAAATGTGCTTAGTGTGTCGTATGATATTTTTGTCTTTCGTTACCTTTGTAGTGGTACATTGCCCAATTTATAATCGCACAAATGGGTACCGGAATTCTTCAAGAGGAAATGGAATCACATTTTATAGGTAAACAAAGCATTCTAAATTTTATTTTACCAAAAATTTTGGGTATTTCTACATTAGCATTCCTCACAGACTGCAAGGAACGTAACTGCGGATACGACATCCACTAGGGATTGGGGGGGCGTCCAATGTATTTCGCCGTGTTTAGTACTGGCCCCTGGGGGTTAATTACAGTCGTCCGAATAAATATTACTTAAAATTCTTGTTCAGGAGGTAAAACTTCACAGAAAAACCGCAACTGCCATAGTCTATGCCGCCGCGGATAAGTACCCTAGATTACAAAATTTTGAGCTAAGGCGATAAATGTCTTTCTTAGCATCGGATAGCCTACACTTTCTCTGTTGACAAGTTACATTTCCAGTATGTTATTGTGGCACATTAGTAAAGTGGCGTTTTCGATTTTGAAATCAAAACAGCATTATCATATATGTAGGTATACCACGTATTTAACAAAGACATCTTGCTGGGTATGAAAAATGATTCGTTGTATGGAGGCTACAGATTACCGGTTGTGTCAACAAGGTTCGTCTTAGAGACATGTTACTGATGATATTTTTCGTCAGTCATTGAGAAGGCTTTGCAAAAAGTAGGTATACCTGTAGTAGAATACTGTCTATGGCATCTGTATTTTGTTTGTTTTTTGTTTTGTTTTTTTTATTCAGAGATGCAGAGGCAGTGTTAGAATTGTTAGCCTAATGTTTAATCGAATTTGGTTTCTCGACGAAATTGAAAAGCGTCTCACAATGCGAAGTAAACGAACCACAAGAAACCACTCATCATTTTATTGGATTCAAATTAAAAATGGCTGTATATTTATTATATATGTAACAGTCTTAGTTTATTTTATGTTTTATCGAACGATAGTCTCAGATTGGTATTAGTACGAAAATGAAGTTGGTAGCCTGCCTGAGGTCGTACTCTTGGCTGCTCGGCAGGTTTAAATTCACACTGACAGTCGGTTGTTCTTTGCGGATGGGATCTTATATATTGTCCAGAGATAGATTCCTCAAGTTATCAACAGAGGTCTCCAGTGTCAGCAAAGTCCCGTCCACACTAGGTAACATTGTTTAGAAACAAAGTTTGCAAACTGTTTCTTGGAAACTGTTTGCAAGCAGTGTTTCCTGTCCAGACCCCATTGGTCATCAAGATGCCTCTGTATTTTACTCGGCAGTCTTAATGCACTCGAGAAGGAGGGATGAGAGAAAGGAAAAGAGATGGGCGAGGTAGTTTTTTTTCTTCTTCTTTTTTAGAAAAAGGAGTCAAATGCACATGTGTACTTATGTAAATATGGATATGTACATATGTATATATATATATGCACATACTGGTGTGTAACTATGCATGTGTACTAGATGATGATATACAAATAGGTATATAAGTATGTAGCTATAAATGTATATATGTATTCAAATATATGTATGTGTATATATATGTATTTATATAAACATACACTGAAATACATGTATACGTGTGTATATATATACATACATGTTTTTGTATATATATATATATATATATATATATAGATATATACATTAAAATTACTTAGATCTTATGATTCATGCCATGCCTTGATATCCCAGCTAGATAAATTTCGCCAGGTACATTTTCAGCCCGAACGGAAAAGAGTGGATGGCAGACGAGCTTGATCTCAAAATGATTACAAGATTGCAATCTCTTGTAAGGAAAACACTTTTCCCTATTTTTCATTGTATCCAATCATCGAGCCGCGTTGTTCTTACTCCCATCCAATAGAGCGTTCCGCGGCCTTTCTGCCGCTGTATAACACATGTAATTCCGTTATTTGTATGCCTTATTATCTAAAAATGTAGGTTTGCAAGAAAACACAAATTTACTGTCTCAGAGTCATTTCTGCTCTCGGTGCGAGTCTGTACTACTTATCCGTCTGCACCTGTCTATGTCAACCCAGTTTGTCTGGAAATAAATTTCTACGGGCTGCTCTGTGAGCAAGAGCCCGTGCTGGCATAAAGCCAGCTTAATCTTTAACAACAACAGGAAATAAATCATCAGTACCCAGCTACTTGTCTTAATCTCTGGTCCTCACAACTGGTGACCTCCCGGAGTTAGTGACAAAGCGGTTTAGGCCCAGCCTTTAACGTTAGGTCTCTGAAAACTCCATTGCGAGGATGACACCAACACCTTTAACAGACTAATCACACGGCACTGCTTCCCAGCGTGTTTTGGCGTTTTTTTGGGGACAGGTAGTTGGGTACTGGTCAACCAACACAAAATTCAGGCAGCGGTCCAGAAACATCCATCCGACGTCGCGGCCTCCTTTGCCTCACCTGGGGGACGCCAGATATCTTCTCGACCCGCCGAACCTGCGAGCCTCCTCGGTTCTTCCCCCGGCGCCATTGCCGCACCTGCGAGTCCCCAGGCAACCTTCCGATGCCGCTGCTGCACCCAGGATCTTGCTTTACCCACCCGACGTCGCTGCCTGTAGTCCTCCTCGGCCCACAGACACCGCTGCCACACATGTGGTCCTCCCTTGCCTGCCGACGCCGCTACCTGTGGGTTTCCTCGACCTGCTGACGCTGCTGCTCACCTGTGGTTCCGCTCTGCCTGTGGGACGTCGCTGCCGCGCTGGGGACTTCTCAGCCCAACCTATGCTGCCGCCACACCTGGGGGTCACCCACGGCCCGTCCCAGGCCACCACCACACACAATGCAGCTCTCTCTGCAGTCTTGGTCGCCCCAGCCGACAGTAGAACCCCCCAGGCAACCACCAGGGGAGGCATCCTGTAGCCAGCAACACCAAAGGACTCCACACTCGATGACACCCCACAACAAGTGTCACAAGGACACGGGGTCACCCCCTGCCTCCAAGATATTTCATCCAGTAATTATTCCATAATCACTGTCTTGGGGGGGAAGTATTTGTAAGGACAACGCTTTTCCCTATTTTTTATTGTATCCAATCATCGAGTCGCGTTGTTTTTACTTCCATCCAATAGAGCGTTCCGTGGCCTTTCCGTCGATGTATAACACATGTAATTCCATTATTTGTACGCCTTATTATCTTTAAATGTATGTTTGTAAGAAAACACAACTTTACAGTCTCAGAGTCATTTCTGCTCTCGATGCGAGTCTGTACTACTTATCCGTCCGCACCTGTCTATGTCAACCCAGTTCGTCTGTAAATAAATCATCAGTACCCAGTTACCTGTCTTTATCCATGGTCCTCACACTCTAACAAGGGCGAGAACAAAGGACTTTGACTGTGCCAATGAGGATATGCCACAGCTTGAATTTTATGAACACTTCGCTTCCAGTTTAATTAATGCAGCTGTTTTTAACTATTATTATTATGAAAAGTTTGGCAGGAAGACGTAAGGTTGATTTATGTGAACCTTGGGAAAACAGCTAGGCTGAGTGAAAAGTATAGTGTAATCGCCGTAGAGTTTTTAACAAGTCTCCTGTTTGGCACTCGAGAATAAATAAATAGAATTCTGCACGCAAATCGTCATCATTTTGATAAAATCATCAACAAATCGAAAAGAAACGTTCAGCAAATCTCGTGGCTTTTCATAGTTGCCGTAATCCAAGGCTGGATCGACCTCGGCCTTAGGTTTGGGGCGGTACGTGATGTCTCAGAGGATCGCCAAGGGCCATCCAGACCTCTTATACCACTGCCAGTGTTGATGGATTTGGTAAATTGGCGGTAAAGGCATAAGAGGCGTGAAATTCACTGAGGAGAACGGAAGTATAGTCAATTCAGAGCGAATGGAGAGAAGAGGTAACCAAACGACCGCAACGAGCAGGGAAAGTTTCAACGTGATTGGAGAACTGCAGTGCTGATGCCGGAAGAAGGAATACCTATCACTTCACGAAAGGTCTGTCCATACTAGGAAACACTGTTTGGAAACAAAGCTTACAAACTTGTTGGCAAACACTTTTTACCGTACATTTGTTTCCCTTCCAGAATGGAAAACATTTAGTGTTTCTGTGTGTATATGTACAACACACATATATGTGTGTGTGCTTTCCATTCTGGATGGAAACAAATATACGGTATAAAGTGTTTGCTAACAGTTTGTAAACTATGTTCCATTTCACGCCTCTTATTCGTTTACGGCTAATTTACCAAATCCATTCAAACGTCTGGATGCCACTTGTCGATCCTCTGAGACATCACGTACCGTCCCAAACCTAAGACTGAGGTTGATCCAGCCTTGGAATACGGCAGCTATGAAACCCCACGAGATTAGCTGGACGTTTCGATGTGCTGCTACTTTTATCAAGATGACGATTTGCCTGCAGAATTCTATTTATTGATCCATAATTGCCAAACCGGAGACTTGTTAAAAACTCTACGGTGATTACACTACTTTTCACCCAGCTTAGCTCTCTCCCAAGGTTCACGCAAACCAACCTTGTGTCTTCCTGCCAAACTTATCTTGATAATAATAGTTACAAACAGTTGTTTTATTTAAACTGGAAACTAAGTGTTCATAAAATTCAAGCTGTGGCATATTCTCATTCGCACAGTCAAAGTCCTTTGTTCTCGCCCTTGTTAGAGATTGCAATCTTGTAATCAATTTGAGATCAAGCTCGTCTGCCATCCACTCTTTTCAATTCGGGTTGAAAATGTTCCTGGCGAAATATATCTAGCTGCAATGACAAGGCATAAGTCACAAGAACTAAGTAATTAATCCTTTCTGAGCATTTTTCCTTCAATGACACTATTTTCTGGGTAGAAGCTTACTTTGATGCTGAGGGCTTCTTAGACTATTTTTCCCTCAGTAGTACTGGCAAATTACGAAGGCTGAATGCCAATTACTTCATAATAAAGGAAAAAAGCAAGCAGTCTATTCACTCATTCTTTCACTCCGTAAAAAGGCGTTAAAAACAGTATTTGTGACGAAGTATATTCAGCTTGAAGGCAAATCAGATATTCCTATATTTGCAAATCATTCTTTATGAACAATTATAAATGGCAGTCATTTGTTCGTAAAGGCAATTAAAACAGCTTTCTGTAAAAGACCTTTTTATTGTCCATATAAAAACTGTGGTTAGAAACGACACCAAACATCAACCTCATTATTATTATTATTATTATTATTTTATTATTATTATTATTTTTTTTTTTTTTTTTTTTTTTTTTTTTTTTTTTGCTCTATCACAGTCCTCCAATTCGACTGGGTGGTGGTATTTATAGTGTGGGGTTCACCGGGTTTGCAGTCCTGCCTCCTTATGGAGGGTCCATCACTTTTCTTACTATGTGTGCCGTTTCTAGGATCACACTCTTCTGCATGAGACCTGGAGCTACTTCAGCCTTCTAGTTTTTTTCTAGATTCCTTTTCAGGGATCTTGGATCGTGCCTAGTGCTCCTATGATTATGGGTACGATTTCCACTGGCATATCCCCATATCCTTCTTTTTATTTCTATTTTCAGATCTTGATACTTATCCATTTTTTCCCTCTCTTTCTCTTCAACTCTGGTGTCCCATGGTATTGCGACATCAATGAGTGATACTTTCTTCTTGACTTTGTCAATCAACGTCACGTCTGGTCTATTTGCACGTATCACCCTATCCGTTCTGATACCATAGTCCCAGAGGAATCTTTGCCTGATCGTTTTCTATCACTCCCTCAGGTTGGTGCTCGTACCACTTATTACTGCAAGGTAGCTGATGTTTCTTGCACAGGCTCCAGTGGAGGGCTTTTGCCACTGAATCATGCCTCTTTTTGTACTGGTTCTGTGCAAGTGCCGGGCATTCACTTGCTATGTGGTTTATGGTTTCATTTTTCGTATTGCACTTCCTACATATGGAGAGATGTTATTTCCGTCTATCGTACTTTGAACATATCTGGTTCTTAGGGACCTGATCTTGTGCCGCTGTTATCATTCCTTCAGTTTCCTTCTTTAGCTCTCCCCTCTGTAGCCATTGCCAATTGTCATCGCTGGCTAGTTCTTTAGTCTGTCTCATGTATTGTCCGTGCATTGGTTTGTTGTGCCAGCTCCCTCTGTTCTTTCTGTCTTTCCTTCCTGTCTCTGTATATTTCTGGGTCTTCGTCTACTTTTATTAGTCCTTCTTCCCATGCACTCTTTAGCCACTCGTCTTCACTGGTTTTCAGATATTGGCCCCAGTGCTCTGTTTTCAATGTTGACGCAGTGCCTCTATACTTAGTAGTCCTCTCCCTCCTTCCTTTCGTGTTATGTATAGTCTGTCCGTATTTGCTCTTGGGTGTAGTGCTTTGTGTATTGTCATTGTTTCCTGGTTTTCTGATCTATGCTGCGGAGTTCTGCCTTCGTCCATTCCGCTATTCCACTGCCGCTTTGTATCTGATTACTGGCACTGCCCATGTGTTTTATGGCTTTTATCATATTTCCGGCGTTGAGTTTTGACTTGAGTATCGCCTTGAGTCTCTGCATATATTCTTTCCTGATCGTGTCCCTTCATCTCTTGGTGTTTTATATCTCCTCCTTCCATTATTCCCAGGTATTTGTATCCTGTCTCATCTATGTGTTTGATGTTGCTCCCATCTGGTAGCTTTATCCCTTCAGTTCTCGTTACTTTGCCTTTTTGTATGTTGACTAAGGCGCATTTTTCTATTCCAAACTCCATTCTGATGTCCCCAGATACAATCCTTACAGTCTGGATTAGGGTATCTATTTCCTTGATGCTCTTACCATACAGCTTGATGTCGTCCATGAACATCCAGATGGTTGATTTTGTTGCCTCTTTTCTTGAGTTGGTACCCGGCATCCATCTTCTGTAGTACTTTTTGTCATGGGAAGATCATGGCTACTAACGAAGAGTAGTGGGGACAGTGAGTCGCCCTGGAAGATCCCTCTCCTGATATTACCTCTGCTAAGTCTTATTCCGGAAGAGCTTGTAAGTATTGTATTCCAGTTGCGCATTGTAATTTTTGAGGAAGCTGATGGTATTTTCCTTTGCCCCATATATTTTCAGGCATTCTATTAGCCATGTGTGTGGTATCATGTCGAAGGCTTTCTTATAGTCTATCCATGCCATGCTTAGGTTGGTTTTCCTTCTCCTACTGTTCTTCATTACCATTTTGTCTATCAGGAGCTGGTCTTTTGTGCCCCTACACTTCCTTCTGCAGCCTTTCTGTTGGTAGGGGATGGTGTTTGTCTCCTCTAGGTAGTTGTATAGCCTTTCACTGATGATACCTGTTAGTAACTTCCACATTATTGGTAGGCAGGTGATAGGCCTGTAGTTACTGGCTATATTTCCCTTACTCTTGTCTTTTTGTATTAAGGTGTTCTTTCTTGTGGCATCCATTTGGGTGCTTGGTGATTTGAGATACAATGCTGGAGTTGTTCTGCTATTCGTGGGTGTAGGGCCTTGAAGTTTTTGAGCCAGTATCCATGGACTTCATCGGGACCTGGGGCTTTCCAGTTTGGCATTTTCTTTAGTTATTATTATTATTATTATTATTGTTGTTGTTGTTGTTGTTGTTGTTGTTGTTGTCTTCGAAAACATCCTAATGAGCAAAGCATCCAGAGCTCAATGATTCATATAACTTATGAACGAGATGCTTTAATAATTCAGGGATAAATAAACACAAGTCCAACACTAGAGAGTATTTGCTTAATTTGAACTTTGTGTGAAAAATAGATTAGATAATTTAGAATGCAGATAACTTCATTTATTTCTGATAGACGAAGCCACGTCATTTACGATGATCAAAAGAGAAAAGTAAGTAGTATTTACAACTGCTGACTAGGGCGGTCATCCGACCCTCCCACAGCTGCTAAGTATTATCTTCAGAAGTAAAATTCTCTAACTGATGCAACAAAGGAGGGAATAAAAAAGTAGCTTGTTTCAGGGGTCGAATATGCTAGTGCACAGAGATTTATTTGCTAGCCTAACAAGTGTTAGTTCTCCTTGTTTTGAAGTCTTTGCACGATTTCTGACCCTTATTCCATAAGGCAATGGGAAAAATTTAACTAACCATCTCCAGCGTCATAGACCCAGAAAAATAAAGGAAAAGTATAATTTAAGTTTGAAGGGGGAAATGAGAAAGTAAAGATCAAATGCTATCTAGAAAACAAAGTTAGAGACTTAATCAAGAGTACATTCATTCAACATTTCATAAATCATTCTGGAACACCGAGTCGAATTTTTTCTATAAAGTGATAGATGGATCAACATCGGCATGTCGTCTACAATAGGACCTTAAAACAATGGGGCTCATACCGCATTTATTTTACTTTGGGGGGGGAGGGCAAAGAGTATTTGGTGTCAATGTCACCGTACAGTATTCTTTAGTTAACAGGGGTCGAAGAGCAAAAAGATTAAACATATTAGATTCTCAGACTGGAAGGTCTCTTTGTACTCAATTTGCAATCCTTTTTGAATTCACGTACCAGTATCTTGGCTTCACTTGGAAATGTCAGAGCAATCTGAATATTTGGGCCCTTTGTCGGAATAATAATAATAATATTAATAATAATCTTGACAATAATGATACTAACTGATATTTAATCTTCAGTTAACTATTTACGGAAGGAATTCTATGAAATTTTTAAAGTAAAAAATAGGTGACGGACACGATAAAATTTCGACAAGCGTCATCAAAACGCTAATTTTTATATTCCAGTTAATTTAGTCAGGTATTTACAAGACATTTTTTTTACATCGTTTATAATATTGTTTCATCTCCATTGAAACGTCCAGATCATTCCTAATGTTTACCAATCACTCATGCAAGTGAGCGATGCGGAAGTTGTGTCAACAACAATTTGCATGAATGAAATACGAGAAGTGTCTATCATTGTCTTTTGTGTGAATTTCCGGATGGAAATGTAAGTGGTCTGCCCTGTCTTCCATAAATGAACTACGCCACAGTAGAATGAACACAAAATTATAAGAAATCCACCAATTATGTGTAATACCATAGGCGTTTGGATATTAGCTTTGACACCATGATGATGTTGCTATAGGATTTGTAAATCAAAGTATATATTCCCTGTACTTTCCGTATCAATCAGATCGCAGAAATGGAGTTTTGTTCAATGACAAATGTCCTGATGAGTCTATATTTTGTGGCATATTTTTTATCCGAAGGAACCTTAGTAGAAAAAAAGATATAGCGATTTCATAAAAAAAAAAGGGGGGGGGTGGGGGGGGGGGGGGGGGGGGGGGGGGGGGGGCGGGGTATTCAAGGAAATGTCATCAACGATATCACTTCACCTTTCGCAATACAAATAGAAAAATCACGAGCTAACATGTATTTATTAAAAAAAAATCAGTGAAAACTAGTTTCTTTTTTAATAATATTCGTACCAGTTGACCCGAATGTGCTACTCGGGACCTATAAAAATACATGAATAAGAGCTTAGGCTTCTACATCTTTTCGTTTTTAAAAGAAGTGAATGGCGCACGTTTTCAGGAATGTGTCATTCGAAATGATTGTCTGGATATTCAGGCATATTTGGCTCCTCCACTGGATAGGAATCTATAAACACACACTGACGCACGCAGTGTTTGATTTTTGCCGCTTCCATTAGAACTTATCTCAAAACACCAATGAACTTTTATTTGATTGTGTGCCTGACTGGAAGCATCGTGCGATGGCGGATTCGACATGATTCCATCGCTGATTGGAAGCCTCGAATCACTGACGGTCTCGTTATCTGAGTCTTTTGTTCATTGGAAGTCTCAAATACTTGACCGTCTCGATATCCGAGTCTTTGTTGATTGGAAGTCTCAAATACTTGACCGTCTCGAGCCCCGAGATTTGATTCTTTTGCTGATTGGAAGCCTCAAATAGATGACGGTCTCGAATCTTGATATCCGAGTTTTTTTTCCTGATTGGAAGCCTCAAATGGTTGACGGTCTCGAGTCTCGATATCCGAGTCTTTGACTGACTGGAAGCCTCAGATCGTCAACTGTTTTGACATTTGATTCATTTCCTGACTGAAGACCTCAAAGCACTAACAGTTCATATTTTATTATTCCTTTGACTGGAAGCCTCATAATCACTAGAGGTAATCATGTTCTCACTAATTGGAAACATCGAAGCATTGATGAACTCGTCGCTTGATCCTCTCACAGATTGGAAGCCTGAAACCACTGAAGAAGAACTCATGCAGGAGGATTCTTCAGAGAGTTTTGGTGATTCTGGTCAAGGACGTCGTCCTTGGCGAGAGAGCAGGAGTCCTCCTCGAGGGAATTATCTCCGTCGTCAAACCCAAACCTGCGAAAATAGAAGAAGAAGAGAAAATATAAACAAGAAAAAAAAAACATAAGGAATGATGTTGCTACACTGGAGCTTTTGAGACAGGAAAAGATTAACAATATCTGAAAATACTTAGGGCCCTCATCTGTGTTATCAAAAGTTTTATCTCGACTGGGATCTGAGCCTTCTAACTGTAAATATGTATGGGCCTAAACATGAGGACAAATGGCTGTTAATAATGAAAAAGAACCAAGCTAAAACAAATCACCAAAATGCAATATAATACCCTGGTCTCTGATATTTCATTTAGAAATGCTTATGGAAACTGATGTATATAGTGAGAGTGAATGAGCTGACATTCTAAAGTCAAGAAATGTCCAATGGAACAGTCTGTTTTCCTCTCAACTAACGACAAACACCATACGAGGAGATTTAGAACCACTTAAAGTATGTAACATTGAGATTCTCAGACATGAATGAATAAAAGTACCAAGAAGATGCATTACTGTCCATATAAACGTGGACTGAAAGCCTGCAACGCTTCGAGAACCAAATTGCAAAACACGCCACATCATTCATGAACACTTACTTCCAGGTGACTCCGATGCTCAGGAAGACCAGGACGAAACCCATGGCTATAAGGCTACACGCCAGGGGCATCGAAGGAGTGTGTAATGGGTACGTCCCACTCATGGGTCGAATGAGGATCACGTGATAGAAAACGGACCCCATAGTAATCATGAGGACGCCCACGACGAAGGTGAAGAGAATGCAGTAGCCTCGCGAGGTGGGAGCTGTGTGATAAGTGAAGAGCCCCTTGTATCTGGCCCGGGTCTGAAGGGCATTTATGCCATGCCCTTCGCTCGATGAATGGCTCCTAGGGGGCATCGTCGAGGTAAGGCATTGTGCAGGGCTGCAAAGGAGAATTTCGGATGTTATGAAATTTCTGAAGTAAAAAAAATAGATGACTGACACGATAAAATTTCGACAA